>NW_006160041.1:8369081-8396013 GCF_000334495.1 Tupaia belangeri chinensis
TGGCTTTCTGGGGAGCGCCCGCCCCCTAAAGCGGAAACCCCTCAAAAAAAAAAAAAAAAAAGTAGATTAGATTAGGCAGAAGATCGAATCTCAAGTGTAGAAAGCAAAACATTTGACCTAGAAAAAGTATCAAGAAGATTGAGAAAACAACCAAAAAAATGAGGGTAATATATGAGGAATACTAGATAACATCAAGTGCCCAAACATCCAGATAATTGGCATCCCAGAAGAGGAAGAAAATAATAAGGGCATTGATAATTTATTCTATGAAATTATGGAAGAAAATTTTCCAAACCTAGGAGGGCATTCAAATATCCAGACCCATGAAATACATAGGACCCTGAGTAGAATCAACCCAAGAAGATCCTCTCCAGGGCACATCATAGCCAGACTGGCAAAAACAACAAAGACAAGATACTAAAGTTGGCAAGATGGAAATGTCAAGTTACTTACAAAGGTCACCCCATCAGGCTAACATCAGACCTCTTGGCGGAAACAAAGCAGGCAAGGAAAGAATGGGGAAATACAGTCAGTGCTGAATGCAAAACAATTTCAACCAAGAATACTATGCCTGGCAAGACTATCTTTCATATGAGAAAAAAGGATTAAAACATTCTCAGATAAATGAAATCTGAAGGAATTTGCCAATTCCAGGCCAGCTCTTCAAGAGGTTCTGATGGGAGTGCTATACCAGGAAAACTAAAAAGTCAGATGGACAGTTATAAGAGAACAGAAAGAAAGCGAGAAAATGGCTCACTTAATGATAGGAACAGATCTGGAAATATCGATAATAACATTGACATTGAATGTCAATGGATTAAATTCTCCAATTAAGAGACAAAGACTGGCTGAATGCATAAAAAAACAGAAACCCTCTACCTGTTGCCTACAAGGAACTCACCTTATGGATAAAGACATGCATAGACTAAAAGCAATAGGCTGGAAAAAGATATTCCATGCTAATGAAAATAAAAAAGGGCTGTAGTTGCGGTATTGATTTCAGACAAAATAGTCTTCAAGTCAAAGACTGTAAGAAGAGACAAAAAAGGCATTATATAATAGAGCAGGAAGACATGAAGCTTATAAATATTTATGCACCTAAATATGTGAAGGAAAGACTGCTGGAGCTAAAAGGAAAGACGGGGAGAAACACTATAATTTGTTGGGGATTCTAACACCCTATTAGCTCCTTTAAACAGATCTTCTAAACAAAAAACAAATTGAGAGATACAGGACCTAAATGATACTATCAATTGAATGGACTTAATAGGAATCTATAGAACTTTCCACCGTAAGTCAACAAAAGATATATTTTTCTCACCTGGCATGGAATCTTATAGAACTTTCCACCGTAAGTCAACAAAAGATACATTTTTCTCACCTGGCATGGAATCTTTTCAAAGACTGACCATATGTTAGGACACAAACCGAGCCTTTACAGATTCAAAGGCATAGAAACTATAGCCAGCATCTTCTCTGACCATGATGGAATTAAACTCAAGATTAATTTCAAGAAACACCCTCGAAAATACACAAAGACATGGGGAACAGCAGTTGGAGTAATGGCTATGTCACTGGACTCCCATGTAGCAGATCGTGGTTCGAATCCTCTACCAGTAGGCTTAAACTCTCACCAGGCACATGTGTGTGCATGCCCAAGATCCCGAGAGGAGAATGGAGAAGAAGGGATTGCAGTGTGGCCATCCTCCCTGGAGGGTGATTTCTCACTTTCTGTCTCTCTGTCTTTCTGGCAAGCACATGCACCCTATAGCAAAAGCCTCTCAAAAAAAACGCCCAAAAAAAAAAAAAAAAAAAAAAGGAAAGAAAGAAAGAAAAAAAATACACAAACACATGGAAACTGAACAATCTACTTTTGAATGACTTAACTACTGAAGAAATAAAGTCTGAAATCAAAAAAATTATGGAAACAAATGATAATCATTACACAAGTTTCCATAATCTATGGAACACGGCAAAAGCAGTCATAAGCAGGAAATTCATAGCAATTAGTGTACATAAGAAAAAGATGGAAAGGTGGCAAATAGATAACCTAACATCAAACCTCAGTGAATTGGAAAACTAACAACAACAAAAAAACTAAAATTGCCAGGTGAAATGAACTAATAAAGGTTTGAATAAATGAAATAGAAAATAAATGAACCATACAGAAAATAAATGAAAGCAAAAGCTGGTACTTTGAAAAGATTAACAAGATCAACACACCAATGGCTAGACTGAAAAAGAAGAATAAAGAAAGAAACATGATGAAACAGGCAACATTACAGCACACAGAATAGAAATACAAAATATCATTAGAGAATACTATAAGAGACTATATGCCAACAAACAAGATAACTCGGAGGAGATGGACAAATTCCTAGATGCATATAATCTACAAAGATTGAATCAGCAGAAACCTGAAGAGATCCATAACAAACCAGGAGATTGAATCAGTAATAAATAATCTCCCGACAAAGAAAAGCCCAGGTCCAGATGGCTTCACTTCTGAATTCTACATAACTTTTAAGGAAGAGTTAATCCCTATTCTACTCAAATTCAAAAGGAAGGAAATCTTCCAAATTCATTTTATGAAGCCTCCATCATCCTCATTCCCAAAACAGTTAAGGATATGACGAAAGAGGAAAACTACAGACCAATATTGTTGATGAATATAGATGCAAAAATTCTCAACAAGATACTCGCAAATCATGTACAACAATATATAACAAAGATTATTCATCTTGACCAGGAAGGCTTTATCTCGGGGATGCAAGGGTGGTTCAACATATGCAAGACCATAAATGTAATACACCATATTATCAGAAAGAAAGATAAAAACCGTATGATAATTTCAACTGATGAAGAGAAAGCATTTGATAAAATACAACATTCTCTCATGATTAAGAACCTCAGTAAGATTGGTATAGAAGGGTCATTTCTCAACACAATAAAAGCCATCTATGAAAAACCTACAGCTAACATTATACTGAATGGGGAAAAGCTTTTAGCTGGTACTGGGCATGGCTGCTCACTTTCTCCACTGCTTTTTAATATAGCGCTTGAAGTCTTAGATAATGCAATCAGAAAAAAAGAACAATATAAAAGGCATTCAAATAGGCAAAGAGTTGAAAATATCTTTATTCACAGATGACGTGAGGGTATACTTAGAAGACTCAAAAGTCTCCATGAAAAATCTTCTTGAAGATTTTGAAGTAAATAGAGTAAAGTGGCAGGATACAAAAATCAATATCCAAAAATCTATAGCATTTCTATATATGAACAAGTTGAATGAAGTAGAGTTGAAGAAAGTAATTCCTTTCACCATAGTCACAAAATGTATGAAATATCTAGGGATAAATCTAACTAAGGAAGTCAAAGACCTGTATAAAGAAAACTACAAAAATCTTAAAAAAGATATTGAAAGTGCCATACAATAGTGGAAGGACATCCCATGTTCCTGGATTATAAGAATTAACATAATCAAAATAGCAATTCTACACAAATTAATCTACATATTTAATGCAATTCCAATCAAAATATCAGAAATATTCTTAACAGATCTAGAAAAGATCATCAGAATTTATCTGGAATCACAAAAGACCTTGTATTGCCAAAGTAATTCTGCCCAAGAAGAGTAGAGTGGGAGGCATATCACTCCCTGATCCCAAGTTATACTATGAAACTGTGAGCAGCAAAACAGCATGGCACTGGCACAAAAACAGACATGTAGACCAATGGAATAGAATAGAGACTCCAGAAATAACTCCCAAAGTTTACATCCAACTTATTTTTGACAAAGGATAGCAGTCAATCCGTTGGGAAATGGAAAACCTCTTTAGTAAATGGTGCTGGTAAAACTGGGTATCCACCCACAGTAAGATAAAATTGAACTCCCATCTTTCACCATTAAAAGTCAACTCAAAGTGGATCAAAGATCTGAACCTAAGCCATTAAACTATAAAACTACTAGTGTAAAGTGCTGGGGAAACTCTGGGAGACATTGGAGTAGGCAAAGACTTCTTAAATCAGACTCCCAAAGCAATAGTCCCTAAAATAGCCAAGTGGGACTATATCCGACTAAGAAGTTTCTGCACAGCAAAGAACAGAGTAACAAGTATGAATCGACAATCCTCAGAATGGGAGAATATTTTTTTTAAAATAAGTCTCAGACAAGGGACTGATAACCAGAATACACAGGAAAATCAAGGGCCTTACATTAAAAAAAATGATCAGTCCAATTAAAAGATGGGAAAATGAGCTGAACAAAAAAATCTCTCTAAGGAAGATATACGAACAGCCAAAAAGCATGTAAGGAAATGCTCAACATCCCTCATCATAAGGGAGATGCAGGTCAAAACCATAATGAAATACCACCTAACTCTTGTCAGAATGGCAAAGATTAAATGTCAAAATTGGTGAGTGTTGGTGGGAACATGGTAAAAGGGAACTCTCCTACACTTTGGTGGGAATGTAAACTGGTTTGGCCACTGTGGAGAACAATATGGAGGTTCCTTAAAGACCTACAAATAGATCTACCATTTGATCCAGCAATCCCACTTCTGGGTATCTATCCCAAAGGATGGGAGAATGCTCAGTCGGAAAAGCATTTGCACATCAATGTTTATTGCAGCATTATTTACAATAACTAAGACATGGAACCAACCCAAATGTCCACAAACTGATGAGTGTATACTTTATGGAATACTACTAAGCCATAAAAAACAAGACCCTGGCATTTGATAGAAAGTGGTCAGATTTGGAGGATCTATTGCTGAGTGCAGTAAGCCAGAATTTGAAAGAAAGATATTGTATGTATCCACTTAATAACACTGACTATCTGCACTTTATGGTAGATATTAAAATATTGGAGGGCACAAAAGCAGTGAAAATAACTAGCAATGATAAGGCAGTGTGGAATGGGGTGGAAGAAGAGAAGAGTGTAGAGAATGATAGCAAGAGAACAAAGAGAGAAGTATTACATTAGTGGGATACAGATATGGTTTATTACCTGTTGATGATGACATGTATAGCATTCTCAACTGGACTGATCTGAGAAGTATTTCATGTTGGGTAAAGTCTTTTTACAAGCAAAATGATAGTGACCGAATGTTTAAAAAATAATTGGATTAATAATAATAATCTGAAAAAAAAAGAAAAGCTATTGGATGATGATAATGGGGATTTTAATGTCTTCGTATTGACTGACATGCATGGTACTCTTTCTGGAAAAAGAAATGTAATACACTGTAAAGTTATATGTGAGTCAATGTAATATAAAAAAGATTATGTTAATAACAAATAAATTTAAAAAATGAAATTCCATTTCTTTTTTAACATTATGAAGAGTAGATTAAAAAAGCTTGCCTTATTTATTTCATATAACTTAAGAGACAAAACAATTTGTTTTGTTGAATTGTCGTACTCCTTTCAAAGTTTTCATCACAGTTAACATTTTTTTAAAGTTTATTTTCATGAGAGAGACAGAAATAAACAGAGAGAAACATGCATCCCCAACAGAGTCTTGATGCCACGATCCACTCTAAGCTTTAGTTGGTCCTTGTGTGTGCCCAGTATACTCAGGGAGTCTCTGGACATGAATAAGGAATATTCCCATGTGGGTCAACCTTGCTGAGCATTGTTTTACTGTTGTGCCACCATCTGGCCACACTGTTACATGATTTTTGAACTGAAAAGCTAGTAACGACATTTGTACATTATGCAGTTATGCAGTTACTCGAGTCAATATAATCTAATAAATGACGTTTGAACTGTATTTTTGGGCATTTGGTGTGATTTAACTATGGGAACTGAAATATGTCTATGTCAGAACTGTACAAAGCAAGAACTGCCTGTATACACAAGTCCTTTAAAGGTAAGCTTAATGAATGAACACATGAAGAATCACTAGATTAAAACTCAAAAATTCAAGACAAACCAGTGGAAAATACATAAATAAAGCATAAAGAGGAACAAACAAAAATCCTTACAGCTTCTGATTAGAATGTCAGAAGAGTAGGGGCCAGAAGATAATGAATGGTTATGTCGCTGGACTCTCATCTAGTCGACCGTGGTTCAAGTTCCAGACCCGGCAGCTTAAAACTCACACCAGGAGTGTGGGAGTGCATGCCCAAAATCCTGAGAGGAGAATGGAGGAGAAGGGATTGTGGCATGGCCATCCACCCTGTGGTCATCCCTTCAGGGGTGATTTCTTCGCTTCCTGGCTGTCTCTGTCTCTCTGGCAACGCACATACCTTATAACAAAAATCTCTCTTAACAAACAAATAAAAGTATGTCAGAAGAGTGGAGAGAGAGGCAAAGATGGAGAGAGAGGCAAGGCATCTGAAGAAATGATGATTAAGTATATTCTAAAAATAAATAAGTGAAGTATCCAAGAGGCAATTAAATCAAAGCAGTGTAAACAAAACCAGAACCACAACAGGAAAGATCACAGTCAAATTAAAAAACTACAGATTATGAAAATATCTTCAAAGCAATGAAAAATATTATGTATTAAATTAGAGAGTAAAATGACAAGATTAAATATCAAAAACAATGATGTCTATTCCAGAGGAGTGGAATACAATATGGGAAACACTAAAAGAAAATCAGTATCAAAATGAATGAAATTTAAGGGACCACAGTTAGCGTTAATGGCTATATTGCTGGACTCCCACGTAGTTGACTGCAGTTCGAGTCCAGGACTCGGTGGCTTAAACTCATGCTGGGTGTGTGTGCATCCGTGCCCAAGATCCCGAGAGGAGAATGGAGGAGAAGTGATTGTGGTGTGGCCATCCCCCCCGAGTGGTGATTTCTCGCTTTCTGTCTCTCCGTCTCTCTCTGTCTGTCTGGCAAGCACACGTGCCGTATAGCAAAAACCTCTCCAAAAACACAAAAAATAAATGAATAAAAAATTTTACATCCAGTAGAAAAATACACACACACATACACATACACACACACACACACACACACACACACACACACAGATAGGCATTTTCAAAAAATTAAAAACTGGGACCAGCAGCTAGCATAATGGATATGTCGCTGGACTCCCATGTAGTCAACTGTGGTTCGAATCATGGACCTGGTGGCTTAAACTCACGCTGGGCGAGTGTGCATGTGCACCCAAGATCCCAAGAGGAGAATGGAGGAGAAGGGATTGCAGTGTGGCCATACCCCAGTGGGGTGATTTCTCGCTCTCTGTCTCTCTGTTTCTTTCTGGCGAGCGCATGCGCCGTGTAAGCAAAAACCTCTCCAAAAAAAGAAAAAAAAAAATTAAAAGATGATGGTCAGGATCCTAGTTTAGATTTGGGATGTACTGCATCAGAAAAACCTCATTCGGACTGCCTGTCTCTTTCTCTTTGTCTCTCTTGTTCCTGGAAGAAATAAAAATAAACGTTTGTTTGTTTGTTTGTTTGTTTTGTTTTGTTTTTTTTTAAGTAGAAACTAGAAACAATTAATTTCTCACCAATAAGCCACTGCTGGGGAATTTTCAAAAGTTTGTGTAAAAACAGACATATAATTTTATTTTGATGCAAGAGGATTTTAAAATCCATGAATTTTTTTCATATTATTTTTTATGAAGGTGTTTCCAGGTGAGATCAGCATTTGAATGAATGAACTGAGTAAGAAAAACTCCACCCAGTGTAGGGCGGCACCATCAGTCAGACTGAGACCTGAAATGAAAGGGTGTAGAAGGCTGCCAGATTCTCTTTCATGTATCTACCTCCATGTACATCTCCCTATCTAGTCCAGCTCTATCATCTGTATCTACAGCTACACACCAATCCTACTGGTGTTCTCTTCTTGGAGAACCCTACCACAGACTTGATTTACAATGTAAGGGCTGAAATCAATAGCTATCTGCCAAGCCTTTTTTTACTTCCCCTGGACTCCCCTCCACTATCTTCTCCCACCTCCCTCACTTACCTCCTTCCTTTCACTCAATTCTCAAATATTCTCAGATATTATCTTTTCTACCCTTGCCTCTCAGTGTTCTCTGTATTTCTTTTCTTGGGAAATTGTTCATATGCTCATGACTTTCTTATTTATTATCCACCACTTGTAACCACTTTTTAAATATTTTTCAACTTGTTTTTTCCCCTTGTACTGTTATTTGAGTAATTTATTCTGTTATTTTTGTTCAATACTTCCTTTGTTGCTGTTTTTAGGTTTATGCCATAGGGCTCATGTGCTTCCAGAAAAAGACAGAGGCCAAGGGAGAAATTGCTCTTCCCAAGGGGCTTTTATAGCATACCACCATCTCTTCTCCTCCAGTCTTTTTCCATTCTCCTCTAGGGATTCTGGGCATGCATATGTGCAAGCATAATTTCAAGCTGCTCAGTCAGGGACTCAAACCAACTCTGCCATGTATGAGTCCACTGCCCTTAACCACCATGCCACCTGCTGCCCTTATGAACTGTTTTTACTGTACTCTGTATTATCCATGGGTTTTTAAGCTTTAATATGTATTTTTTTCTTTCTGAGAATGTGTCTGCTTCTTATTCTTACCTGTGACTTTATTTTTTTTTCATACTGGATCATACTTTTTCTTTGATTATAATTTTTTCTTTCCTCTTTCTAAAAAATTTTGAATACACTGATTTAATTTAACCCTTGTTTAGTTTGGCATATTCTTTCCAGTGTTGGCATGATCATTTTGCTTATTTCCCTTTGTGATCTTTATAAAATTATACAGAAAAATAGAATAATATGTAATAAATTCCATTTACTTTGAGTTACCTTTTCCAGGGGTTGCTTCACTTGTTTTTAGAAGTCTTTTTCCTCAGGTTTAGAAATCTTTATAGAATGGGTTTTTGATCTCTTTCTTCATCTTAGAAATTGTCAGTCTATTTATTGCTTGAAATATCATGCAGTTATTATAAATCTGAAATACATCTCTACAAAAGGCAAAGACTTAGGTTTACATTTTTTTTGTATCTGTTATGTTTAAAAAACATACACCAGGGATAAGAAGCTATCCTTTTAGTTTATTTATGCCACTGGTAGAACTTTTCAGTTGTATTAAAAATAGGAAACATGTTAAGTTTCCAAGTTTGACACATGGTGCTCACTTCCAGCCCACTCAGTAGCAGAGCATATCTACAATGCTATATGGGATTTAGAAGTCTAGCGACCAAATCCTGCTGCTCACCACTGACCCACAACCATATGGAAGACAACGAGAACAGCTTCTCTTCTCCGTTTTCACTCTGTCCTCTTTTCTTCAGTTCTGGGTAATTACAGATGCTCCACAATTTATAGTGGGATTATGTCCAGATAAACCCATTGCAAATTAAAAATATCAATGTAAAAATGCACTTTATACACCTAAACTACATTATAGTTTAGCTTATTGCACCTTAGACATGCTCAGGACATTTGTTTTTGCCTACATTTGGACACGATCACTGTACACAAAGACTACTTTATAACAGAGTGTTTAATATGGCATATAACTTATTAAATACTGTACTGAAAATGAAAAACAGCATGGTTGCATGGGTACTCGAAATACAGCTTTGAGTGAACATACATCGCTTCTAGATCATTAAGTTGGAAAAACATCAGCGGAAACACAGTAAGTTGGGGGTTGCCTGTGCATATCTTCCTTTCTTGATCTTATAATTGTTTTTATATTAGTTGGTGGAGAGGAGATAAATAGTACCATCTGTGTCAATGTCACCTTATTCTGCAATAATGTTAGAAGTCTCAAAAACTCAATTTGAAACATTCAATGCCTTTGGAAACATAATATTGAGCACATACATAAATACATGTGTATCTCAGGTGCTATTTCTTTGTGGGTCTGGCAAGCTGACTTACATTAGGCAAGAGAATGTCAGGGAGAGGACAATGTCACTTTTGAGCCAAAAGATATTATGAAAACCATGATTGGGACCAGCAGTTAGTGTAATGGCTATGTCACTGGACTTCCATGTAGTTGACCGCGGTTCGCATCCCGGACCTGGTGGCTTAAACTCACGCTGGGCGCATGTGCGTGCATGCCCAAGATCCAGAGGAGAATGGAGGAGAAGGGATTGCGGGGTGGTCGTCCCCCTGGGGGGTGATTTCTCACTTTCTGTCTCTCTGTCTCTCTCTGTTTGTCTGGCGAGCGCACGCACCCTACAGCAAAAACCTCTTCAAACAAAAAGAAAACCATGACCACCCCTGCTTTCTCTTCACTTGCCTTGAATATGGTTGTATGTTAATGATAATGAAGTTGTTTAGGGGCAGATCAAACAGAAAATATGAGCCACAGGTAGAGACTGATGCTGTGAAGAGTCTCACAAGCTCATCGAAAATTTTGTGAGACTGAGAAATAAATAAATAAATAAAACAAAGCAAAACATTTAAAGATTTTTTTTTTCTGTTATGTTTAAGCATACATTAGGGGGTAAAACAATTTCTTTGAGTCTAAGGCATGGTGATATAAAAAAGA
Source organism: Tupaia belangeri chinensis (assembly GCF_000334495.1). Classification (NCBI taxonomy): domain Eukaryota; kingdom Metazoa; phylum Chordata; class Mammalia; order Scandentia; family Tupaiidae; genus Tupaia; species Tupaia belangeri. The sequence goes on from NW_006160041.1 coordinate 8,379,523, forward strand.
ATGAAATTATTGTCATTAAGGATACATCTTAAAAAACACAGATGTAGGGAACCAGCAGTTAGCGTAATGGCTATGTCGCTGGACTCCCACGTAGTTGACCGCGGTTTGCATTCTGGACCCGGTGGCTTAAAACTCACGCCGGGCGCGTGTGCGTGCATGCCCAAGATCCTGAGAGGAGAATGGAGGAGAAGGGATTGCGGCGTGACCATCCCCCCTGGGGGGTGATTTCTCGCTTTCTGTCTCTATGTCTCTCTCTGTCTGTCTGGCGAGCGCACGCGCCCTATAGCGAAAACCTCTCCAAAAAAACCCCCAAAAAACACAGATGTAAAAAACATAAATAAATTAACAAATGCATTATAAAAACAGTATTAGAAAGTCAGAGATAAGGTATTGTGTAATCACCAATCTTTCTCATCTTTCCCAGTTAGATTACAAAAATGTTTCACCTAATTGTGTTATGTTGTATTTATTTCATTACTAATAAAATTAGACGTTTAATATGTTCAGTTATCTTTTATATCTTTTGCATATTGATTTTGAAGTTATTTGAGCTTTTGTTAAGGTTATAATATTTTACTCTTTACACTAACATTATTTTATAGAATAAGGATGTTACAAAGTTTTTTCTTTTACTTATTGTATTTTATTGTAGTACTCAATTGAATATTTTTCTTTTCTCTGTATTTTTGGAAAGGATGTGTGCACTCACTAGAGAAAGAAAGCACTTGCCAATAAGATGGGGTCACACAATCCTCTTTCTCCATTTCTGCATCATCTCATATTTTTGGACACATATGCACACGAGGCCCTGTGTACATATTAAGTCATCAGGGATGGCCTTCAATTAAATTTTACTTACTAATAGTATTCTTATTTTATGCAATTTTATAAACTTAATGGAGTCAAATCTATTACCTTTAATTCTTTGTTTTATTCATGATACACTCCATGTACATATACAGGCCAGAGAAAGAGAAAAAGGTACTTACAATAATATAACATCTTAAGTTTGGACAATAACAACTTAATTGTTGTATCATACATTAGCTTTGTTTCCACATAGCTCTTCCTACACTTTTCTTTATTCTGTTGCAATCATACTAAGTAGACCTTTATACAGTGTATGCCATTCAACACAAATGATTAATTATGGCTTTATTTAAGTTGTCAGAAGAAAAGTCTGTTTCATTTTCCCCCATAGTCCATTAATCTGTTTCCTTCATAAGAGAAAGAGAGAGAGTCAGGCGCCCCCAATGTGGCCTTCATGCTATGACTCACCCCCAGTCCCAGGCAGTTTTGATGATGAGCACATGTGTACCTGTGTGCACAGACAGGGTCTAGGACATGCACATGTGACCTTCCCAGTTGGGTCTAACATTGTAGAGCATTGCATTGTCACTGTACACCTGGCTAGCCCAACAGGAAGATTTCTAAACAAAGAACATTTATCAAGTTTATAATATTTAAATATACTCACACATATAGTTCATTTTTTGGTATTTTTCCTTTACATAGATTTGTATGACTGCTTAATGTCCTATCACTTCTCTTTTTTTTTTTTTTTTTGAGAGGTTTTTGCTATAGGGCGCGTGTGCTCGCCAGACAGAGAGAGACAGAGAGACAGAAAGCAGGAAATCACCCCCCGGGGGGATGGCCACGCCGCAATCCCTTTCCTCCATTCTCCTCTCGGGATCTTGGGCACGCACGCACACGCGCCCAGCGTGAGTTTAAGCCACCGGGTCCGGGACTCGAACCGCGGTCGACTACGTAGGAGTCCAGCGACATAGCCATTACGCTAACTGCTGGTCCCCTATCACTTCTCTTTTAAAAATTCCTTTTAATAATTGTTTTAAAGATCTGTGAAACCCAGGCCAGGCTAATCCTGAGATGGATACTTAACTTCAGCTCTGAAATATTGATTTCCTTGACCAAAAATGAAGATTTTCTGCTGACACTTCTTATTCCAGATTCATTTCTAGTGGTCTCTACACACTAAATATCTAGACAGCTCCAAGTGAACCACTTCCAAACAACTGAATACTATTAGGTTCAGAATATTTCTCAATTCCCACTGAAACTGATACTCAAAGAGTGAAAATGGAATGGAAGAGAGATTGCAGATCACCACCTCCTTTTGCACAACTCTGAACGCTCAGATTGAACTTCAAGAACAAGGAGGAAATGCACCATCCATCAGATGAATAGAAATCAGTGCAGCGTCATAAGAAATATGGGAAAGTAACAAAATTCCTCTCCTCCAAGGGAAAATAACAACTCCTCTTCATTCTCAGACAGTACAATAAAACTCATGGAAATGTCTGATAAAGAATTTAGCATATTCATAATGACAAAGCTAACAGAGATGGAAGAGAAGAGAGACAATGAACTGCAGAAGAGGCAGGAGAAAGGAGCTGCCAAGTTCCAGGAGGTGAAGAAATTCTTGCAAGATCTAAGAGGAAATACATACTATAAAAAAAGAATCAAATGGACCTGTGAGATATGAAGGCTATAATACAGGAAGTCAAAACCTCCCCTGAAAGTATTAAAAGCAGACTAGATCATACAGAATATTGAATCTCAGATGTAAAACATAGAACTGCTGGTCTAAAAAAATTCCACCATGAAGACTGAGAAAATTGCCCAAAAAAGTGAGAATAATATGCGAGAAATACTAGATACCATGAAACATCCAAACATCAAGATAATTGATATCCCAGAAGGGGTAGGGACTCATAAGGGCATTGATAATCTGTTCCATGAAATCCCAGAAGAAAACTCTTCAAACCTAGATAGGCATTCAAAGATCCAGACCCAAGAAATACAAAAAAACAAAAACAAAAACAAAAACAAATAGAAGCAACCCAAGATCTTCTCCAAGACACATTATAGCCAGATTGACCAAAACCACAGACAAAGATAAGATACTAAAATTGGCCTGAGCAAAATGGCAAGCTACCAAATTACCTACAAAGGATATCCCATCTGGCTAACAGCAGACCTCTCATCGGAAACGTGAGCAAGGAAAGAATGGGAAAATATATTCAAAGTGTTAAGGAAACGTGATTTCAACCAAGAATACTGTACTCAGCAAGATTATCCTTCATATGGGAAGAAAAGACAAGAACATTCTCAGATACACAAAACCTGATAGAATTTACCAACACTAGACCAGATCTCCAAGAACTTCTCAATGGAGTACTATACCAGGAATATTAAATACAGACACACAGAAATGAGAATTCAGAAATGAGATTTCAAAAACTAAGAAAATGGCCAACTTAATCATAGGGACAAGTCTGGAGTTGAATATTATATCCCAGAATTTAATCGGGTTGATCAAATCACAAGAGAAGATAGATTAAGTACATGAGACTGAACTTGTGAAATAGCATTTTATGACTTTTGACTAAAACATTGCTGATTTTCTTCTAGGCTTTGTTTTCCAGTTTTAAGGATTTTTGTCTGTCTTGAGCGGCCAATAGGTTCATGTACCTAATATTTGAACAGAATCTTAACCTGTTTCCTGGCTTTAAGTTTTAAGCAAAGTTCCTTAGCATTTCTTTAATTTTTAAAGCTAAAACTGCTTTACTTGAAATTTAAAAAAAATATTAAAAATACCTATTTAATGATCATAGTAAGCTATATAGCATCAGCCAGTTGCTACCTTGTAGTATATTTATTCAACTCAGAGTTTCATGGCTAAAGTCAGACATGCATTCACAGATATGTATATACCAGCTGAACTTTCTATTGAAAGTTGTTATATTTTGTATACTGTGATGATGCTCAGGGAATGAATGTAAATTAATTAATTAAAAAAATTTCAGAAGAAAGAATATATTAAAAAAAGGAATAAATAAAAATAAAATAAGATTACACTATTAAAAAAAATCTGCTAGCAACAGAATCCCTTAGTTCTTTTTTTTTTTTTTCTTATTTGTGAATGTTTAATTTCTCCTTCATTTTGATGGATACTTTTGTTGTATATAGCATTACTGGTTAGCAGTGCCCCCTTTTAAAAAATCTCTGAATATATTATTCCATGGATGTCTGGGTTCCATTGTTTATTGTAAGTCAGGTTATTTTATTGAGACTTATTTTAATGACATTTTTCTTGCTGCTTTCAAGTTTAACTCTTGTAACTTTTAGCTTTCAAGAGTTTGACTCTGAGAAGCATAAAATTGGAAGACTTCAAGGTATTTTATTAAGAACCCATTAATCTTCTTGTATGTGTAGGTTAATTAATTTTTAATAAAAACTGATATGTTAGGCCATTATTTTCCCAAAATTTCTTTTTTCCTTTTGCTCTCGTTCCCCTTTCCCTCTCATAATATTGGGTTGTTGAAAAAGTCATGACATATTTTTTCCCATGTTTTCCTATGCAAAAATGTGTCATGATTTCCTGATGACATTTGTTGGTACATTTTATTATGTTCCAAAGGTCACTGAGGCGATGCATTTTTTTCCTCACTTTTGCTTTTTCTTTTCTCAGATTCTAAAATCTAAACTTCAAGTCTTCAAGATCACTGATCTTTCTTTCTGGCCAGTTAAAATGTGTCCTACTCAATAGTTTATTTTAATTTTCATTTCTAGAATTTATATTTTGTTTCATAATTTCTGTCTCTCTATGGTTTACTCTCAATTTTATGGAGCTTCATTCTAGGACTTCCCTTTGGTTATTTAAACATGGTTTTCTGTAGTTTATTAAAATATTTATGCACGTTAATTTATATCTGAAGTTCAATGTTTTGGTTTCGTAAGGAGAAGTTTCTATCAACAGAAACTTTTCTTGCATATGAGGAATAATTTTATGCTTCTTTATGTATTTCATAATTTTTATGAGAAAAACTAAACATTTAATTGATATACTGTGTCATATCTGAAAGTCTGACTTACCCAACTAATTATGTTGTTATTGCTATTTATTGTTTCTTTTTTATTTGTTTGGACTATTTCTGTAAAGTCAGTATTTTTATCATGTTCAGTCACTGACATCTCTGCCAAGTTGGCTCAATGGTCAGCTTCTGACTGGACAGAACTGCCTTTTGGTCAGTGTGGATCAGGCAGTTTACAACTTTGCCTTAGTCTTTACTTTCATCAGACTTTTCAAGGTCAGATTGACATGAGAGAGTAGGGCCTTTTCAGGTGTTTTCTGGGCATTTATACAGTCCTGCACATGTGTATGGTCATCTAAATTTCCAGAAATACATCAAAACCATTGTTTATTAATCACTGTATATCTTTACAACATGTGGGAAAACATATTTGCAAACTCTACTTCAGATAAGAGACTGATAACCAGAATATATAAGGAACACAAGCTGCTCACCCGGAAAAAAAAAAATCAATTCAATTAAAAGATGAGCAAATAAGCTGAACAGTCAACTCTCCTAAAAGACCTACAAACAGCCAACAAGCATATGAAAAAATGCTCAACATCCCTTATCATAAGGGAGATGCATATCAAAACATTTTAAAGATCACTATTGACATCTTTTTCCCCAAAGATTCATAGTGCAACTTATTAATCTCAACAAGTATCACTGTTTCAATTTTCTGTGATGTTAAACAACTGCTAGTGACTAGTTTTTGTTGTTGTTTTATTTTTTCTAGAGGGTGAGTGAACTCTCCAGAAAGAGAGAGAGAGAAAAACAAAGAGACAAAGGGAAAGTGATAAAGCACTCCCCATAGATAATCATGCTGCAATCCTTTCTCTTCCACGTCTCCCTCCTGTTGGGATTTTGGACATGCACACACATGTGCCTTGTATGTTTCTCAAGCTACCAGGGTCTGGGACTCCAACTACACTGTCAGCCATGTGGGATCCAGTCACCTTAGCCACCATGCTGCCTATGATTAGTTTTGACAAATGTGTTTGATATTAGCCTTTTTGCTGAAGTATGCTCTGAGTCATGTCACCACTGGCAAGCCCTAAGAACAGAGCTTCTCAGGGACCTGCTAGACATGTTAAATAATGTTTCCTGCCTACATGTGGAACTGTTGAGGGGCTGTAAGCCTATTCGGTACTTTGCAGTGGCTTGTAGGCCACTTTCCATAGTTGCTATAATTACGAGGCTGTTAGTTTTCAAGGCACCAAAGACATGTTGAGAGGCAAGAGTGGAAAGATTTGTGGCAAGTTAAATGCCACAAAACTTGCTGTATTGACTGGGATGTAGTAGCTGTTTTTTCTTGAATTATTTTTGGACTAGGACAATCTTTTAGTTAACTTCCAGAGTCTTGAAAATGTTGATTTTGTATAATTTTGGCCAGTGTTCTCAATGATTTTGTGGAAGTGAAGATTTTCTGAAATCCTTACCCCATCATTTGACTTCTGCTTTGTGTAATTTGAGACCTCTCTTTGTTTAAATCATATCTATATAACTCAGTAATAGTGATAATTTATAAAAATACTAGTTTGTTTTGGAAAATAGCTATAGTGGACAGTTAAAATCTCTACCACATTTTGTTATCTTTTCTTGCAGACTGAATATGAACACAACACTGTTGAATTCAAACATGTTCCTGTGTCTTATTTATATTAATGAGATGTGAGCAGAAGGATGCTTATCACTTCTTGGCAGATATAGTAAGGGCAAATATATATTCTGCAATATCCTATTTTTTCTACCATCATCCTGTGTATAAAAGTGAAGATGTAGAGAAGTGCACACCCTACTATCAGTGGACCTGTGTCATAACCACTGCAACTTTGAGGTTTGCTACCACAGCAGAATTCGATTTATTCACATTGATATAACACCTAATGTAATACATACAGATGTTAAACCAATTCTTGGCTTTGATTTTATGATAAAGTTCTATGTCCTTTATGATTCAGCATTTTTATTGTACATTAAAAATAAAACACATACACACACACACTACCACATTGATTCTAAATAGTAAATCATGAGCTGCACTTGACAGATATTTAAATATCCTGTAAATCTTTTTTTTTAATCATAATTGAGATTCCTAGAGGCTATTTACATTTTTTTCTAAGGGCAAATTGTTGTTTACATATTTGAAATGGAGTAAGAGTACAGCAGATATGTATGAAACCCTTATGAGAGATTGACATTCTTAATTCTGTTTCACTGTCCTCATTAGCAAAAAAAAGCAATAATGACTCTCCTATGCCAAATTCAAGGTTGTTATAAGAATGTGTGTATGAATGCAGTTGATATAAATGTTGAGATTAAGTATAAATCAATAATATGACAATTCAGATCTATGTACACTTTCAAGTGCCTATCCTCATATACTCATTTTATTGTCATAGGAGACTATAGATTAGGCTTGATCAAAAAATAACCATACAGTTTATATTTTGAATCAATATTAAGAGTTCAATTTTCCTGGTCTTATATAGATGAAGAGTCTAAGGTTCAAAACATTGTAATGATATTCTCAAAGCAACCCAACTGACAAAACTCTTATCCAAATAGAATTAAGGCCTTCTAAAATTCCCTGGCTGACTCTGGTCAATATTTTAAAATAATAATAATAATATATAGATATTAAATATCATTATATACGATATATACACTAAGTATATGTTATACATAGTATAATCCAATATTTTATAAATTATATGTAACTATAAACACATGGAATAGACAGTCCAAAGACAAATAATGGCAGAATAAAGTTGGTCTCAGATCATAGAAGAAATGGCCATCCATGAATAAGAAGCATTTGTCTCTAAAAAATCGATTGCCTATTATAGCAGTAAAACAGATATTCGATTTTGCATGAGAGTTTTTTTTTTTTTAAGTTATTTCAGAGGTGATATGCTTTCTTTTAAGGTAATTGGAAAGCTGGCTGCTTTTTTCTTATGTAATCCTTTCCCTTACTTTGCATTTCACTGTTGCTTTTTGAAGGTAGGAATGTATGTGTCACTGCTGCTGTCAGTTAAGGGTGTCTTAATTTTCTTTTACTTAATTAAATGTTTATAAAACTAATGTCTTGCAGCTATACCAAGCCTTCCTCTCTCTCTAGTGTCATGAGTATTAGGCAAACACCTCCATTCTAGGCCAGCAGATATAGGTATTTCTTTGGATAAGACATTTTGAATTTTGCTCATTTCTCTAAACTTAGTGTGGTCACTTGAATTACCTGGGAAGCTTCCTGATCATGCAGACAAATATCCTGTCGGCTGATGTGAAAAAAAGTCATACCTGCAGTAGTTAACAGGTCATCAGCCTACAGCTTCTCACACACCACCTAATCCCCAATTGTTCTCCATGACTAAATCTATAATGGCTGCTTTGTCCCCTTTTGGAACATGTTCTTATTGTTCTGTCACATTTTTTCCTACTTAATGTTGCTTTAATTTAGTATACCGTGGGCTGGTGGTGGTGGTGGGGGAGTTCATGGTTTCAAGGAGGTAAGGGCCTATGTGAATATTTGCCTCTGACTCAGCTGTCCTCAGGAGATCTTCTGTGGCCAAGAACCCTGGGTGAGTTTTATGATGCACGTTCTGCTCACAAATCAGTCATCAGCCTTGAAGAATAGTGAAGAGACAGATTTGCACACTAAAAGGGAAACCCTGGGGATTTTGGTTACTTGTCTCTCCCCTAAGCACATAACCAGTGTATCAGAGGATCCTTTGAAATAACACACATGCATTTCACTTCTCTGGTTATGTCCCTGTTTCCCCAGAACATGAGGCTGAAATCTGCCTTGACGTTTCCTGGGGTTGCATCTCAATTGCTCACAGATTCTTTGATTCTTTATGCAGCATCCTTCAGAGTGCTTGTAAAGCTAGATCAGAAATACCCATGTGGCAACACATTTAAGCTGTCTTATTAGGAACAAATTTGCAGGCAGCTTTTGCCACAGTTTTTTGCAGAAACTTGAACAAGAAACTTGTTTGCACACAGTGTGCTTCAAAGGCCAATGTGATCTTTCCAAACTCTTAAGTGCTACCTCATAAACAGTCTCAAACCACCTAAGTCTGCCTGGAAACCCTCAACTGTGACTTATTGTGAATATCTGTTTGGAACTTGGAATATACATTTGTATATTTATTGGGAGATATTAATGTGTAAAAAGCTTGAAAACAGACACTGCACTTTATTTTGAGTACCATGGTTCTCTCTCTTCAGTGAAAAATATGTAAATAGATTTTGTGATGAACTCTTACAAGCTGCGGCTTCTGCTTCTGTTGTAGGGATTTAATTGTTTTGTTTATAATTGCAGTAACATATAATGCAGTACATTTTGAAGAGAGAGATGCCATGTGTATTTTTAAAACTGTAAATAAATTATGTTTTGTAAGTAAATAGGCCTTTTGAAAATGCACAGTGCCACTTCAAAGATCAAACAATAGGTGCACTAGTAATTGAATTTTAAGTGCTAGTCTGGAATTCCATTGGTATTGTATGTGGTTAAGATAATAAAAACACAGTACCCTACCTTTGACAGTGCCATTATAAAGTGAGTGAATGGGTCATTCTCCAATGTTTTAGATTAAATTAATACTTTGATGGGTACATAAAAAGATAGATTTGAAGAAATTAGCACTATGCCTATTATTTCTCATAAAACAGGATTTAGAAAAAATTGTGGAATGCTGGAACTACAGTACTTAAGCAAGAAAAAATATTAATTTAAAATGTTAGTTAGCAGGAAAAAGGATGGCATTTCATGGAATGCTCTAAGTATTGACATATTAAGTATCTAACAACTCTCCTGCTATTACCTACTATGTACTATACTCTATCAATCTTCTACATTTTTCTTTTTTTAAAAAAAAATTAGTTATTTCATCCATAAAAGAAACATACAAAATATTCAGAGAGTGAGAGAGACACCCCAACATGGTCCTCATGTTTTGATCCACCAAAGTCCCAGCCAGCCTGAACCCTGGGCACATGTGAGTACCTGGCATGTTTAGGGAGGTCTGTGCTGCTGCACTACTCTCTGACCCCATAGTTCTTTTTTACTTTAATTTTTTTTCTCTTATTCATAATGACAGAGCACATCTGTAAACAGTGAGAGCGTAAGTCAAAAAGAGGGACAAAGAAAGAAAGAGACGGGCACCCTCCACAGGGTCAGGGCATTCCCTGATTCTCTTCTCCAGTCCTCCAGTTGGTCAGAACCTGGAGACTTGTGTGCCTACATGTTTTGTTTTAAGCTGACCAGGTTGGGGGATTCAAATTGGGGACTTCTCTTGAACAGCATATTACCACCGTACCATTCAGTAAGCATTCCATTAAGTGATATCCATGGAGTGCTTCTATATTCTGACACTGTTAAATGCATTTGGTTTATATCGGTGAAAAATAAAAACAAACAAACAAACAAAAAACACTCTCAGAATTCTTACAGTGGAATTTAAATATACTATAATAAAATAAATAATTTAAATTTACTATAATAAAATAAATTTCATAGTGTAAAAATATACAAAAACAGCAGGTGGCATGGTGGTTAAGGTGCTGAGTCCCACATGGCTGACTCCCTGGCTTGAATCCTGGACCCTGCAAATTGAAAAACATGCTGGACATGTATGCCTGCAGTCCCCAAATCCTGAGAAGTGATTGAGGCATGGCCATCCCCCCTATGGGGTGATTTCTCACTTTCCTTCTCTCTCTCTGGTGAGCAATATTTTCATTTGAAGCAGTTTTTTCCAAGTAAAAGAAAATGGTTATAAAGTCCTTGATTCCAGGAATACCCCTAATATGTTGGAAGGGCAGAAGGAGTCTGTTGCTTGGATAGCTGACTGGAATGCCAAGGGAGGGTTATAGGAGATGACATTAGACAATTAGAAATAGGGAGATTATACAGAAACTGTAGGATTTTATAAAATGTCTTATTTTCTCTCTGAATAAAATTAAATGTTGCAGGTTTTTGAGTAGAGAATCCCACTTGCTTGCTCATAAAATAACTGGCTATGACTAGAGAGAAAGACCAACTAGTACTTGAGGAGTTCATATGAGAAATACTGGTGACTTAGACCAAAGAGTAGCAAAGAAGGTAGCAAAAAATGGACTGCTTCCCATAAAATTTTGAAAGAAAATCCAACAGAATTCCTGGCAGATTGGATGCAGTGTAAGAGAAAGCAAAAAATTAATGACCAAAAGTATCTACAAAGGTGAAGTTTTTATTGACTAAGATGTTTAAGACTGGGGATGGAGCAGGTTTTGGGAAAAGGAGTGTTAAGGAATTCTCTTTTGGAAATATTGGGTGGAGATATTTATTTCACCTTTGTTTGGTGATAACCAGTGGGGTTAAAGGGTCTGCAAGTAAGAGCAAATTGTAAACTCATGACCAAAAATGATACATATATTTAGAAATGGTCAGTATTTAGCTGGAATGTGGTCATGATGTTAGATGAGATCATTTGCATTTGAATGTAAATAGAGAAGACAAAAGAATGAAAAGCAAAGAAAGAGTGAAAAAGGAGAGTGAAAAAAGATTAAAGAGGAAGGTAGGAAAAAACCTAAGATTGAAGTCCTCATGCTCTCCAAAATTAAAAGGTCAAGAAGATAAGGAATTTGTGAAAGAAATAAAGAGTATGCAATTAGACCAGAAAATAATCCAAAGATCATGGAATTGAGTAAAGACAGATAATATTCACAAATACAAACACAGTTCAAGCAATGTATTCAATAATTAATCATTGGATATAACTTCAAGAAGTTTACTGGTGATTTGGTAAGAGTGCTTTTAGGGGAGTGATGGCAAATGTTTGGAAAACTAAGGAGGAATTGCTTTTTTTTTTTTTTGAGAGAATTTTGTTTTGTCTTTTTTTTTTCCACATGTGCTCACTAAAGAGACAGAGTCAGAAAACAGCAAATTACCCCACAGAGGGGATGGTCAAACCACAATACCTTCTCCATTCTCCTCTCAGGATTTTGGACACACGCACGCACACACACACACACACACACACACATGCATGCACATGTGCATGACCAGCTTAAGTTTCAAGCTGCTGGGTCTGGGACTAGAAGCACAGTCAGCCACATGGGAGTCCAGTGCCTTAACCACTGTACCACCTGCTGGCTCTCAGTATTGCTAGATTTTGGACGAGCCTGCTGGACTGTGATGTTGGAGGCCAACTGTGGGTCCAGACTCCTGAGTCAGCCTGAAAACACACTGGATGTGCCAGTGTGACCAAGACTCAGTGTGCCCAAGAAGCTAGAGGACTGGACTAAGGAGACTGTGATGTGACAAAAACCTATTGAGGGTATATGCTCTCTCTCTCTTTGTCTCTCTCTTTCTTGCAAGTACATGCATGCATGCCCTTTCTATAGTAACAATAAAACAAAAATATTGCTGGATGCTTCTTATCTGCAACTACATTTTAGAAAAGCTAAAAAGGGTGAAAACTCAACAAAGACAAATAAAAAGAAAAATATTTTTAAAATATTAGGTAAGAAGAGATAAGATTTCTACAGGCGAAAGTATTGACTTTAGTAGGTATCACACACAAGCTCATCAATAGCAACACGTCAAGGTGCAAAGATACAGAGGCCATTAGATGTTAAGACTAAACAGGCATGTACAGGAAAGCAAGGGTATGTTTAAGAAAGAGATGATAATGACAGACCACAGAATTTATGTTAGCTAGGTATAGAAAACAAGATACTAAGGAGGTAAATTATAATGAAAAGAAGATAACAACTACAGATTATATATCACAATGAGTTATGGAACTTAGAGGGCTTGAGATGGAAAAAAAAAACAGTGGTCTGAGAATGGAATGCAGGAAACCAAGATGACAGGATGAAGAGAATAAGCAATTTAAAGAATACAAGAAAAGAATGACTGAAGGATTAAGATCAACAGTATTTTTATGTGTGTATATATACATGCACATATGTATGTACACATTTCACCAACTAATTTTTACTGTTAAACTTAGTACCACAAAATTTAGTAGATTGGAAGAACAATTCAATGCCTAAGTCATGATTCCAGGAGTAACTAGATGATTCTCTGGTCTGGGCTTACTTGGCTAAAAGTAAGGCAAGATTACAACTCTCGTGTCAGTAGTCATCCACAGGATCAGATGGTATGTGGAATAGGATGGCTTCATGTACAATCCCAGCAACTGACAGGCTGTTGGCTAGTGCATTGGGAATGATTCAACCATGTGTCTCTTGTTCCTTTTCAGAGCAGCCTAGACTTTTTTACACAGAAATGTTAGGGTTTCATAAATAGTAGTACACAATAATACACATTTTACAAGCCTCTACTAATGTTATACTTGCTAACTGTTCAACTGTCAAAATGAGTCAGGTGGTCAACCCAGACTCAAGAGATATCTAATCAGACAGTATGTAGTGGGAAAGGAACATTTATGACCATTTAAAAAAAAAATCAACCACCCAATATTTATTTTCCTTATTCATCAGACTTTTATTTTTAGGAGGGCACAAATTGAGTCTGTCATATTCATTATACTGAGCTTCTAGTGCTTGGCATAGTGTTTGTCACACAGTGGTCATTAATAATATTCTTTTGTAAATGCCTATATATTTATAGCTCAACATACAAAAAACGAATTCACCTATTCCCAATAGCACGCTATCAAGATTTCCAAATATCCCTACATTTAATTAAATCTGTGTCAATTTCTCAGTTTCTTGACTCAGAACCTTAGTGTCATTCCTAGTGATTCCCATTCTCTCTCCTACTTGTACAGGTCCTTGTCTATTCTGCTGATGAAATTAGTCTCAACTGTACCTCCTTCAACTCTCATTATATTATCATTATTCTTTAATTTTGTATTTTTGCTATAGGGAGTGTGAACTTGTCAAAGAGATAGAGAGAAAATGAGAGAAAAAAAGTGAGAAATCACCCACCCGGGGGGATGGTCACACTGTAATCACTTCTCCTCTATTCTCCTCTTGGGATTTGGGGAATGCACACACATGCATCCAGTGCGAGTTTTAAGCCTCTGGGCCCAGGACTTGAACCATGGTCGACTAGGTGGGAGTCTAGCAATGTAACCATTATGCCACTTGCTGATCTCCAACTCTTATTATTTATTTTATCATCATCAAAGTCACATTGACTAGATACATTTCTGCTTGACTTTCTCACCACATTTATTGTTCAGCTGCCCTCCTACCAATGTCCTAAAATAATTTTCCAAAAGCATTGGACCAATTATGCCCCTTCCCTGCTCAGTGATACTCATTAGCTCCTCATTCTTCAACAGTTTGTCAGCTGAATATTTAAGGGCCAAGATTCCATGAACTCAACCAGATTTCGCAGCCTTTTCTCCAAAACCTTCTCTTCATACATCTTACATTTTTACTACTTTGACTGTAGCTCCTCCCCTAAAGAACATTCATATTGGTTTTCCTTTGCTTTTGTTCTTTTATCCATCAGCATTTCAAACTCCCTTCCCCTCCCCTGAGACCCTCAGCTCTTTGCTGACCAAATTCACTCTACATTGGTCCATTCAATGACATTTCCTTCAAAAATTGCTATCCATATACTCCAAAAACATCTTCCTTTTGTTGCTAAAACTTCACAATATTTTAACTCTTTCCTTCTTTTTTAGAGGTTTTTGCCTTGAGGGCATGTGTGTTCACCAGAGAGACAGAGACAATGATAAGGAATGTGAGAAAAATCACCTAAGGGGGATGACCATGCTGTAATCCTTTCTCCTCCATTCTCCTGCTGAGATCTTGGGCACATACAGACACATTCTCAGCATGAATTTTAAGCTACAGGGTCTGGGACTCGAACTGTGGTTGGCCATGTGGAAGTCCAGTGAAATAACTGCTATGCCATCTGCTGGCCCCTGTTTGTCTCTTTCTAAAATTGTCTGTTACTGTTTTATCTGGCCTCTTGGGGTCCAATCTACTTCATAGCAGAGACAATATATATTTTAATTACTTATTCTACCACATACAAAACACATTATCTTATGCATAACCTATATACTGTAAATATTTGATAAACAAATGCCAAAGGAAGAACTGAAAACCTCCTATTGTCTTCATTTTACTAAACATTGGGTGGCAATGTAGCTTAATAAAATAAAATGAAATTACCATCTCATCCCACATGGATTTGGGACTCTGACTTCCTTCCATCGTGCATCTAATTCTAGAGGCTAAATAATAAATCACACATCTGACAAATGCAAATTAACTCAATGTTAAGGGAAGTGTTTTTAATTCAAAAGAATATGTTGTAACTGCATTTTACTGCCAAAATGTATAATTATGACCAGTGTAAATCTAGGGAAACCTCGATGACCCTAGTACATGTATCAATGAGGACTGCATCTAAGGAAATGCTGTTAAAAAATATGATTAGTATCAATTAAGTAGAGTAACAGATGTTTTTAAGTACAAGAGTTATGCAAAAGAAAACTTAAAATACAATACTAAATTAATCATTTTTATGAGTCATATGTATAGCAAATCTATTCCATCTTTCCATGACACTGTGCTTTTCACATTAATTGACAATTTGTTTTATTTCATTTTCTTTTGATTTCCAAAAATATATTTTGAATTATTTTCTCTTTTAAATTAAGGAATAATTGACAAATAATAATGTGTGTATGTATATACATGGTGTACAACCTGATGTATTGATATATGTATGCACTCTGAAATGATTAAATCAAGATAATTAATATACTTGTCACTTCAAGTACTTAAGTTTTCTTATGGTGAGAACACTTATTATCTATTCTCTTAGCAAATTTCTACTATACAATATAATCTTATCAACTATTGTCAACAGGCTGTACATTAGATCTCCAGAAATTATGTACTCTTTCTAATAGGAACTTTGTACTTTTTGATCAATATACCCCTATCATCTGCTCCCTTACCCCCAAGTTACTATTTATTTTATTTTTTATTTATTTATTTTTTGGAGAGGTTTTTGCTATAGGGTGCGTGCGCTCACCAGAGAGACAGAGAGAGACACAGAGACGGAAAGCGAGAAATCATCCCACAGTGGGGATGACCACACCACAATCCCTTCTCCTCCATTCCCCTCTTGGGATCTTGGGCACGCACGCACACGCGCCCGGTGTGAGTTTTAAGCCACTGGGTCTGGGACGCGAACCGTGGTTGACTACATGGGAGTCCAGTGACATAGCCATTACCCTAACTGCTGGTCACCCCAAACTACTATTCTATTCTTCACTTCTGTAAGTTCAACATTTTTAGGTTCCATATGTAATGAGATCATTTGGGGTTTGTCTGTCTGTCTTGGCTTATTTCAAATCCCTTCTTTCTTAGGGTTAGTTGAGAAGTATTTCATTGTGTGTATAATATACAGACACATATATATGTACATACAGTCTTCAAATCTTTTGTGGAAAATCATATTTTGAAAAACTAGGCACAGATTTTAAAATTTTTTGCACCAAAATAAAATCAGAACTTAATTACATTTTTTTTTTTTTTTGGAGAGGTTTTTGCTATAGGGCGCGTGCGCTCGCCAGACAGACAGAGAGAGGCAGAGAGACAGAAAGCGAGAAATCACCCCCCTGGGGGG
>NW_006160041.1:8396220-8412182 GCF_000334495.1 Tupaia belangeri chinensis
CACTCGCCAGACAGACAGAGAGAGACATAGAGACAGAAAGCGAGAAATCACCCCCCAGGGGGGATGGTCACGCCGCAATCCCTTCTCCATTCTCCTCTTGGGATCTTGGGCACGCATGCACACATGCCCGGCATGAGTTTTAAGCCACCGGGTCCGGGACGCGAACTGCGGTTGACTACGTGGGAGTCCAGTGACATAGCCATTACGCTAACTGCTGGTTCCCCTTAATTCCATTTTTTCATGAACTTTGGTAAAATCCTTGGGGAGTGTGTGTGTGTGTGTGTGTATCACATTTTTTTCTTTCACCAGTGGTCATTTAGTTGATTTCATATCTTGGTCACTGTGAATAATGGTGCCGTACACGGGAATAGATACGTATTCTAGATAGTGATCTAATTTTGGGGGGATATATTGTATAGTCAGAAGTGTGATCACTGGATTATGTACTGTCTTTTTAAAAATTTTTTAATAAACCTTCATGCTATTTTACATAATGACTATACCAATTTACCTTTATTCCAACAATGTCTCAGGGTTTCCCTTGTTCCATAGCCTCATCAACACTTACAATCTTTTGTCTTTTTATTATAGCCATTCTAACACATGTAAAGATAAGAAATGCTATTTCGTCGTGGTCTTATTTTGCATTTCCCTGATGATTACTAATGCAGAGTAGTTTTTATTATACCAATAGACTATTTATATATCTTATTTTGGGAAATGTTTGTTTCTTTTTCTTTTCTTTTGTTTCTTTTTTTTTTTTTTTTTTAAGAGGTTTTTGCTGTAGGGTGCGTGAGCTCGCCAGAAAGACAGAGAAAGATAGAGAAATGGAAAGCAAGAAATCACCCTGCACACTGCAATCCCTTTTCCTCCATTCTCCTCTCGGATCTTGGACACACACGCACATGCACCTGGCATGAGTTTAAGCCACCAGGTCCGGGACTCGAACTGTGCTCGACTACATGGGAGTCCGGTGACATAGCCATTATGCCAACTGCTGGTCCCAAGGGAAATGTTTATTTATCCATTTTTTTTAAAAGATTTTTGCCATATGGTGAGTGTGCTCACCAGAAAGAGAGAGACACAGAGACAGGGAAAGAATTAACTCACAGCCAGAGGGAATGGCCATGCTGCAATTTTTTCTCTTCTATTCACCCTCTTGGGATTTTGGGGGACATATGCATGTAAACCTGGCATGCTTTTCAAGTCACTGGGTTCAGAACTTGAACTGCAGAGTTGGCCACATGCAATCCAGGGCCTTAACCACCTCACCACCTGCAGAGCCACAATACCAATATATAAAGCAGGCTATTTATTTTCTTGACAGTGAGTTGTTAAAGATTCTTATATATTTGGGATATATATTAAGCCCTTATCAGATGTAGGGTTTGCAAATATTTTTTCTCCTTCTGAAGGTTGTCTCTTCACTCTATTGAGTCCTCTCTCTCTCTCTCTCTCTCTCTCACTTTTTTTTTTTTTTTTTTTTTTGATATAGGGTGCATGTACTCGCTGGAAAGAGACATAGAAGACAGAGAAGGAAGGTGAAAAAATCACCCTCCAGGAAAAGGGTAATCCCAGGGGGGAAGGTCACATCTCATTTCCTTCTCCTGTGGCTTCCTCTACAGATTGTGGGCACACATGCTTATACAGCAAGAATGATTGTTTTTTTTTTTAAGTTGCCAGGTCTGGTACTTGAACTATAGTCAGCCAAGTGGGAGCCCAGTGCCTTAACCACTATCTATGTCACCTGCTTGTCCTCGACTGTTTCCTTTTATGTGCAAAGGGTTTTTTCAGTTTGGTACATACTAACCCATTTGTCTATTTTTGCTTTTGTTGCCTATCCTCTTGGGTTCGTGTAGAAAAATAAATAAATAAATAAATAATTTTCTAAGCCTATGCCAGAAAGATTTCCCCTTATTTTTCCTTGTCGTAGTTTTATAGCTTTAGGTCTTACATTTAAGTCATTAGTACGTGTTAAGTTTATTTTTCTATATAATTTGGGAAAAGTATCCTTTTTTTAAAAAGAGTTTTTTGCCTTAGGGTGTGTGCACTTACTGGAGAAAGAGACAGAGACAGTGAAAGAGAAAGTGGGAAATCACCCTCCAGGGGGTATGGCCATGCTGCAATCCCTTCTCCTCCATTTTCCTCCTGGGATCTTGATCACACACGCACATGCACCCAGCATGAGTTTCAAGCCTCTAAGTCTGAGATTAGAACTGTATTGGTCATGTGGAAGTCCGACGGTATAATTGCTACAATACCTGCTTACCCCATAATGGCTAAATTTTATTTTTCTATATAATGCACGGACTTCCCAACACCATTTACTGTCCCAGCTTAAATTATGTTTTCTTGGAAACTTGGTTAAAATCAATTAACTTTAACTGTGTGGATATACTTCCAGTATCTCTATTCTGTTCCATTGGTCTATGTCTCTTCTTATGTAAGTACCATGCTGTACTAACTGTTTTAACTACTATAGCCTTCCAATGTATATTTTGAAATCAAATATTTCAAAATAATAATTTTTCTCCTGCTCAATTTTACAATTTTTTTTCTATTTCTGTGAAAAATGGCATTGGAATTTTGATAGGAATTGCATTGAATATATAGGTCTCTTTGTGTAGTGTGAACATTTTAACACTATCATGTCTTCCCTCCATGAACATGGTATATTTAATGAATATCTATTTGTGTCATCTTTAATTTCTTCTGTTTTATTACTTTTTTATATACACAGGTGTATGAGAGAGAGACCACTGAAAGGGTAAAGATACATAACAATTCACCCCCAGTTTTCCATCCACTTTGAAAAACAGGTACATACAGTTATGCCCAGTGAGTTGAAGTCTATTTGGAATCTGAAACCTTGGATTTCCCATATAGCGCCTAGATTGTACAGTGGTAACCTAACACCTGAACCAACAGAGATAAGTATTATTTAATGTCTTTCATTAACCTGTCATAGTTTCAGTTCATGGGTCTATCATGACCTTGTTTAAAATTTTTCCTAAAATTATTTCTATTAATTCTTTTTAAAATTTGTATGTGTGCCCATGTGTACATTTTTAAGATTTGTTGTTATTGTTGTTGTGTTGTTTTGTTTTCTTTCTTTTTTAAGAGGTTTTTGCTTAGGGCACGAACACTGGCCAGAGAGAGAAAGATGCCTTAGGTCATGGGCACTGGTGAGAGTGAAAGAGGGAGAGAGAGAGAAACAGAGAAGACGGTGAGAGAGAAAATGAGAAATCATCCCTTAAGGGGCATGGCCCCACCACAATCCCTTCTCCTTCATTCTTCTCCCAGGACCTTGGGCACATATGCACAAATGCCCAGCATGAATTTCAAGCCATCAGGTCCAGGACCTCAACTGTGGACAGCCATGTGGGAGTCCAGCAATGTAACCACTATGTCATCTGCTGGGCCCCTAGGGCAATGTCTTTGTACAGTACTGAAATTAAGTTTTTTTTTTTTTCTGTTGTACCACTTAATTTTTTTATATTTATATATCTTAAAATTATTATTCATACATTAAATTACTATGTACCATTTAGATTAAGAAGAGACTAACCCAGCACGATATACACCTCAGTCCAGCCCAGTTGAGACCACCATACACATCCTTGTCCCACAAGGGTCTTACCTCTCCATTTCCCCCCATAAATAACACAAATATATTGTTATAAATTAAGAAGTTAATATTAGTCTCCAGAACAATCCATAAGAATATACCTACAAAAAATAATAAACATAATAGAAAAAAAGTAATTTATGTATCTAAGAATAAAAAAATCAAATAATATTTTTAATCAAATGCATAAGTAACATTCTTAAGAACATGCCATATATTAGATCATAAAACAAGTATTAATACATTTAAAATGACTGAAATAATAAAAAGTATGTTATCATCATAATGGAAGGAAATTATAAATTAATATGACTCAAAAAATGGGAAAATTCAGAAATACATGGAAATTTAAAAAACAAGCAACTCCTACAGCACTAATGAAATTGAGAAATTAAGAAATAATTACTAATACCATAATAGGAAAATACTGTGAAGTGAGTGAAAATAGGAAGATAAATTATCAAAATTCAAGAGAAGCAGCTGAAGTATTGTTCAGAAGAAAATGCAGACATACTTCCATTCATAAGTAGGAAAAATTTCATTTTAATAATCTCAAATTCTACTTTAAATGCTAAGAAAATTAATCCCAAGGCAAATAGAAGGAAGAAAATAATAAAGATCACAGGGAAATAAAATCAAGAATGGAAAAACAGTACAGATTATAAAAATAGTCAAACATGGTCCTTGTAAAAGATCAACAAAATTAACCAAGAAACAAAAGGCTGAACACAGAAAAAAGTTTTAAATTGCTAAAATTAGTATGAAAATAATTTTAAAAAGAAAATATTTTAAACCACTACTATAATATGACAATTATATGCCCAAAATTAGAAAACCTTTTGAAATGGAGACATTTCTGGAAAGATATAAGTTACCAAAACTGACTCAAGAAGAAATAGTTAAGTCTGATCTTGAACTGGCTGAAGTCAGGAATGGATCACAGCACCAAGACCCTGTTAGGCATGGTATGTCTCTCTCTTCCCCCCCCCCACCACTGTTATGTTTTTCTCACTCAAGGATGAATAAATAAAAATAAATTTAAAAGTAAAAAAGAAAAAAAGAAAGCTATAGAACAATAACAAATGTGGATAAACATGTATAACTTTTAATCAGAAGATTAGCAAATTACATCCAGCTTCATGTTAACATACTTAAGCAACATGCTCAAATATAATTTCAGGAATGTAAGTTTCAGTACACACAAAAATAAATCTGATAAGCCATACTAATAGAATAAAAAAATAAGAATTTTGATTAAAAAAATAGGACAATATCCAATAGGTTCACATAATAAAAAAGACTTAGTGAACTAGGAATGGATATTAACTTTTGACACGTGTTAAAGGGCTTCCATAGAAAACTCACTGGTAGCATCAAACATGATGATGGGAAAAACCAAAAACTTTTGATCTATGATCAGGACAACGTAAGGGTGCTTTTTCTAGTCATTTATGTTCAGTAATTCACTGATGGTTCTAGTCAGAGCAAACAGGAAAGAAAATGAAATAAAAGATATCCATAAATTGAATATAAGAAGTAAATTATATTTATTTGCAGATAATATCCAGAGAAAAATTCTAAGGGACTTACACACAAAAGAATAGTTACCACTGATTTTATTAAAAAAAAAAAAAAATTGTAAGTATGTCTTCTCCTGAGTACATTTTTATTCCCATAGACCAATTTTATCATTCTAACTTTTAGGGCACTGTGTTCATAATTCTTAATAACTAATATTGGGTCAGAGGGAAAGTTATGATGCTTTTTTATATAGAAAAACAGAAATACAGGTCACGACTTTCCCAATGGTCTGATATATTTTTTGTTATAATAAAGGTACACAGCTTTTTATCCAACGAATTTCTTGAGGCATGGTTATTGTTATTATTGCTCTTTCTTCTTTCCTTTTTTAATTCCCTCTCCCTCATTCTATCATCTCTGTAAATTAACATGTATGGTACATTTATTTTATTTCATCAGACTATAACAACAGTATTTAGCTCAAGGTAGTTACTTATAAAAATATATATTTGATACATTTTAAAAATATTGGATGAGGGCTTATTTCTTGCCTAAAGGACAGTGTGTATAATTAATATTGATTCAAAACTTGATTTGAGCACTACATTAAAATATAGTACTTATATTCCATTGATTTTTCTATTCATATAGATACAAGGTAAGACTAAAAGATACTTGAAATAACAGATGTCTATTTAAAAAAAAAAACAACAAAATGACAGAATATCTATTTATAATCTGTAAATACACAAATACACACACACAAACACAGGTTGTGTCTTTTGTGTCTATTTTTTTATTTTTATTTATTCTTCCACAAGTGAGAAAGACCTAACAGTGACGGGTGGGGAGAAAGACAGTGTAACACAGCACCCATAACAGGATCTGGATGCTGCGATCCATTCCTGGCTTCAGGTAGTTCAAGTTCATGAGCATGTACTTCCCATAAACTTAGGGAGGTTTTCAGATTCAAACATGGAACCTTCCCATATGGGTTAGCTTCCCAGAAAGTAGCATTTTACCACTGTGCAACTGTCTGGTCCCCGATCCTGTATTTGAACAATAGGTTTTTATTTAATGTGATACAAGTAAGATAAAGAAATATTATATACTTCAGTGCTAGAAGAGAAAGCAGTGATTTTTCATTTCTGTAGCACCCAATTAATATATCATATAGTCCTGAGGTACAAGAGCTTAGTCTTTTGCTTACTCTGGTTGTCCATCTCACTTCTATATTCCAGGGTTCAGTATTTATGGACAATAATAAATATTGGTAAACATGTAAGCCTTCCCTTTGTCACTCAATCTAAGTGATGGTATTCTCTATTGATGCTTTTAAGCATATGACAATTAATACATCTATTTTCAAACATGCATGCATTGAAATGTTAAGGAACTAGCATTTTGAGCAACTATTTCCAAATTAAGCCTACTTTATGAGTCTTAGAAATATAGCCTATTGTGGGAGCAGCAGTTGGCATAAAGGCTATGCCACTGGACTCTCATGTAGTTGACCAGGGTTCGCATCCAGGTCTCAGTGGCTTAAACTCACGCGGGGTGCACACACGCATGAGTGCCCAAGATCCCTAGAGGAGAATGGAGGAGAAGGGACTGCGGCGTGGCCATCCCCCCAGGGGGAATGATTTCTCGCTTTCTGTCTCTCTGTCTTTCTGGTGAGCACACAAGAAAAGAAATACAGCCTTTTGGGACCAGCATACGTCATAATGGTTACATCGCTGGACTTCAATGTAGTTGAAAGCGATTTGAGGCCCCGCCCAACGACTTAGACTCATGCGGGATGTATACGTGCGTGTGTCCAAGGCCTGGAGAGGAGAATGGAGGAAAGGAGATTGCACTGTGGCTATCTCCTGCAGAGGGTGATTTCTTGCTTTTTGTTTCTGTATTGCTCTGCCTTTCCAGTGAGAGAACTTGTCAGCAAAAATCTCTCTTAAGAAAAAAAAAAATACAGTCTACCTCTCATAACTCATGTCAATGTTATAACAGATATTCTACTATTCATTCAACAGAGAAGACAACTAAGACTTTCTAGATCTAATAAGTAATGAAATCATGATTTTAACCCAACAGTGTAAGATTTCAAACTGTCTAGTAATCTTACTATTTCACTTTTCCTCACATAATATGATTTCTGAAGTCTGTTCAGTAATGAACGATGTAATTTGTATTTTCTCAAAAAAAATTATGGTTGGAATCATGGAATGTAAGTTATATCATCATATTCTGGGTCCCTCCATTTTTTAAAATATTTAAAATAGAAATTGAAGAAATGTTCTTCAATTTTTTTAAATTATTTGACAGATCTAATGAGATCTAAGTGAACTCTTTGAAAAACACAAATATATTTGACTTATGTTTTTCTCTTTTTCCCTTTATTATTATATTCAGGAATACCATTGAACCCACAGGCTGTAGACTGACAACTGACCAGTAAATTTTGGTAATAAGCATTTTGTATAATAAAATATTTCTTCAGATAAATCATTATCAAGCAGTCTTTATCACACACTTGAAGGAATATCACTTTTAAAAAATGTTATGTCAACCTGTGATTGAGCATATGGGTACACAAAGCCAAATTATGCACTGGTATTTTAGGTTCATGAAATGGCTTTTCTAATCTTTAGAGCAGAGCTTTTGCCTTAAGCTGTCTTTAATAATATATTAAACATTAAATGTATGAGCACAGCACAAGCACACTGGATTATTTTAGGTGCCCTAAATTCCATATTCCTATGTACCTGCATTCATTTCTTTTCTAAGAAATTAAATTATTTAAATGAAGAATTTCCTCTCTTTTTTTGCTGTGTGCAAACTCCCATATAGAGTATATATTTTGTTACATTTTATTTTTAATTGATAGTATTTCCTAAGCTAATACTTTCAAACTCTCTTAACCCCAGATTTGTAAGAATTTCTTAAAGTCATAAATAATATTAAAAATAAATTTTTTGAAATTTAAATGGAAACAATCACAGCCTGTTGATAATGGCATAGTTAAAAGTGGATAGCATAAAAAGCAACTTAAGTAGCATCACGAACTGGGTCAACTTCAATAAGGGACAATTTCAAGAATAATTTTTTTTTCAAGTCATGCTCAAATGCTGTTCACAAAAATCTCAGTTAGATGTATAAACCAAATACTGCGAGGCTGCACAGATCAATTGTTTGAAGGTCGATCACTGAGCGTCCATCAATAAAGTAATCAAAGTTGAAATGTATTTCACTTACAGCTTCTTGTTTCCAATACTCTAAGCAATCACTGTAATCATTATTGCCTTTGGCTCTGCCACTGGAAGACTGACAGAGGAACAGAGCTTTAGTAGGAGAGTCTTTCTGGTTGGATGACTTGGTGGATGGATGCTTGAAATATAAGGGAGTAAGGAGGGAATCTGATTAATTATCTACCAATGATACACACTACTATCAAGTGAAAACCCTAACTTCTATGAACAATGTGAAAATGTTTGCAGCTAAGGGCCAGCCAGTGGCATGGTAGTTGGGGTGCTGAACTCCCACATGGCTAACCATGGTACAAGTCCTGGACCTAGCAGCTTGAAAGTCACACCAGGCATGTGTGTGTGCATGACCAAAGTCCTGAGAAGAGAATGGAGAAGGGACTGTGGGCATGGCCTTTTCCTCTGGAGGGTGATTCCTTGCTTTCCCTCTCACTGTCTCTCTCTCTGGGCAGTGTGCACATCCTATAGCAAAAACCTTAAAAAAAATTGCATCTAGTCACATATTCAAAAGTTATCATGAAAGTGGGCTAGTGTCCCCCAAATTCTTTACCTTAATTCAAATAAAAAGATAGAGTTTGGCATTAGTATTGAAAATGATGACAATGATTTTAGCAAACATACCCTCAGGAACTCTCCCTCCAGTAATTTTCTACCTTCCTGGTATCCGGAAGGGTGTGCAATCACCCTTTCTTTCTTTGTTTTTTTCTTTCTTTCTTTCTTTCTTTTTTTTTTTTTAGAGGTTTTTTGTTTTAGGGTGCATGCACTCACCAGAGAGACAGAGAGGTAGAAAGTGAGAAACCATCCCTCAGGTAGAATGGCCATGCTGCAATCCCTTCTCCTCTCAGGATCCTGGGCACACATGTTTAAGCCACCGGGTTCGGGGCTCAAATGGCTGTCAACTACATGGGAGTCCAGTGGCATAGTAATTATGCCAACTGCTGGTCCAACAATCACCCTTTCTTAAATGGAGATGGGACTAGCACTTTGGTTCTAACCAATAGCATACAGAGAAGGTGATGAAATACCATGCTATTGATTAGGTTATGCTCGTATGTCAAAGGAGATGGAACGCTACCCCATGATCATTTCACTTGCTAGGACTCTCAGGATACTGTAGAGAGATGTTCTTGTGCTTGCCTTGAAGGAACATTTTATGCTGTGATCTGTCTATGGAGACAACTACAAGGTAAGGATATATGCGCATTCTAGAGCATCTGACAGCTAACAAAAATGTGACAACCTCAGTCCTATGGTTGCAATATGTGGTGGTGTGTTTTGTTTTGTTTTGTTTTGTTTTAAGAGAGATTTTTGCCATAGAGCATGTGTGCTCAACAGAGACACCTCAGAGACACAAAGTGAGAAATCACACCCCAGGGGGGAATGCCCATGCCGCAATCCCTTTTCCTCCATTCTCCACTCAGGATCTTAGGCATGCATACACACACACCTGGCATGAGTTTAAGTCTCCAGGTCTGAGACTAGAATCACAGTTGGCTACATAGTAGTCCAGCAAGTAACCATTACACCATCTTCTGGTCCCCCTGCAAGATGAGTTTTGCCTATACTCTGAGGGAAGTTGGAAGAAGCTCTTCCCAATATGAGCCTCCAAATGACCAGGTAGCTTAGCTGCTCCCTTTTATTATAGTCTTGGGAGACCCCAGGCAAAAGTTTCAGATAAAGTATTTCTGTTTAATTGGCCCATGGAAAATGTGAAATAATAAATATGCGTTGTTTTAAACCATTAAGTTTGTGGTGATTTTACACATGGCATTGGAAATGCATGAAATAATAAAGAAATAGTTGTCATGTGAATAGCTGACAGCAAAGAATTCTGATAAAATAGTGCTGAGAAACCCTAAGTAAGTACTCACAAATGCTAAGTTTGTTAGTGAACAATCTCCTTACCACGAGTAAACTCCTTAACTGAAAGGGCAAGCATTGCATAGTGCTTAAGAGCATGATTTGTGAACTGTTGGGATCAAATCTCAGATCTTCTGCATGCTAGCTTTGTAATCCTGAGCAATCTATGTAATGTCTCTGACTCACAATTGTTTCATGTGAAGAATGGATAACAGTCATATTTATATCACAGGTTTGCTGTGTATATTATACCATGTTAAGTACATTTATTAAATTACTAAAATAAAGATTTTGTTTCCTTCTAGTATAATTATACTATAGACTGTGTTATTTCAGCCAAAATAGGTAAGTTTTAAGAAAGAAAGAAATAGCTACTATCATTACAGCTAGAATTAATGTCAAGAGTGGTATAGGCAATGAAATAGAAATTTGTAGCTGCCCATAACTGAAAGAAAGTGAATTCAATGAAAGGGCAAGGACACTTAAAACTAATCACAGATTTATAGCAAATAATTGTACATTACAGATATCAGAAATAAGATTATGTAGAACTTTGCTTCCAGAGAAATTATCTATGTATCTATAGGTAAAATAAAGTTCCAAGAGAAAGTTCTGGTTTGAGAAATCTGTAAAGAGTGAAAAAGTTACCCAGTAAATATACATAAATAGTACAAAGAATGATTAATGAAGAAATAATTATGCCAATAGTAAGCTTTAGTGGAATTCTCTCAGACAATAGTCATGAAATGTTAATAGTCCAGCTTGGTGATGCCATTGGTAACAGACTGAACTCCAGTGGTCTTAGCCACATGGTCTAATATGGGTTCTGATCACAAGGTGGGTTTGAAAACATGCCAGGAGTGTGAGTGCATGCCCAAGATTCTGACAACCTACAGGATTGGGGAAAGGAAGGCTTGAGAAAGGGCAACAGTATGTCATGAAACCCTGTCAAGGGTGATTCTCTCTCTCACTCTTTTTCTGTGCAACTGCATGCTATCTGTGTTAACAATAAAAAAATATATAAACATAAAAAAAGAAATGAAGGTACTCTTATATTTATTGCATCACATAAGGTAAGGTATACAAATAGCCTAAGTATCTATCGACAGATATGTGTATAAAGCAAATATCACACACAGACATGATTTTGCATATGTACACATGCAATAGAATCATATTCAATCTTTAAAAAGAAAGAAATCTTGCCACTTGCAACAACATGGAGTAGATTTCAACTGTTCTCATTACTGCATAAACATGTACACACACACGCACACACACACGCTCACACAAAATGATGTGATGGATATATTTATTAGAAAATATCACAGTATACCCTAGATATACACAACAGAGTCTATTTGTCAATAACACATCAATAAATCTAAATAAAAAGAATGAGAAGGAGTCATTTCCACGTCTAAGCACATATTTTACAAAATTAAGTCAAAACTCACCGTTTCTGGCTAAAGAATTATTATCAACTTCTTTAATGTCACATCAGTGTTACAAAAAAAGCATACCACTATTTTGGTATTTCTGGTGTTTATGTACTTTTAAGTAAATAGTGAATCTATATGAAAATCCATCCAATTTGCTATGCTGATTCCAGCAAAATATATTTTATTAGATTCTCACTAACTAATGCAATTTCTCCCTGAACTCAAAATCAACTTCAGTGGATTAGTCTATGGTTCATTTTCCTTAGACTTCTTTCTTTCTTTCTTTCTTTCTTTCTTTCTTTCTTTTCTTGGAGAGGTTTTTGCTATAGGGCGTGTGCGCTCACCAGAAAGAGAGAGACAGAGAGACAGAAAGCAAGAAATCATCCCCCAGGGGGGATGGCCACACCGCAATCCCTGCTCCTCCATTCTCCTCTCGGGATCTTGGGCACACACGCACACGCACCTGGCGTGAGTTTAAGCCGCCGGGTCCAGGATTCAAACCGCAGTCAACTACGTGGGAGTCCAGCGCCATATCCATTATGCTAACTGATGGTCCTATTAGACTTCTTTCTCAGGCATAACATTTTATTCAAGTCCTTGTGCCCAAAGAAAAGCTATGTATTTGAAGTAGACAATGTGTCCTGGATTTAAATAGACATTGTCATTGGATACCTTTTTAATGATTAAATTTTTGAAAAATTTTAATCAGAGGATGCATGTGTAAGACAGAGATAGAGAAAGAGAAAAAGAGAGAGCACCCCTATGGTAATGGTTATGCTGAAATCCCTTCTCTTACATTCTCCTTCATTTGTCCATCCCATCAAAATTCTGCACACACACCTGGCATGTTTCTCAAGCGCCTGTTCAGGGACTTGAACTGTGTTGAGATTCTGCTGTCTTAACCACCAGATCACTGAGCTGGCCCCCAAAGATTACATTGAGTTTAATCACCTTTTCACAATTATATTTAATAGGAAAATGATTGAAAAAGTCCTTTGATTTAATTTTTTTCTTTTTCTGTTCAGTGTAGAGGCATCTTTTTTTTTTACTATAATTATTACATAGTTATGAAATATTCAACTTCAGAAGAAAGTAAGATTCCAGTGGAAAATAAAAACAAACTTTAATTTATTTGACTTTATCTAGGGAGCAAATTGTGGGCTGGAAGGGGGTACTTACCATAGCATTAAAGAATTTTTAGATTTTGAAATGTTTAAGGCCTACTTTATATTGTTGTAATAAATCATAAAAGTTGACTAATAAATCTCAGTAAACATGACCTTTTTTTAAGGGTTTGTAAATATCACTCTATTTTTCTCTGTCACTCTTCTCTAATTTAGAAAGATAAATAGAACAAAAATCTTGTTCAGTTGTTGACTCAACTAGTCATTAGTATTTAGAATCCACATGTTTTCACCTCTTTAATAATCAATAATTTCCAGTAATTTTATATATTCATTAACTAAATACTTTCCAATGTGATAATAGTTTATTTTTTAAAATTTGCACAATTCTTATTTTGGATGCTAAATGTGACTGTGGAAAAATATAGTATAAATAACCAACTTAATTATCTATGTCAAACCTCAAAAATAATTTTGTGAAATACAGAATGATGGGGAAATTATATATATGTATACGTGTGTATGTTTATATACATATGTGTAAAATTTGTGTCCATATTTATTTTTCTGTGTTTACATGTAGTCTGCTCTAGAAATTTATCTCAATTGATGCTGTTATTTCATTCTCAAATTTGAGCAATTCTACTTTTAAAATTCTGTGAATATAAGTAACAAATATATATCTCTATATATTTAAATATTTTTAAAATATTTATGACCAATAATCAATGGACTATGCCTAATCTAATATGAAATATTTTCTATATGGACACTCATGACCAGTTATTACATTTAAAATATGAATGTGTTCTATTGTGTTTCTTTTAAAATTAATTATTTATTGAGTGAGAGAGACAGGTTCTCTCAAGATGTCATGCCATGATCCACCCCCAGCTTCCCAAACAGCCAGGATCATGGGTTCACCTATGCATACTGGCATGTACAAAATGACCCAGGAACTGAACTTCAAGCTTCCATATTACTCCAAAGTTGTGAGCAAAACACTACTGTTGTGCAACCCTGATTGTGGTATTTTATAAATCTAGATAGAAAGCTCTTTCTCTCTCTAAGCATATGTAACTTATTGCCAGTCAACACTGACTATTTTCCTGAGAAAAACTGTGGATTTACTAATAGCTTTTCTTATAAATTGAAATCAAACAACCAGAAAACTTACAAGTGACCATTTGGTTGCAAAACAGTAGCTCATATGCTTATATGAACAAAAAGCTAAAGGTAATGTACAATTTATGTTCTGCTGTATTTACCATGAACACTTGGTTATCACTTCACTGGACTAAAAGAGAGAGAAAACACTTATTAACTAGAGCATGTTAAATCTGAGAGGCATACAGTTGCAAGTAAAGACACAGTATTAACATAAATATCAAGCCATGTATCGTCACCCTCATAACAATAAGTCAATTAACTTTGTGTAGAATTAGTGAATAATGCTGGAGATAAGTTAATTAAAATAACATAAATATACCATTTCCTAAATTTGTAAATAAAATTAATTTTGCATTAAAAAGTAAGTCAATTATATAGAAAGCAGTTCTTTTTCATACTAATCCATTCAGTCAACATATTGTTATGTAAAGAGTTTAGATGTGTGTGTGTTCAGTATGTCCCAATATGGCCAATATATTACCTAATTTTTCAGTCCAATAGATATATTTTAAATATTTAATTGCTTTGTTAAAAACTAATAAAACACATTACTGAAAAATAAGGTTATTAAAAAGGGAGTAAATATCATATTAATACTATTAGTTTTTTTATTTAATAAATTATTGCTGTTAGATGTAGTAGTAGTGTCATATTTTTGCTACCTAATCTGATTAGTTTAAAATATTAATGTTAGATTCTCAGATACAATTTCATCTACAAGTTACTTATATATATAGTTAATTATTTTAAAAATACAAATGTAAATGTAAAAAGAAAGCTCATTTATATAGATAATTACTGATATCCTTACATAAATACAAACATAAATGGAGGTCTATGCATACTACATAAATGACACAATGTAAAAATTGTAAATAAAAATTTTTTGAAGTCATGATGGTTTTATTTGCATTGATTTCAAAGTGTCTGCAACAATTACTAACAAGAACAAATCCATAGAAGATGAGGGGATATCAACATGATTCTTGGTCACAAATGATGAAAATGTACATTCAAAGTTCACTGAGTTTCCAAGACTATTTCTTAGCCCTCACAGTAAATAGAAATAGAATAAAATCACTTTTTGATTAGCTAGAAATAATAATGTTAAATGTAAAGAGAAGATAACATATTATAAGATTCATGGCAACATATACTGTATTTTGCAATGTACATATATTTAATGTATGTGCATATATAGAACAAATATAAATACATATATACACACACATGCTAGTCTATTTATTAATATAATATTCCCAGAATAAACTAAATGGAACCGTAAGAAAATACTTAAGAAAATAACTCAAGTGTTAATAAGGACAAAAGTTCTGGGATGAGCAGTTGGCGTAATGGCTATGTCGCTGGACTCTCATTTAGTTGAGTATGGTTCAAGTCACAGACCCAGTGAGTTAAATCCACACTGGGTGTATGCGTGTGAGTGCCCAAGATCCCAAGAAGAGAAGGGATTGTGGCATGGCCATCCCCCCTGGGGGGGGGGTGATTTCTCGCTTTCTGTCTCTCTGTGTATCTCGAGAATGCATGCACCCTATAGACAAAACTTCTCAAAAAAAAAAAAAAAATAACTAGCTGATTAAAAAAAAAAAAAAAAGAATTGAACTTTCAGAGTACTGACTCCCTGGTTTTATTTCCTCATTTCATAGTAATAATTAGCAGTCATCGTCATAGTGAAATTGGTATACAGAAATAGAGAGCTGATATTTTATTCCTTTAATTGTAGAAGTGTTTCTGATTTTTGAAATAGCACTCTGTTATTATAAAAGGTGTCTAACTGGTGTGAGCAGGTGGTGTGGTGATTGAGGCACTGGACTCCCTCATGGCTGCTGCGGTTTGAGTCTCAGACCTGGTGGCTTGCTCTCTCTACATATATCACTCTTGCTCTCATCTTGCCCTTGCATGATTGCACATGCCCTATAGCAAATTAAAATAATAATGATAG
>NW_006160041.1:8412236-8439961 GCF_000334495.1 Tupaia belangeri chinensis
ATATAAAAACTATATATATTATATATAAATTTAGCAGAGGGTATGTGCACTCACTGAAGAGAGATGGAGAAAAACAGAGAAAGAAGGACAATGAAAACAATACCCATGAGAGATGGTCAGGGTGTTATCCCCTCTCCTCCATTTCTCCTTTTGGGATTTTGGACATAAGTACACATAATCCTGGGGTGTTTTCCAAGTTGCTGGATCTGGGACATTAACCACATAGTTGGTCATGTGGGGTCCGGCCACCTCAACCACCATAACACTAGCTATGATGATTATTTTTAAAGATGATTATTTTCATAGTTACAAGAAGTAATACTAGTAAAAAGATGTGCTCCCATACAAAATTTTCTCAGATATACTATTAATTTGAGAATATACTAAAATATAATATTCAGACGTAAAGCCCATATATTTATTTGCATTTTTCGTCCAGCTCTACAAAACTGGCATTCACAATTCAGTACTTTCTCGCAGGAGTAATTAGGTTATTTTAGAATTTTACTGGAAATTGGATTGAGCTACTAGAAACATAATTTTGAAATGTCTTATTTGTAGAAATTCATATTAAAATGCCATCAGGAAATCACTTTGAACTACTTAGGAAATCTATTCTTGTCTAAATTACTCCTGTCTTTCTTATTTACCTGTACAAATTTCCCATTAGTGTAAAAATCCCTCTATAGGAAATACAGTATAATGGAGAATTGTTTTCATTCTTGTGTAGTTGCCCCCTTTTACAGGTGATATAGTTTCCAACAAACTGAATTTTAAATCAGACCACCTTAAAGCAAAATGCTGAAAATACATAAGATGCTGTTCAGGTATTTACTGAACCCGTCACCTAAAAAAATGCAGAAAATGGACAATGAAGAAGAGATCTCAGTCAATGCTATAGATTTATAACATGAACACTACATAGAATATGTGGAAGAATTTTATATTTGCAGTAATTTGGAAAAATATATATTTGAACTTTTTGTCATGGATTCCAAGTACATAGGAAGAACAGAAGCTAACATTTGCTAGATTCTAACATGAACACAATATTTGGGGATAGAGAATGTGCCATGTGTATGCTATATTGTACCCTTTACTCTTTGGTAGATTTTAGTTGGTATTTTCGCTTTTTTTTAAGTTGATTTATTTAGAATTCTCTAGTCATATGAATAGTATTGCTAAAGAATTATTCTGAGTGTATCTTCCAACCTCACAGAAGTTCTGTGACAAATAGTAGCTAAAAGTTTTTCTTTAATTAGCTGAATTATGTTGCCTTGTTCTTTTGGTGATGATTGTGTCTGATATTTATAGATAATTTAGTTTATTTTATTCTTCATAGTATTTGCTGATTATTATT
This sequence comes from Tupaia belangeri chinensis, assembly GCF_000334495.1. Taxonomy (NCBI): domain Eukaryota; kingdom Metazoa; phylum Chordata; class Mammalia; order Scandentia; family Tupaiidae; genus Tupaia; species Tupaia belangeri. Next base: position 8,413,597 of record NW_006160041.1, read on the forward strand.
ATTATTATTATTATTATAGAGGTTTTTCCTATAGTACGTGCTCTCCAGAGAGACAGAAACATAAAGTGAGAAATCACCATCTGGGGCGGGGGGGATGGTCATGCTGGAATCCAGTCTCTTCTCCAGTCTCTTCTTGGTATTTTGGACATGCACACACGTGCACCTGGCATGAGTTTTAAGCTGCAGGATCTGGGACTTGAACCTCAGTGGACTACATGGGAGTCCAGCAAAGTAACCATCACACCATCTGCTGGTCCCAGTTTTTGCTGTTTACTTTGAAGAAATAAAATGTTTTCTTTATTTTTTTAAATTAATTTACAGAGAGCATGTGTGCTTGTGCACTTGCCAGAGTAAGACAAAGACAGAGAAGTCAACAGAAAAAGCATCCCTCCAACAGGGCATGGCATGCTGCAATTTCTCCTCCATTTCTCTATCCAGTGGGGATTTTGCAAAAGAAGTACACACACACGCCATGTGCGTTTTTCAAACCACTGGTACAATTGGCCATATGGGATCTGACTTTCCTTAATCACTAGGCTATGAGATCAGTATGAAATAAAGTAACTTCTGTGTTTCCCATTTTTATGTACACACGTGCTACCTATGACCAAGAAGAAAATTGACAGATAGGTGCATTTACTACTAACTTTACTCAAGATTAGCCTATTATGAAATTATCCCCAGGTACAACTCTACTTGAAGAAATGTTATTCAGTATGTACTTTAACATTGTCAAATACTTCTTAACAAAATGTCAAGACATCAATTATTTGGAGGTGACCTTGGCAGCTCAAACTTTCTAGCTGTTCCATCAAGATGCTCTTAAACAAGAAAAAAGGGGATCTATATTGAGATCCTAAAGCAAATAATGATTTCAATTGCTTATAAATTTTATGAATACTATTAAGTAGAAGTTTCATCTTCCATGTTTAATGTCAAATAATTTGGGGCTTGTCCCTGAGATTGGCAAGATTTTTTAGCACAATTGTAAGTATTGACTGTATACATAAACCTCTCTGTTGCTCACACACGAGACCATTTCTTTAGGGCAAATCAAGTTTGATTGAAAGCTACTGATAAATGAATAAGAACATCATGTTTTTTGTGTTTGAGATCTCAAGCAGAAACTGACATTTCATTCAATAATAATGAATAACTGGAGAGCAAATACTTGTATCTTGAGCAAGGATGTATTTGTAGATAAATGAACAGATAATCATCACTATTTTTAGCTGGTTACCCTGTGTTTTCCAATATTGCTTTAATTTCCAGGAAACACTTATGAGCAAATTAAGAGCCAGGCTGCTGATAATATTTACTCTTTATCTACTTTTTGATGTTTTCATATGTTTTTACCTTAATTATTCCATTTCATTCCATTATATTTGCCTATGTCCCCTTAAATCATTTCTGTTGTACATTTCTTAAATAAATTATTAATGTATTCACTCTGAAACACTCAAGTAATAATCCACTCAATGTTGTAAGAAAATAAGCCTATAGAGAAGAGATCATTTCTCCATATCTTTAAAAATGGACATATTAATCACTGTAAGAATGAAAGTCATGAGGGAGGAAAGGGTGGTTTAGAGACTGTGATGGGAGATGATGGGAAATCATTAGGAAAATCAATATGTTTAAATGATGAAAGATCAAAGCATCATACTTCTAAGAAATGTACAAATATCCAATAGAGTAGTTTACTTTTCAAAAGCAGTATTATTCTCCTTTGGGGGGTGGAGAGGATGAGATCAGAGTAGGAAACATTATACTAGGATACCTAAAATAAAATTTAGTGTTTTAAAAAAAGTGAAAATGATACTGAGTTCCAGTAAAGAAGGAAAATTGTGATAAATTACAACAATGCATTTGAGTATCTTGCTGATAACAGTGCATTATAAAATCTGTGTCTGCGGGACCAGCAGTTAGCATAATGGCTATGTTGCTGGACTCCCATATAGTCGATCGTGGTTTGAGTCCCAGACTCGGTGACTTAAACTCATGCTGGGTGCGTGTGTGTGCGTGCCCAAGATTCCAAGAGGAGAATGGAGGAGAAGGAATTGCGGTGTGACCATACCCCCTGGGGGATAATTTCTCGCTGTCTGTCTCTCTGTGTCTTTCTGACAAGCACACGTGTCTGCATGTATGTTTGTGTATATGTAGTATGTGTGTTTATGGGCTTACAAAGAAGAAAGAAAGGGCCCTCTTTCTATCTTATCCTGATATTTCATAAAAATACAGTTTAATACACATATGTTCTAAACCAGTCATCCTACTTCCTGGTACTTACCCAAGATAAATTAACAGAGAGGAGCCAGAGCCTCGAGGATGCAGTGTAATACAAACCTGTGAGGCTGGCCCACATGGAATGGTTCTGGGATCATATTCAGAGAACTCCTTGAAAAGCTAGACCCATGTATGTCCATGATTACATGCTGGCTGAAGCTTGGGCTGGATCACACATGAAAATCGTGTTGGGGATGCCTGTCTTTCTGTCTGTCTCTGTGTCTCTCTTAGGACTGAAGAAAACATTTTCTTTAAAGAGAGGAATGTGTCATTTCAGTATAGAACTATTTAAAATTTCCTATATGTTAAAATATATTAGCGATGGGTCAGCTGGTGGTATGGTGGTTAGGACAGATGGATCCCACATAGCTGAAGGTGTGATCTGTGTCCAAGACCTGGTGGTTTGAAAAATATGCCAGGTGGGTCCAGCAGTTAGTGTAATGGCTATGTCACTGGACTCCCATGTAGTAGACCAACAGTTCAAGTCCTGGACCCAGTGGCTTAAACTCATGCCGGGCACATGTGTGTGTATGCCCAAGATCCTGGGAGGAGAATGGAGGAGAAGGGACTGTGGTGTGACCCCTGGTTTTCCCCTGGGGGGATAATTTCTCGCTTTCTGGCTCTCTGTCTCTCTCTGTCTTTCTGGCAAGCGCACGCGCCCTATACCAAAATCCTCTCAAAAACAAAACAAAAAAAAGCCAAGTGCAAATGCCTACAGGTCCAAAATCACAAGAGGAGAATGGAGAAGAAGGTATTCTGTGTGATCATCCCCACTTGGGAGTGATTTCTCATTTTCCTTTTCTCTCTCTCTTTCTCTGTCTTTCCCTGGCAAGTGCACACACCCTATACCAAAAAGAAAAAGAAACAAAAAGAAAAGTAACGATATTAGTGATAAAATAGTGGTATAAATTAAAAGAAAAAATACCAAAGAACACAAATATCTTTAATTCCTATGTCTATATGTATAATTATCCAAATGTCTAAATACATCTGATATATATAAAAACATGGAGAAATCTTAAAAGCTTTATGTTAAGTAAAAGAAATCAGACACAAAGAGTGTATATTCCATGACACAAATATTAATATCAGAAAGGGAGGAAGTGAATGCACGGGAATGTAACTAAGAAATGTTTGTGCCTACGCAGTGCTGGTGGTCTAGAAAAGTGTAGGAAGACTCTTTTGGGGTGTTGACTCCAAGGACGTATACATGACTGCAATCCATCCCTTGTAAATTTAAGATTTTACCCAAAAGACAAAAAAAAAATTAAGATTTAAAAAAAATGATGATTTATCTATGATAAAATTTCAGTGAAGGAATTAGTAAAGAATGTTCATCAGAAAAATCATTCCAGGTAGACACACAGAGAAACACAAAGAAATGATAGGGAGCAGAATGAGTAGTACATAGCAAATCTAGATGTAAAACTATTTCAATAATGTTTCATTGTGTTCAAAATATGTGTCAAAGTAAAATAAATTATTAACATAGCACATAGGAAAGTAATAGGTAAATTGTATTAAAGTTTTCTAAGGTCACTGAATTGTAGAAACTTTGCAAAATTACTAAATTATCATACAGTATGATGCATCAAAAATGTATTTGTAATATTTGCCATAGTCATAAAAATAATCAAATATGTGTAACTAGTAAGCTATTAGAAATGTCTGTTTTACAAATAAATAGAAATAAAGAGAAATAAAAAGGTAATAAAACATGTTAAACTCTAGATAATAATATATAAGTGCTTAAGTATTTGGTGCTGAATTGCATTGCTAAGTGTAACTTTCTTTGAAATGCCTAGTATTAAAATGAATGTTGATGGCTGGATAGATGAAGGAAATATATGTAAACAGGATTACAAGCTAAATATAGCAACTGAGAAAATGAGAAGATACTCCTAAGCCCAAATATGTCAATGATTACTTAAATACTATTAACTAATTAATTAAAAGGCAAATAGTCTAAGATTTGGCTTAAATAACTATACTACTTATAATAAACAGCCCACTTAATATTTAAAAGTACAGAATAAAAAGGGGATATAAAAAAAAAACACTAACCAAAAGAGAGCTCATGTAACTGTATGATTAAGTGATAAAATAGATTTTTAAGATAGCATTATTAATTTTCAGAGGCATATCTCAAATTGACATAATCAAATGCAATTTATAAAAATAATAAATGTGTATGTACCTTTCAATGTAATCTCAGAATACATAAAGCAAATAAGCAGAAAGCAAAAGGAAAAATATTCAAACTCAGAATGATATTCAAAGATTTTAACCTATTTTTGCAGTAGTTGGTAGAAGAAACAAAAATCTCTAAGTATAAAGAAAAGTTGATTATGAATGACAATTATGACCAACTTTTCATATTTAAAATACAATGTGAACAACTGAAACAGACTGAGTTTTTTAAGGGCCTATGGAATATTTATCAAAATAGAAATATGCTGTGAAATGAAACAAGAGCATATTCTTACAAATGTGAAATTGAGACTGGCATTAATCATTTTTTTTTAATTAGAAAATACCCAATATTTTGAAATCAAGCAGAATATATCTACACTTTCAAGAGCTAAAATACAAATAAAATGAAAATTACAGTATACTCTGAACTCAGTAAAAATGAGATTATTGTATTATAAACTTGTGTTATGCCAACTATAGTGTACTTACAAGAAAATTTATAGCTATTAATGTATATTAAAAATAAAGGCTAATCACAATTTATATTAGTATTTTTTAAAGAGCTTTGAAAATGAACAATGGCTTTAACTAAAAATAATGAAATCATAGAAATAAAACAGTGAAGGCATATATACTAAGGGCAGGCATATGGGGGTATAATAGGATCCAAATGATTTTTTGTTTCTTAACCTCAATTGTCCTTAGATGTATGCTTATTTCATTTCTTTTTTCTTTTTCTTTTTTTTTTTTTTTCTGGAGAGGTTTTCGCTATAGGGCGCATGTGCTTGCCAGACAGACAGGGAGAGACAGAGAGACAGAAAGCAAGAAATCACCCCCCAGGGGGGATGGTCACACCACAATCCCTTCTCCTCCATTCTCCTCTCGGGATCTTGGGCATGCACGCACACACGCCCGGCATGAGTTTAAGCCACTGGGTCCAGGACGTGAACCACGGTCAACTACATGGCAGTCCAGCGACATAGCCATTATGCTAACCTGCTGACCCCTATGCTTATTTCATTTTCAAATGATTCGCTCTTTTGATTTGTGGACTTGTTGGACAGATTGCCTCATTATACGGAAATAAACCAAACTTAACCAAATTAATGTTTCCTTCAATTGTTTTCAAGCCTCCTTCTCAGATTTAATCAGCTAAAAAGAAAAGCAGATATCAGTTGTAGTATCACAGGATATGGAGGGGGTGGCAGTAAACGAGGGTGACTTTATCACAGTCACAAAGCATGAAAGGAGAAATAATCATAAAGAACAAAATTTTCTACAGACTGCTAGTTACTGAGTTTACAAAAAGAAAAAAAGACTATGTAGTCCTTTAGCTGGGGAAACAATGGGACCCAAATCAGGACAGAAGTAGAAAAAGCAGGCCCAGGGAATTTTTCTTTTTTTGTTTTTTCTTTTTGTACTGAAAAGTAAGACTATGGGAATGTTTATTTCAAACTTCAAGGTGCTGGGAGAAATGATATTTTCTTTCTTTTTTTTTCCTTTAGGTGTTTTGCTATAAGGCACATGAGTTCACTGAAGAGAGAGACAATGAGAGGGAAAGTGAGAAATCAATCTGCACTGCTAGGGGAATGGTCACACTGCAATCCCTTCTCCTCCATTTTCCTGTCTCTTTTTTTTAAAAAGATGAATTTTATAATATTTTTTTCTATTTCTGTGAAGAATGTCACCAGCAATTGGGTCAGAATTGCATTGAATATATGTTAATTTGGGTAGCACTGACATTTCAATTATATTGATTCTTCCAATCCAGAACATGGGATGTCTTTCCATTTTTTAGTATCACACTCAATTTCTTTTATCAGTTTTTCATAGTTTTCCTTGTAGAGGTCTTTCACGTCAATGGTTAGGTTTATTCCTAGGTATCGTAATTCATTTTGTGGCTGTTGTAAATGGGATTTTTTTCCCAATTCTATCTCAGTCTGTTCATTATTGGTACATAAAAATGCTATAGATTTTTATATATCAATTTTGTATCCTGCTATTATAATGAATTCATTTATCACTTCTAGAGTTTTTTCAGATTCCTTTGAATTTCTGATGTGCATAAACATAACATTTTAAAACGGGACAGTCCAGCTTCTTCTCCTGTTTGAATGCCTTTTCTTTTGCTTTCTTATCAGATTGAATTGGTTAGGATGTCCAGCACTATGTCGAAAAGGAGTGGAGAAAGTTAGTAGCCTTGTCTTATTCCTGTTTTTTTAGTGGGTAAGCTTTCAGCTTTATCCCATTCAGTATAATGTTAACAGTGAGTCTATAATATATAGCTTTTCTTTTCCTGAGGAATGCCCCTTCTACTCGTTTGGCTTAGAGTCTTGATCATGAAGGGATGTTGTATTTATCAAATGCTTTTTCTTCATCTATAGATATGATCATATGATTTTTATCTTTCTTTCTGTTAATGTGATGTATTACATTTATTGTTTTGCATCTGTTTAACCATCCTTGTGTCCCTGTGATCCAACCATTAGCCTACCTCGTTGTGTTATATAATTTTCTTAATTATATAACACAATTTTCTTAATTGTTGGATTTAATTTGCTAGTATTTTGTTGAGAGATTTGGCATCAGCATTCATCAGAGATACTGGTCTGTAGCTCTCTTTATTTTCTTTTTCATTTTGTCCTTGTCTAGTTTTGGTATCAAGGAAATAGAAGCATCACTGAATGACTTTAGAAGGGCTCCTTCCTTTTGAATCTTTAGAAATAGTTGGAGGAGAATTGGGGTTAAGTTTTCTTTAAAAGTTTTGTGGAATTCATAAGTGAAGCCATCCGAACCTGGGCTTGTCTTTATTAGGAGACTATTTACCACTGATCTGATTCAATATCCTCACTTGTTATTAAAATGTAGTCTCCTCAGTATTTTGAAAGTTGTTCATGAGTAGGTTGTTTAGTTACTTTGTTTTTGATGACTCTTTCTATGGCTGATTTCAAGTTTAATTCCATTGTGGTCAGAGAAGACGCTGGGTATAATGTGTACATTTTTTAATTTGCAAAGGCTTTTTTGTTTCCTTGTATATAATCGATCTTTGAAGTGTTCAATCGGGAGATGAGAAAAATGTTTATTTTCTATATGCTGGGTGGAATGCTCTATATGTATCTGTCAGGTCCACTTAACTTATGGTATCAGTTAGGTCCTGTGCCTCTTTGTCTATGTTTTTTTTCTATCTACTAGTGACAGTAGGGTGTTGAAATCCCCAACAACTAATGTGCTCACGTCTATACCTCTTTCTCTCTCTCTTTTTTTTTTAATTTCAAGAAAAGCAGAATTAGCTTTAATAAATCAAAGAAATGCTACGGAAATATGCTTAAAACTCAAAGCCAGGAAACAGGTTGGGATTCTGTTCAAATAGTGAGTACATGAACCTATCAGCAGCTCAAGACAAGACAAAAATTCTTAAAATAGGAAAACTAAGCCTAGAAAAAAAATTAACAATATTTTAGTTGAAAGTCATAAAATTCTATTTCACCAGGTCAGTCTCATATATACATATCTTTAAATCTAGCAGTCTTTTCTTCATGTTTTTGGGCGCCCTGGCATTGTGTGCATAAATATTTATGATTCTTATACCTTCTTGGTGAATTAATCATTTTAGAACTACGTGGTGCCCTTCTTATCTCTTTGTACTCTTTTTATCCAAAAGTATACTTTGTCTGATATTAATATCATAATTACTGCCTTTTTTTGGTCCATTTTCCTTCAACAGAAAGTAGAATAACATGGGTTGAAATATGCACACAAGAAGTAAGATGATTCAAAATGCACAGCACATGTGAGTTACAGGATAACAACAATGGGAACAAACACCTTCATAGCCCAGACCATAGCCAGTCTCTATGGTGAATGCCCAACTAATCAATTCTTTGAACAAGCCTATTAGGTGGATACTGTCATAAACCCCATTCATACATGAGGACACCTGGGCAAGAATTGTTAAATAACGTTCCTTGGTAATAGAGCTAATAAATGCTAACTTGAATCAAGGTAGTCTTTTACAAAACTATGCTCTTAGCTATTTGTGCTATACCGTTTCTTAGATATGTAAAGAACAAAAAGTTTTACAAATTTAGGAATATGTTCTTTTTCACTGTCTGACAATTTATTTTCTGACTTAGTTAAATTTATATATATGTGTGTATATATATGTGTGTGTGTGTGTATAAATTTATATATATATGTATGTGTATATATATATATAAATTTTAGAATTGTATTAATCTGGGAGAATAAAATTATTTTATTGTTCAAATTTCTCTAAACCAAAGAGAACCTTGAAGGTAATCGATTAAATATTTACTCACTAGGTATTATTCACCCTTTACCATTTACCATTTAATCCAATGGCAGTATACATCTACTTTTGGAGGCATCATGCTATAGTTGACAGTTTTTCTAAAGCATGGTATTTCAAGGAAGTTGCCTGGGTTTAATGCTCAACTCAGTGACTTCTTAGATGAATGAAGTCAGGTGAATTACATATACTTCTATACTCTCCATTTTCTTGCAGTACAAATAAAATGAGAAGCCCTCATCTATAGAAAAGTATTAAATAACATAATGCAGGTTAAAAAAAAGATAAAGAAATCCTCATAAAGTGAGAAGGAAAGAGAAAAAGCAAGCAATAATCAATAAATGAGAAGAATTATAACACTGAAAGCACTGGGTCTGGTACTTGTGAAAGGTATATGGAAAGAAGGTATGGTTTACAAAATAAGAACAAGTTTACAAACCATAATTTTATAACTAAATGCTAACAAAGTGGTGCAGAAAGGCCTCAAATTTAAGCATATATGCTTATAAAGTTCTGAATACATTGGTCTCTATCTAGTATAATATCCTCAGTACATAAGACTACTAGTATCTTTTTCTGTGTTTTTGTCTTAATTATTTGGTGTTAGCTGAATGATCTGTATATTCTTTCTTTAAAAGATATTAATTGCCATTCACCAGAAAGAGATGGAGATTGGGATGGGTATTTGGGGGAAATAAAACACAATCCAATGTTGTGTAGCTACATTACAATCCCTTTTCTTCCATATCTCCATCTTGTCAAGATTTTGGGCATACGTGCACTGGCACCTTGCATGTTTTTCAAGCTGCTTGGGCCAAGATTTGAACATGACCAGTCATGTGGAATCCTGTTCCCTTAACTATTAGGCTATGGGGACAGACTGATGTATATTTTCTTACTGTAACATTATTCTTTCTTTTAGTATTGCCTGATGTGTTTCCATCAGTTCTGACCAGTAAATTTGTAACCTTCCTTTGAATTCTAACTTAATTGACACCTTCTCCATTAAGTGTTTTGTTTATTTGTTTGTTTCATTTTGATTTTTGACATGATAATTTTGGCCCATCATTTCCTTGGACTACTACACTACACAGACCTTTGCTCTATTTCTATCACACTAAACTGAAAGATCACAAGCAACAATTAAATTTTTTTATGTCTAAATTATTGTTCTGAAAAGAACTAGTCAAATGACTGCGGCAAATTAGTTAAACTCTTTATGCTTGAGGTTTATCATCTATAAAATAAAGGCAAGAGATTAATAAAGATCTTAATGCAAGCATGAGATAATGTCGGCTGGGACTTGGTTAGTAAACAATAACTAATATCGCTGAATGTTTTATTAGATCCCACATATTATTCTAAACCTTTGTATATATAAGTAATACAAACCATTTGTATTATTATTTTCCATATATCACAGTTGAAAAAATCTGAAGTCCAGAGATTTTGTCAAACTCCACAGCCTAGTTATATTTTTAAGCCAGATAGTGTTGCTAAAATGTCTATACTCTTACCAGTACAAAAACTATGATTTAAAAAAATATATAAGATACAGAGAAATACATAAAACAAAATAAGAATGGTAGTAAACATTTTAACTTTATACAATCCAGTTTTAGAGAGTTAGCTTAATGGTGACATGTTTCTTTCTTGTGGCTTTTATGAATAAGAAAGTACTGGCTTCCGTTTAAAGAAGCATCAAACATTTATTTCTAATTCATTTCTGAGCTTGGAATTACATTATGATTAATCAGTGAAGTAGACACACTCTTATCGTTGAATATGATCAGGCTGGAAAAGACAAATTTTCTGATTTCTTAATAGGCATCACTAGATGGCTTATAAATTCCATGTATTGTGATGAGTTCACAGAGAAAAATTAAGTTGTTTAATATTATCTAACCTGAATGAAGAGATTCATCAGCAGAATTATTTTGCCAATCAACTATGTTATGTTTTACATAATCATGTAAATTACTGTTTTATCTATCCATTCTATGCAATGAAAACTATTTAAAGTAACTGCACATGTTGTCAAGTTTAAATTACAAGGACATGTAGCAGCTGTCTTATAGTAATGTGTAAACACAAGTTATCAGGCACAGTTAAAAAGCTCATATATACCAAACGGTTCAGCCTCAGATTAAGGTAAAGTTAATTTCATAAGGCATGATAAAAGAGAAATATTCACACGTGAGCATAGAGGCTAATGTAAGAAGACACTGATGGCTTTCTCAAAAAATGTGATTACATATTATTATGCTTAGGATGTCAAATGAATAAGTAGTTAGACACTCTCTGGCATTTTATACAAATTTATAAACCAGACTAGATCTTAAAATTGCCAGTGATGCTAAACATATATGTATACACTGTGTATTCATCCACAAATATACAGTCACCTATAGTCATCTGTTACTAATGCTGGTTCTCTCTTTTTTTCTTTTTATTATAGGGCATGTGAGTTCTCCAGAGAGACAAAGACAGAGAGAGTGTAAGTGAGAAATCATTCCCTCCCCTCCCCCCAGTGGGATGGCCATGTACAATCCCTTCTCCTTCATTCTCCTCTTGGAATTTTGGGCATGCATGCACATGTGTCCAGTGTATTTTTTAAGTCACAGAGTCCGGGACTAGAATCACACAGTCAGCAACGTGGGGTCCAGCTGCCTTAACAACCATGCCAGTAGCTGGCACCAGAGTTCTATGGTCTCTTTGTATTCACTATGAGTTAAGCCTCTGCTTTGTAAATAATAATTTCTTAAGTGTTTGTTAAATTGAACCTCCAACTCTACTAAGGCAACTGTCTAGTGGAGAAAGACACTCTTTGAGGAAAATATTGAGAAAAATCAACGCACATCTTTATACTTCTACTTGCTAAGTCTCTTTTTTGTTTGCTCTCCTTTATTTATCAACTTACTGTTTAATTGCTAAACTTGTCAGGACAGTTTTATCCTTAGGGCATAGTCAAATAGTTAAAATTCTATTTAATTTTCTTAAAATTTATTTTTATAAGTGGCTTCAACATATCTAGCCAAATAAATAAAATATACTGTTATTCCTTCTCTATTACTTCAATGAAAGCAATAGGAAAAAAATAGGCAGTTCTATTAGATGCCACTTGCATGTCTGTGTACGGTTATGATTAACTAATCACATTCCTTAGAATGCAGTTTCCTAAGAGTCAAGATTTATATTACTAGGTCATTAAGTACTATTAGAACTAAAAATTCATCATCCACATAGTTCCTGCAACCCAGTTTGGCAGTACAATCAGTAGTAAACCAAACTGCTGTTTTGGAAGTCATATAGTTGACTATAGGTTTGGATCTCTGGGTCAGCCTGAACACATGCTGGGAGCATGTGCATGTGCCTAGGAGTATGAGGTACTAGAGAGCTGGAGAAAGGGAACTGCGCTTCAATAAGATCCTTTCTAGGGTGTTTCTCTCTCTTTCTCTGTCCCTTTCTGTCTCAGGCACACATGCTCTGTCATGATTTTTTTAAAGATAATTAATTAACAATTTATTCTTTAAATAAAAGAATGATCCACAAAAATAAGAAAATTAATTAAATACCATACTCAGAAGAAAACTTTCCTTATTATCCCCTAAACGTTTCTCTCCCAAGAATATATTGTGCCTGTTGCCTATTTTTTTTTTTTTTTTTTTGGAGGTTTCTGTTATACGGCATGCGTGCTTACCAGAAAGGCGGAGAGAAGCACAGAGACAGAAAGTTAGAAATCACCCCAGGGAAGATGGTCACGTTGCAATCCTTTCTCCTCCATTCTCTTCTTGGAATCTTGGGCATGCATATACACGCACCCAGCATAGTTTAAGCCACCAGGTTCGGGACTTGAACCACAGTCGACTACATGAGAGTCCAGCAACACAGTCAATATGCCAACTACTGGTCCCTTAATAAATATTCTGCCTATTTATTTTATAATGGGTTAATTCAGTCATCCTCTCTATCACTCTCAATGACATACTAACACACACACACACACACTGATAATTTCTTTATTTTAAAAATAGTAATTACATTTTCTTCTGACTTTAGAGTAGGTCATCTTTCCTAAGATTCATGACCCAGATTCTGTGGTGGAGTCAGTGTACTGGACTACAGACCTGGTAGTCACTTGTTGATCATAATCAGAGTCTCTGGCCTGCTCAGCCTGAAAACACGACAGAAGGGTGCTCATGTGCCCAAGACTTTAGCAGGTTGGAGAACTAGAGGAAGAGGATCATGGCATGACTAAGCCCTGTGGAGGGTATTTCTCTTTCTTTCTCTCATGTTTGCACACATGCTCTGGCATGAATTTTTTAAAAAGAAGGAGACATTGCCTTTTAAAAATGGCAATGTTCTTTAATTTTATAATGTCTTTACTTTCCTGTTGAATTTAGAATGAATGTAACAAAGTGTGCCTTCTTAATTTTTTTTAAAACATTAAAAGTTTTAATTTTCTATCTTCCATATCTTTTCTCTACTTACAGAAGAATTGCTACTTACCAGATTTATCAGCTACACTTTCCCTTTATAAAGCTATACTAAAACACATCATAAGGGTTTCTAAAAAAGGCTCTGGAAAAAAGAAAATTTTTAAATAGAATGTACTGTCTGTGGTAATGTTAATGATCTGATAAAAAAAAATCAGAATTCATTAAAATATGTATAGCAGGATAAACTCTTACTGAACTTCCAAAAAACACAGAAGAATTTGTTCATAAGCAAAAAACAACTATTTGGCATGCATGGGAAATGTCTTAAAGCAGAAGGAATAAGCTAGTGATGGATCAATGATCTTTTTGTTTGTTTTTCAGTTTTTGCTATAGGATGCATGTGTAAGTGGGCAAGAGAGAGTCAGAAATCACCCCACTTAGGGGTGAGGGAGATGGCCAAACGGTAATCCCTTCTTTAGTCTCCTTTCTGGATTTTGGGCACTCATACACAGGCATCCAATGTTTTTCAAGCCACTGGGTCCCATAATCAAACTGTAGTTGTTCCGGATCCAGCTGCCTTAATTTCTGCACCACCTGCTGATCCAATCAAGGGTCTTTTTTGCTTGGAAATTTAATATTTTTAGGATAATCTACAACAGGTCTTCAAAGTGATTGCTATTAGTCCAGTTTCCAAAGGTTGTCAATCATGCTTCACAGAGAATTTGGCAGGCAAGATACAGATTTCTTGTACCACATAGAAGACATAAGAATATCTACCTTTTGTAAAGACCACTCAGTCATCAACCATTACTTTGAAGAGGGCACAGAAATATAATCATGGGGTCTTCAATAACCTTACTAATTCTAGAATAACAAAATCAGTCACATCACTGTATTTTAATTTCTCTTGGTTTAAGATTGGGTCATCTAACCATGATACTTAATTTTCTGGGTTGTTTTAAGGAACATTATTTTGATTCACATACTTTTGAAATTATAACACTGCATTATGTTTTCATTAATAATGATTATTATTGGCCATATAATAAAAAATAAGGACCATGAGCTGTAAGGAAAAAGGAGAGTCACTAGAGAGTCAAGCAAAGGATTAAACCAGGTATGAATATAACATGTCTAAAAATGTTCATGAAGAGACTGTAATGGAAAAATAGGAGAGAAGATTGAAACACTCAACACTTGTTCAGAAGAAGACTTTGAAAGCTAGGTAGGGTTGTTCATATTTTGCATCATTTGTAATAAAGAGTTTTACATCTATGAATGGAACCATATTACCAATAAAAGTACATTTTTATGGGACCAGCAGTTAGCATAATGGCTATGTAGCTGGACTCCCACGTAGTCGACCGTGGTTCGCATCCCGGACCTGGTGGCCTATAACTCATTAGTCGAACTTGCGCGTGCATGCCCAAGATCCCGAGAGGAGAATGGAGGAGAAGGAATTGTGGCGTGGCTATCCCCCCTGGGAGGTGATTTCTCGCTTTCTGTCTCTCTGTCTCTCCCTGTCTGTCTGGCAAGTGCGCATGCCCTATAGCAAAAAAAAGCCCCCCCAAAAAAAAGAAAAAAATGTACATTTTTATGAGCTACAAAAACACATATTTTTATTTATACTTATATTAACATGTACATTTAGCCTATTGTTTTAATGGTACCATTGACATGATTCAGAAGACCATAGTTGTGATGTTGAACTTCAACTATATGCTTTAATGTCTTATAATTTCTTATTATTTTCATTCACTTGGATGAGGCTTACTAGTATTTGGGTGCAATCTGTTCCCATGGAGCAGAGCAAAGCTGATTGACCTTTAATGCAATTAAACCAATGAGTTTGCCTCATTAGTCTCATATTTAAGCTAAATGGGCTGATATATTTATCTTGTATAATTATCCTGTAGTTTAAAATTTAGAGTAAATAAGGTATAGTCAACTTTATGAAATTTCTTGCAATATATTCCCAGCACAAATGATTGATTTTTAAGGTTATTATGCATTTTGTTTTTATATGATTTTCTCCTCCAAACACTTTTATAAAACTGTATAACGTGGAATATAGCTTGAAAGATTTACATATCTATTGGAAAAAAGATTTCACTTTTTAGTAAGCTAAAGAACCCTCAAATATCAGGAACAATTAGATCCTAAGCAGCTGACATTTTCTCTTTTATGGCAATATGTTCAGCTGCAGATAAGCTATGGATTTCTATAAGTGCACAGTTATTTCCGATATGTGATTATTTAAGTGACAATTCATATAATTAAATATATGCATTAACAAAAATAAACTATTAAAATATGAAATAAGCAGTATATAGTAAGTATAATATTAATGTCATACTGAAACTGAACATTAATGTTTTTTAGGTAACGGAAAACACAATAAAAATAGCTGTTGTACTGATCAGCACCTATGTCCCTGGCAATGTACTAGGGTCTCAACCTAAAAATAACACCCACTAAAAATGGTGTTAATTTCCACATCTCAAAGATAAGCAGAATCTCAGATAGATGAAATATTATCATAGTCTCACCCAGGTAGTGAAGATCAGAGTCAAAATGCACATGCAAACTTGGTGTACCCACATTCAATATTCTTACCATTTTTATATGTTTTCTTAGCATCAAAGATGGAGCTATGACATAACTGAATGAGTAAATACAAAATCATTCTCATTTATTACCTACACAGTCATGTAACATTAATGTTGATACATCTCCTAAAATGCAACATGAGGTGATTTTACCATTATGTGACCATCAAATATATTTATATAAACTAAAATAACTTAGCTTATTACACACCTAGGCCATATGGTGTGGCCTGTATGTTCCTTTGAGACCACCACTGTATATGCAGTCTGTTGATGACACATGACATTATGTGGCCCATCACTGTACTTGGTAATATATAGAAACTGACATATGTGGCTATTAGTATTTACATAGGAACGCAAAAATAGAAAATTTTATTTGGGAAAATGACTCTCGATTGCAGGCAGTTTTGTAGTCAGGACTGAGGCCCAAGGCTATTGACAACTAGTGATTTCAGGGGAATAGGAGAAATGAAGATTTTCCACTAATAATTCAGCCTGCAGCCCACAAACTTACATGGTAGGAAGACTTTCAAGCCTCCTATCTCTGTATCTGTCTTTTTCTCTCTCTCTACCTCTGTCTCCATCTCTGTCTTCTCATTTTTTTTTTGTAATTTTTCCTTTTTAAAAATGTTTAAGTTAGGGAACCAGCAGTTAGCATAATGGCTATGTCGCTGGACTCCCACATAGTCAACCGTGGTTCGCGTCCCGGACCCGGTGGCTTAAAACTCACGCTGGGCACATGTGTGTACATGCCCAAGATCCCGAGAGGAGAATGGAGGAGAAGGGATTGTGGCGTGACCATTCCCCCTGGGGGGTGATTTCTCGCTTTCTGTCTCTATGTCTCTCTCTGTCTGTCTGGCAAGCGCTGGCATGCTATAGCGAAAACCTCTCTCAAAAAAAAAGTTTAAGGTAAAGCAGTTTCTTGGCTTTCAGCCCCCTCCTTTTCCCTTTTTCTTGTTAATAATCCCCTCTCCCTCTTCCAACCCAGTAGAAGCAAGGGAGCAGGCCTCAGAAGACTCCTTCACAGCCACTGAGAACTAGTGATTTCACGTGGTGTGCAAGCACGCTGTGCAGTTTTCTAATTTTAGCTTTTAAAAAAAATACAACATTTTTTTTCTTCTCTTTTTCTCTGTTCCTTGGTTGTTTTTGTTGCTGTGCTCTCCCTCTCTGTTTCCTTTACTGCACGCTCCTGGATGCTCAGACTGAACTTCAAGTTTGGGAAGAAAAACATTTTCCATCAGATGACTAGAAATCACTGTAGGACAAGAAATATGGGAAAGCAAGAAAATATCTCTCCTCCAAGGGAAAAGAATAACTCCTCTTGGGAGTGGCAAGTAGTGTGTTGGTTAAAGGCACTGGATTCCCACATGGCTGACAATGGTTCGTCTTGGATCTGGTGGCTTGCTTTCTTACTTTCCCTCTCTCTGTCTCTCCCTGATCAAACTGAAAAATAATAATAAATAAAATGTAATGAGGTAATTCTTTAAAAAAAAAAAAAAAGAACTCCTCTTCATCCACAGACAGTTCAAGGGAAATCATGGAAATGTCTGATTAAGAATTCAGAACATTCATAATGTTCTGACAGAGATGGAAGAGAAGAGAGACAATGAACTGTAGAAGAGAAAGGAAAAAGGAGCTGACGAGTTCCGGGAGGTGAGGAAATTCTTGCAAGATCTAAAAGAGGAATTACACATTTTACAAAAGAATCAAATGGAATTGGTAGAGATAAATACTATAATACAGGAAGTCAAAATCTCTCTTGAAAATATTAAAAGCAGACTAGATCATACAGAAAATTGAATATCAGATGTAGAAGAGAAAATTGCTGGCCTGGAAAAATCCACCATGAAGACTGAGAAAATTGCCCCAAAATTTGAGAATGATATGCAAGAAATACTAGATACCATCAAATATCCAAACATCAGGATAACTGGCATCCCAGAAGGTGAAGAGATTCATAAGGGCATTGATAATCTATTCCATGAAATCCCAGAAGAAAACTTTCCAAACCTAGAGAGGCACTCAAAGATCCAGTCCCAAGAAATACAAAGGACTCCAAATAGAATCAACCCAAGAAGATCTTCTCCAAGACACATTATAGCCAGATTGACCAAAACCACAGACAAAGACAAGATACTAAGATTGGCAAGAGAGAAACAGTAAGTTACCTACAAAGGATATCCCATCAAACTAACAGCAGACTTCTCATCAGAAACAATGCGAGCAAGGAAAGAATGGGAAAATATATTCAAAGTCTTAAGGGAAATGCAATTTCAACCGAGAATACTGTATACAGCAAGATTATTATCCTTCACATGGGAAGAAAAGACAAGAACATTCTCAGATAAACAAAACCTGAAAGAATTTACCAGCAGATCAGATCTCCAAGAAGTTCTCAAGTGAGTGCTATGTCAGGAAAACTAAACAGAAATAAGAGTCACACAGAAATAAGAGTTCAAAAACTAAGAAAATGGCCAACTTAATCATAGGGACAAGTCTGGAGTTGAATATTATATCCCAGAATTCAATCACGAAGTTCGAATCACAACAGAAAATAAAGTACATGAGACTGAACTGGTGAAATAGCACTCTTGACTTTTGGATAAAATATTGCTGCTTTTCTTCTGTGCTTTATTGTCCAGTTTTAAGAGTTTTTGTCCTGTCTTGAGCTGTCAGTAGGTTCATGTACCTACTATTTGAACAGAATACTAACCTGTTTCCAGGCTTTAAGTTTTAAGCAAATTTCCTTGCAAGAAAAGGCAATTATTTCTCTTACCAAAATCTTGTAAATGCATTTTCATGATTAAGGCACATTCAGAATACATTTTACAGTTTGTTTTTAATTCCCTGAGATCAGAACCATGTCCTGCCTTCATTCAGTAAGCTTCCCTAGACAATGAATCAAAATAAGCTGGACACCTCTCTGGATAGTCACAGCCCCAAGACAGGGGGCCAGTTCTCAAACAATCAGTTAATCCAACTCAAAACAATACACAATAGGGAACCAGCAGTTAGCGTAATGGCTATGTCGCTGGACTCCCACGTAGTCGACCGCGGTTTGCATTCTGGACCCGGTGGCTTAAAACTCACGCCGGGCGCGTGTGCGTGCATGCCCAAGATCCTGAGAGGAGAATGGAGGAGAAGGGATTGCGGCGTGACCATCCCCCCTGGGGGGTGATTTCTCGCTTTCTGTCTCTATGTCTCTCTCTGTCTGTCTGGCGAGCGCACGCGCCCTACAGTGAAAATCTCTCAAAAAAAAAAAAAAAACAATACACAATAATATTTATAATGATGAAATGTTACAGGTGACAGGTATGAACTAGGAATAGTATAGGTTATGGAAAAAAAAAAACATAATAAAAGGGACTGGAGCCAACAGAAGGCATAGCAGTTATGTCACTGGACTCCCCCGTAGCCCCAGCTGGATTTCCAACCATGATTTCAATCCTGAAACTAGTGGCTTGAAAAATCACACCAGGTTCACATGCATATGTTCCCAAGATCCCAGGAGGAGACTAGAAGAGAAGGGATTATGGTGTGGCCATTCTCCCTGGGCGGGGGGGAGTGATTTCTTACTTTCCCTCTCAGTGTCTCTATGTCTCTCTCTGGCAAGTAGACACACCTAAGGCAAAAACTTCTAAAATAATAATGATGATGATGATAATAATAATAATAATAATAATAATAATAATAAAAGATACTGAATGAACTGTGTGTAGTGAATGCAAGGCAAGATAAAATGTACCAATCATTCTTTGAGAGGCTAAAATGGAAAAGTGCTATACTTATGAGTGAGGAATGTTTTGCTAACTGGCCATGGATAACTCTTTCAGTCATAGTTTCTTGGTCTCAGCACTACTGACATTTTGTGCTGGATGACCTTTTGTTGTGGGTGCTGCCCTGCGCATTGCAGGATGCTCTGTAGTATGCCTGAACTCTACCTGTTAGTTCCTAATAGTACTCACTCGGTTGTGATAACCAAAAATGTCTCTGGACATTGCCAAATACCTCTTGGAGTGACTCCTTTTCCCTAAACAATTGTGAATAAATGGACAAAAAGAACAGAAAACATAGCTTACAATAATTAAAACCAGTAGGATCTATTTTGCTCACCTGAGAACAGGCTCCCATCGGTTCAATAGGTTGACACTTTAAGGCTTGGATAGTCTAAGATTCTCTTGGTTTTTCTCACTCACAGAGATGGTTGGGTTAACATCAAGCATCATATACACATCAGAGGGAAAATAAAAGGAAGATGAGGCCCTGTAAAGTGGTATCTGTCTCTTTTTATCAGAAAAACTGACGTTTCTTCCCTGACCTTGAACACCAGCCTGCTTCTATTAGTTTCTCATAGGTGGGAACTCTGTTGCATAATCATTCCCAGCTGCTAGAGACACTGAATAACTGTACTATCAGAGTCTCAGATGGATGGAGAACAGGATAAAGGGGCTTTAGGGGTGACTATTGCACTAACCAAAAATTAGTATGTCATGGTCTCTAAAACTTAGTGATAAAAGAAAATAAATATCCTTGTTTAATTTATGAAGTGCTACTCAAATATAATGTACAGTTGACTTGTAATGTTCATTACTGGTTTTGTTTTTGAACTGGTTTCCAAATTTTTATCAATTTATCTTATGAAAAAATTATTTTGTTAAATGTAGATTTATCTTTTTTTCACAATATAATTTTTTTTTTGTTCTCAATTTTCCTACGTAAGTGATAGATTCTTCTTTTCTTTTTGGAAAGGTTTTTGCTATAGGGTACGTGTGCTCACCAGAAAGACAAGGAGAAACAGAGAGACAAAAAGCGAGAAATCATCCCCCAGGGGGTATAGCCATGCCACAGTCCCTTCTCCAATATTATCCTCTCAGGATCTTGGGCACGCACACACACATGCCCAGCATGAGTTTATGCTACCAGGTCCGGGACTCGAACCATGGTTGACCAAATGAGAGTCCAGCAACATAGCCATTACACCAACTGCTGTTCCCAAGTAATAGATCTTCTATAAGTAAAACATTTAGTTTTAATTGTGATGTCAAGAAGTCAGTAGACAGATGTCATCTGAATCTTTACTTAGATACTGTATGAAGCCATGCATATACTATGTATATGTGTCCTCATTAAGATAAAATCCTTTGACTACATCCACTCCAATGAAATGTGGCCTATCCGACATCTGAAAGCTCCACCACTGTTTTGCCTACTCTAGTCTCATTTTTACTTTATAGAAATATACATTTTATAATCCTCTCATTGCCAAGATTGTAAGCACTCAAATGCAAAAATGTCTTCTCATCATTGAAGCTTATGACATATCTCATAGTAAGTGATCCATATTACTTATGGAAAAAGTAACTAAATTGAAAAGCCTAGGGGGAAAAAAAAAACTATGCTTGACTGATAATCATGGTAGAAATATATTACAAATAAATTTATTCTTTCTCTAAGAAAAGCATGGCACCACTGTGTTGAATTCTCATGGTACCAGCTAATGAATCAATATCTTCATAAAATCATAAGTCATAAAATAAGACTAAATGCTGAAAAAGAAACAAAACTATATATGAATAATGAATGTCCTATAACCCACTAGTACGTTTCTGATTAAAGACAAGAAAATCAGAAAATATGCAAACATTCTCCTCCCCAAAACGGAACACTTTTTCAGATAAAGCAACCACTTGGAATGAATATAAAAAGATTTATGCTTCTACCAGGATTTGCCAATCATTCTTCTGTTCCATGCTTTATGAAGCAAAGGAGTGAGAAATCCATCCAACCAGGGACCGAAGTGTGACAGAAGAAAAACATTCCTGATTTCTTCTTTTTCTTCTTGATTTTTTTAACTATTTTTCTGTTCATTTTTTTTAAGGAAATACTAACGTCTCCTTTCAGGTGAGTAACCCTGGGTGTCTTGCTATTAGGCTCGTCTTACAAACTCTAGTACTGGTTTTAGAAGCAAGAACAGTCTGGAATCAAGGTGCTGACAGAGAAATATTTTGCAGAAATGATTCTTTGGCTGGTAGACTTTCTTCAGCTGCTTCTCTTCTCCCAAGGGAAAATGACATAAGACCATAGAAATAAAAGATTATAGAAATAAAAGAAGACTTGGGGAGAATTAAATAAAACTGCTTTTTCAATCGTTTTTATTTTGGGCTGGTGAATATTCTTGAAATATACAAGAGACACACATGTTCAGCTTCCTGCTGAGAGCTTCTCTGCTTACCAGACATCTCAGAAACAGGCACTGTGGCCAGGGAAATGCTAGTCTTTTTAGAAGTTCACTTCTCCACAGTAGGGTCTTGGAAGAAAAAAGATTAAGTCCACTTATGTAGTCTGGCACATAACAGTGGAGAACCTTGTCAAGATCAACATCTCTGACTGGAAAGGCATCTGGCATTAATACATTTAACATTAAAGGAGAACTAACCCTGGGCCATGGTTTCCAATCCATTTGTTCTGCTCCAACACAGGAGTCTGACAACATTCATATGCAGTCTATCACCTACAGTGACCACACTTTTTTTGTGAGAGAGTAATGTGATCAGAAATAGTCTCAAATCCATCCTTAAAGAGAAGATAAATAATTTCCAATTTTTGATATTTTCATTCTCAGTGATATATAGCATGTAATTTACCCCATTACTTGATACAACTGTGGGTTGTGACACCTGGTGAGAATTTTTTTTTTTTTTGAGAGGTTTTTGCTATAGGGCACGTGCGCTCGCCAGACAGACAGAGACATAGAGACAGAAAGCAAGAAATCACCCCCCCCAGGGGGGATGGTCATGCCGCAATCCGTTCTCCTCCATTCTCTCAGGATCTTGGGCACGCACGCATGCACACACACCCGATTGAGTTTTAAGCCACTGGGTCTGGGACATGAACCAGAATCCAGCGACATAACCATTATGTTAACTGCTGGTTCACAACCTGGTGAGAATTTTTGATGCAGAGAAAGTATCTTAGAATAAATAAAAAATCAGCTTCTTCTTAAAATCGCAATTATCTTGAGAAACTCTTGATGCGAGCCTATGCATCATGATTTCGTTATAAAGAAGGTCAAAACCAGAAACTCTGCTCTTACCTGTCAGAATATATCCCTTCCCTTAGGTCTTTGGAGAAGATCTTTCTGGATTCTATGGATGTGTCCATTGTCTGTTCTCTTCTTCACGTCTCTCAATTACCCTGCCCAATAGCCTGTGCTTCTACTACTCTCTTTGTTTTTCTTTAGATTTCTCAAAAACATACTGTGTGTGTGTGTGTGTGTGTGTGTGTGTGTGTGTTATTTTTATTGTTGTGGAGTGTGGAGTGCTTTTCAGAAGAGAATAGGAAAATATTGGGTCGTTGGAAAACTCCTGATGCATTTTTACATAAGAAAACAGACAAATGTGTCATGACTTCCCAATGACCTAATAGCTACTTTCTGTTCAAATCATACAGGGTATCTCTAGAACCTTTATGTTTATTTGTTGTGAAATGGAGACAGCTATATACAGTCAGGTGCATTCACAGGTTTTGCATCCGTGCATGCAAAAATATTTGAAAAAAAATTATGTGCATCAATACTAAGCATGTACAGACTTTGCTTTCTTATTATGATTCCCTAAACAATATAGAGTAACAACTATTTACAAAGAATTCACATTGTGTTAGGTATTATCAATCATCTAGAGTTGATTTAAAGTACATGAGTTATATTCAAACATTCTATTTTATGAAAGAGATTTTAGCCTTCACAGATTTTGAAATCTGCTGGGGCTCCTAGAACCAAACCTCCATGGATACTGAAGGGCTAATGAATCAAACAATCCATAATTTCAAACTTAACTTGCATTTGTTCCTCTGTCACATCAAGTTACACATCTTCATGAAACTGTTTCCAGCTCTAACCTGGAATTGACTATTCTGTTTGTCTCACTAAGAGCCAAATCTTCACTGTCTTAATTACAATGTTCACACAGTCTAAATGTCACTATCTACCATTATAAACCCTGTATCTTTGTTTATAATTTGTCAACATTACCCTGTCTATTTTTGACATTTTGCTTTTCTCAAGAATTTGAGAAATGCTTTGTTGTGGTCCAAGAAAACTAACGTTCATTTTATTTATCTTTTTTTTTTTTGGAGAGGTTTTTGCTATAGGGCATGTGCACTCGCCAGACAGACAGAGACTGAGAGACTAAAAGCGAAAAATCATCCCCAGGGGGTATGGCCACACCTCAATCCCTTCTCCTCCTTTCTCCTCTCAGGGTCTTGGGCATGCACGCACACACACCCTGACGTTCATTTTATTGTAATTGTCTAAAAGTTACAGATAAATTTGGGTGGAAATGGAAGCTTCATCACATTACCACGACATATCTCTCTACTTATTCATATCTTTTCCTTTTGGATTCTTTCATAATGTTTTATAATTGTTTGCAAAGAATTTACATTTTTGTTATGTGTCTTTCTGGTAAATTATTTTTTGGGCTGTTAAAAATAGGATTAATTATACACTTTCTAATTGTTTTTCTTTTTTTTTTTGGAGAGGTTTTTGCTATAGGGCACATGTGCTCGCCAAAAAAACAGAGAGATAGGAAACGAGAAATCACCTCCCAAGGGTGCAATCCCTTTTCCTCCATTTTCCTCCATTCTCCTCTCCAGATCTTGGGCATGCATGCACATGCGCCTGGCAAGCATAAACAGCCCCATCCGGGACTTGAACCATGGTCGACCAAATGAGAGTCCAGCAATATAGCTATTATGCTATCTGATGTCCTTCTAATTGGTTATTACTAATATATAAAGATCCATCGTTATTTGAATCATGAGCTGAGCATGGCCATAAAACTTTATTTTAAATTATTATAATTTGATCTAGAAGTTTTATATAGAAAATTATATTTGCTGTTAAATCGTTATTCTTTTATCCACATCCTTTTTTCTTCCTTCTTAAAAATTTCCTTCACTGGGGCCAGTAGGCGGCATGGTGGTTAAGGTAGCTGAACTCCCACTTAGCTGACCAC
This sequence comes from Tupaia belangeri chinensis, assembly GCF_000334495.1. Lineage (NCBI taxonomy): Eukaryota > Metazoa > Chordata > Mammalia > Scandentia > Tupaiidae > Tupaia > Tupaia belangeri. The sequence continues at coordinate 8,438,453 of NW_006160041.1, forward strand.
GATTCAAGTCCTGGACTTGGCAGCTTGCTTTTTCACTTTCCTTCTCTCTCATTGTCTCTCTCTGGTCAACTTTAAATAATAATAAAATAATGACAATGAATAAAATGAAATAAAATAATTATTTTAAAAAAAAGCTTCCTTAAGCCTTCAGTAAAAGGCATTAACCAATAATTAAGTATAATAAGATAGAGGGACCAGCAGATGGCATAATGATTATGTTGATAGACTCCCACACAGTCAATCGTGGTTCAAGTCCTGGACTTGGTGGATTAAAAGTCATGCTAGGTGTGTGTGCATGTGTTCCCAAAATCCTGAGAGGAGAATGGAGAAGAAAGAATTGAAGTGTGGTCATCCCCTTAGGGGATAATTTCTCACTTTCTGTTTCTCTGTCTCTGTCTCTCTGGAGAATGCATATGCCCTATAGCAAAAAATCTCTCTCTCTAAAAAAAAAAAAAATATATATATATATACATTTTTAAAAACGTACAACATTTGAAATTCCGCACTATGAGTACACTGCAAATAAAAGTCAACTTCAGGTAGTACTCATTTTTTTTTAATTGTCGAAGGGCATGAGTGTTCACCAGAGGTGGGGGGGTGGAGAAAGTGCTCTCTCCCAGTAGGGTGTGGTCACATAAGAATCTCCTCTTCCATTTCTCTGTCCTGTTGGAATTTCAGGCATGCCTGCATACACACGCACCTGGCTTATTTTTCAGTCTGGCAGGGTCCACTTTCCAACAGCAGGCAATCATGACTGTCTTAACCACTAGGCTATGGAGCAGGTCTTGGTATTCACTTTCTGAACTGTAATCTTTTCCTATGTCCTCAAGTCAATCCTATTAACCCAGTCTCAGGCAATCAAGGTGCTGATGGAAATTTTCATCATAACTGCTTTTTGTTCTCCTTGAACACTCAGCCTCTATTCTTATCTGACCTAATCTCTGTCACCTAGCTCAAATCATATCTCCCGCTCTCAAAAACTTCTCTAATATCCTCAGATCAAAGTTCTTGCTCTCTTCTGAATTTTCATAGCAATTATTTCCTGGGCAGTTCTTTTGGCCATTAATTATGCATGACACTAGAACAATTATCTCACTGTTATAAAGATGTTAAATGTAAGTTATAATTTATAATTTTCACCTTGATATCTTGTTTCTCAAATTGCTTTTTAAAATGCCTTGAAGCAAGGAACTGATCTTTGCATATTTTCCACTAGTCAAAGACTCAGTTTTGTTTAAATAGACATCACATGTGTAAAAGTTTTTTTAAAAATCCCTCACAAAGTTTTCTCTGTATTCTCTGCAAATGCAGTTGTCCAGTAAATGCTTCTTGAGATAAACAGACAAAAAATTTCATTTTTTTTTTTGGAGAGATTTTCACTGTAGGGCGCGTGCGCTCGCCAGACAGACAGACAGAGACATAGAGACAGAAAGCGAGAAATCACCCCCCAGGGGGGATGGTCACGCCGCAATCCCTTCTCCTCCATTCTCCTCTCGGGATCTTGGGCAC
>NW_006160041.1:8440077-8455836 GCF_000334495.1 Tupaia belangeri chinensis
TATATATAAAACTTGAAATACTAAAAATTGTTTTGAGCATGTAACCTATTGATAATCTAAACAGTGATTTGATCCATTTTGTTGCTAAGAAGAGAAAAACTTGAAACTGTGTGATTTATTAAAAAATAGAAGTTTAACCAGTTCATGGTTTGGAGGTTCAAGTTCCTGGAAATATTTTTGGCAGAGGGCTTGCAGAGCCTTGATCACATTGCAAATGTGAGAGCAGAACAGAACGGCTGTGTCCATCAGTATCTAGCTGTCGGTTTCATTTCCTCTCCTAAAAGAATTCTATCATGGAGGCTCCACTCCCATAACCTTAGTCTTAATTGCTTTCCAAAGGCCCCACCTTTCACTACCAGGATTTAATTAAGTTGTCACCATATTTGTCCTGCTATAATGGTTCAACACATCAACTGGGGAGGGGGGGACACATGTTCAAACCATAGCATCTGGAAATAAGACAAATTTTTTACAGTACGTGGGGGGCTTTCTCAAAGAGAAATATTTACTACATACACTCTCTTCTCTCTCCAGAGGTTCTTGTGTTTTTTTAATATACCATATATATTTTTTCAGCGCTGATTCTCCAACATGTAATTTAATTTCACTAGACATATTTGAAATTATGTTTCTCATTAATCTAGGATTGTAAAAATATGAACAAAGAGAAATAGAAGAATCAAAAGATCCCTATGTATTATAAACTGATGGTTTATTCATATATTGAAAGTTAATCTCTAATGTGATGATCTTTGAAGGTAAGAGCTTTGGGAATTGATCAAGTCTGAAGGCAGAGACTCTATGAATGAGGTTAATAACCTGAAAAAGGAGACTCTAGGTAGTTCCTTTTGATTCTATCACCATGTAAGGAAATTATGTACTAGGAAGAAGATCCTAACCATACACTAAAGCTGCAGACACCTTGATCTTGGACTTCCCAAGCTCCAAACCTGTAAAGTAAGTGTGTTTTTGCTTAGGTCCCCCTAGTCTATAGTATTTTTGTTATGGGGCCAGAACAAACTAAGATATCCTGTAAACAGAATCTTTTAAACACAACTTTGGCTACCTCTAAACTCTACATTTTGAACTTTTCCAAAACCAAAATATATAGCAAAGGAAAAAAAAAGGAATTAAAAAAATCAAAATAGAACTTGAGAAAAGGAAAACATTAGAAATTTACAACACATTAATGATGGAAACAATAATTTTCATGTTTTAACAGTCATTCAAATTTCCTTATTTTGTGTGTGAATACTTCTGTTTTATAAGTGGGCATTTTATGCTAATGATCATAAACCCTTTTCATGCTTAGGACATGAAGCCCTACTATAATTGCTAATTTTATTAGGTCATCAGGACATATTTGCACAAGAACGAATGTAGTGGTATATGGAAAGTCAAGAGGAAAGAACAATTACAATGGGTATGGAAAAGATGCGAGAAAATTTAAAACAAGGAAAGTAAGCATAAAAATTGTGGCCAAGGGGTTAAAACTATCACATATGAATCATTTCCAAGCATATTTTTAAATCATTAAATGTGAAGTAATTTGAGTATAGTTTTGTGTGTACTGAATTCTGTTCTCTGTGGCAAGAAAGATACTGGAATATTTTCCATTTTGTAGGAATCAGTGTTTGAGACTGTTGTCGTAAACTGGCTTCACTTTTTTTAGTTTCTGGCAAGATAGTATGGCCATCCTAAGTTCTGAGAATTTCAAATGTTTCTGGAAAGCACACAGCCTATTGATCCTGAAGCCTCACAATACACATACACACAGAGAGAAATGCATTCATATTTTTAATAATAAGAGCAGCTAGTTTGAAAGCTATAATTAAAATATTTCAATTCTCAATCCCATTGGTTTTGAAACTTGACAAGGGATTGTGTTCATTCAATCAGAGTCTTTAGAAATACATAGCTTTTCACTCTAATTTGGAAATAAGAATTTCAGTTATGTTTAACAAGTATATTTTTAAAATTTTACAGGGCAAAATATGAAGGCTCAACTAAGGAGAAAATACAACCAAATGGTGAATCTAATGAATGATAGGCCAGGACCTTTCTCATTCATTCATGTTTTATTTATTAAACCAGATCCTATTTTAAAATTTGTACTCCAATTGCATTGCTTTCCTTATTTAAGTGAAACCTTATGACACCTAAATGCAATGTGAAGTTCATCTGCAAACCACAATCACAAGAAGAGAATGACATGGTCTGTCACATTGCCAACAGTGACTGATTTAAGGAACAATGTGTTAGGGCTTTTATTTTCTTTACCTTATTTTAATTTGCTGGCTAGAAACTGTCATTTTCCAATTACTTCACTTTCTAATATTATGCCTATCGTATACAAAATAGTAGCAAGAGTTTTAAGACATCAATCTTTCTTTACTAGTGGATCTTCAAGAGAAGGGATATGTTCTAAATTTGTTGATAAAATGCAAATTATGTATTTTATTTATTAGATTTAGAAAAGCTTTAAAATAATTTTAAAAATTTTACAAGTGTATTCTTTACTTTGAAATATAAGAAAAAAAATTAACCTTGTCATTAATTATTTTTCATTTTCCTTCAGCTCTCTCTCTCTTTTCTTCATATTCTGGAATCCCAACAATGGAAGAAACATCCTCTTACCTTTTAGCCTTTTTATGTTTATAATAGAAAATGAGAGAACCAATAAAAATAATGTAGTTTAGAGGATAAGTTTTTCCTAATTTCCTAAGGAAAAGCAATCTAAATTACATTTGTTTGAGTGCTGGACGGGGACCAGCAGATGGCTTAATGGTTATGTCACTGGATTCCCATGTTTTCAACTATGTTGCAAGTCCCAAACCTGGCGACTTAAAACTCACTCCAGGCAGCGTGTGCATGCATGCCAAAGATCCTGAGAGGAGAATGAAGAAGGCATTGTAGCATGGCCATCTCACCCTTCCCCTGGGGGGTGATTTCTCTCTTTCTGTCTCTCTGTCTCTCTGGTGAGCACATACACCCTATAGAAAAAAATCTATCCAAAATAAAATAAATTCTAAAAGTTGAAAAGATTCTTACTGTTTTTCTATCTTAAACAATCAGCAAAAGTCAATTACATATCCTATGTTTTACCAATTAGATATTGTTAGCTTTTTCAAATACAGACTAGGAGTAGTATTTCCAAGTTGCCTATTTAAAGTTTAAAACCATTATAATTTAACTTGTGCTATGATTTCTAACTTTTTCCTCGATTAGTGTCTGGAGGTCTTATTTTCTCAGCTGAGCTATCCTGGTTCTCTACTCTTTGCTTATCCTAAGGTAATTCATATAAAGTATCATAGATAAAATCCACGTGTTCCAAAAGTTCTCACCAATGCCATATATGAAGACTGTGGTGTGATGTTGCCTAGTCACCGGTTGACAATCTCTCTTCAACTCCCTTTTTTTTTATTTTTGGAGAGGTTTTTGCTATAGGGCACATGTGCTTGCCAGGCAGAAAGAAAGAGACAAACAGACAGAAAGCAAGAAATCAACCACCAGGGGGGATGGTCATGCCGCAGTCCTTTCTCCTCCATTCTCCTCTGGGATCTTGGACACACACACACACACACGTGCCCAGTGTGAGTTTTAAGCCACAGAGTCCGGGACTCAAACCACGGTCGACTACATGGGAGTCCAGCAACATAGCCATTAGCTAACTGCTGGTCCCCTCAACTCCCTTCTTGTAATGTAGTTTTAATAAATAATAGCAACTATTATTTTTAAAGGCTAATGATAGTTCTTTTTTATTATTCTCCTAACACATTACTGATGGGAACAATATTTTTCATGTCTTAACAGTCATTCAAATTTCCTTATTTTGTGTGTGAATACTTCTGTTTTATAAGTGGGCATTTTATGCTAATGATCATAAACCCCTTTCATGCTTAGGACATGAAGCCCTACTATGATTGCTAATTTTATTAGGTCATCAGGACATATTTGCACAAGAACAAAGACCATCAGAGACCATCAGGTGATATATTTATCTATGTTTTTTCCATTCAAAAATGTGTTATGACTTCCCTGACAACCCAATATGATGCCAGCTGTTTGGGGAACACTTGTCTACATGTGACTGTGGGCTGGCTTTTTTTTTTAGAGGTGATTAACATTTAAATCACTAAATTTTGAGTAAAGCAGATTACCGTACTTAATGTGGGTGGGTTTGGCCAATCAGTTGAAGGTTTAAGAGAAGACTAAGGTCTGGAAGGTGGGATATCTGCCTTCAGATTTCCTTACTATTCAAGATTGCTGGAACGTTTCGCCTGCCAGTGTCCTGCATATTTTCAACTTCCTAGCCCCTAGAAATTGTTGGCTCCACAGCCCCCTATAGCTTCTTCTAATCTGTACATATCTTTGAGAAAATTCCTTTTATTGAATTTTGAATCATAGCGTACCTTTCTGTGTACCTTAAAAACACATGGTATATAAAACAAATAGTTAGATTGGGAAGTTAAAATTAATATTAACCCTATCTGTAATTCAGAGAACAAAAACAACAACAACAAAACAGGCAAGCAAACAAACCCACAAACATGAAACCTTTGTTATTTACTAAACCAGTCACATTTTCATTTTCTCTTAGTTAAAAACAACAAAAGAAGTCAATGACAAACTTGGTTGTTCTATATCTTCTGAGTTCTAAACTAAAATAAGTTGATTAACACAATGAAAGAGCACAAGCTTAGAAATTAGAAAGAACCTAAAGAACCTGTGGTTCCTTATTCTATAGTTAGTGCTTGTTACTCCTTATCACCTTTCTTCATTTGTCTCATCTGCATAAAGCCATTTCTCCAGCTGGGTTTCTGGCATGCATACACATGCCCCAGCATGATTTTCAAGCCACCATGGGAAGTAATTGGAACCACACAGTGAGCCATGTGAGATCTGGCTTCCTTAACTACTAGGCCGTGGGGTCGGCCTGCAAACCTTCTCTCTATATTTTCATATCTCACAATCTTTCTCACACAGATCAAAAGCACATGGAGAGGAAGCCCAATAGCTTAAGTCCAACCATTTGCCTGCCTGCTGGCCTGCAAGACAGAGAGAATAATATGGTGATTGTCTTAAAGGACAAATAAAGACTACGGAGCACACCACTAGAGTTTACTATTCATTATGAAAAAAATAAACATCACTAATTGTTATTGTGTTCCCTTAGAATTTGTGAGTTATACAAATAATGGCTGAAACTTCCAAACTATATTACAGAAGTAAATGTTTTAGATGAATTCAGACAATATGTCATGAACCCTTTAAGAATAATGGCTAAATAGCAATCAAACTGAAATAGTTTCATTTTGATAAGGTTGACATGCAAATCACGATTTCTGTTTCTTGTAAATTTTGTTTTGGTTTTGTTATAGGGCACATGTGCTTGCCAGAGACATACAGAGAGAGAGAAAAAATAATAAATCACTTCTCAAAATGGATGGCCATTCCACAATTCCTTCACCTCTGTTCTCCTCTAGAGATTTTTGAGCACACACAGACATGCACCTGGAGTGGTATTTCAAGCCACTGGGTCCAGGACTTGAACTGAAGAGTCAGCCCTGTGGGAAGCAGCCACCTGTTGGCCCTGTTTTCAGAAATTTTAAGTCTTGGCAATCCTATTGACCTGTATCTTTTCTCCTGGTGCTTTGAACCAAACAGGTTATACCATGTCGGAGCAGTAACACAGTGATGGAAAGAACCAAGCTGGGTCTTCTGGAACCCAGGAACCTGTTCCCATTTCTGTTTCACTGGATGATCTCTGGTGGTCTTTGTTCTTATGCAGTTTCTGTTTTTCTGTATCAAAGCCAGTTCTCAGGAAAAGAGTTGACACACTAAGTTGTTCCCAGGGGTAGTAATAACTATTAGCATATCACTCTGTTCTCAGTGAGTGAAAATATGCCTCCTACAAGCTATAGGTGAGGTGCAAGAAATTACATAAGAACTCTAAATTACTGAAAGGCTGTAGAACTAGAAAACAACGAATTACAGAAAACACACACTTGGTGCTAGACAGTGATGCCCCGGTCATACAATTAGACCTACATGGGAAAGGTCCTGGGTTCATGTCCTGGGATATCTCAGGCATGCCTGATGTGTTTGTGCCCTTGGTTTAGACTGGCTGGGCCTGAAGTTCAGTTGTGGTATAAGTATCCTCTTGGGGCAGGGGTGGATCCTGTCTCACTGTCTCCTAGTCTTTGTCTCTCTCTCTCTCATGGAATAAATAAATAACAGAGAAAAGAAAAGCAGTGTGATACACAGGATTTTTTGCCTTTTTTTCAGTCATGCTTATAAAAGCATTTTTTTCACAATCCTAGAACTTATAAAGCATGTCTGTGCATTTATTAATTGCACTGAGCTTTAAGAAGCAACTTGTGAGGCAGTGGTGGCAAATAGTATCTCAGAGAGAAAAAATAAGGTTAGAATCACATAGCTAATGGATGAAGGAACGAGCCTTCTCCACAATATTCTTAATGTAGAAATGTTACTGAATAGTGTTTGACTCTTGAAAGAGCCCGTTCTTATTGAGTACTTATGAAATAGCTATCTATACCTATGTATATTTAGAAATCTATATGGTAAACAAAAAGTATTTTTTTTAAAAAATGTTTATGGCCAGCAGGTGGCATGGTGATTAAGACATGTGGTCAATGATTTGAGTATTAGATCTGGTGGCTGGACATGTGTGTGTGAAGAATCCTGAGAGGATAAAAAAGATATTTTGGGGGAACCAGCAGTTAGCGTAATGGCTATGTCGCTGGACTCTCACGTAGTCGACTGCGGTTCGCATCCCGGACCCGGTGGCTTAAAACTCACACCGGGCACGTGTGCGTGCGTGCCCAAGATCCCGAGAGGAGAATGGAGGAGAAGGGACTGCGGCGTGGCCATCCCCCCTGGGAGTGATTTCTCACTTTCTGTCTCTATGTTTCTCTCTGTCTGTCTGGCGAGCACACACGCCCTATAGCGAAAACCTCTCTAAAAAAAAGAAAAAAAAAAAAGATATTTTGGCATGCCACCCCTCCAGGGTGATTTCTCACATAATGTCTATCTTTCTCTGTCTAGAAAGCACACACACACTATAGCAAAAAAAAAAAAAAACTAAAAAACAAAACAAAAACTGAAGTGGTTTAAAACATGATCTTTTATATCAGAATTATCTGTAAATCATTAATATAGTAAGACTATATAATGGTCACATAGTGACCCTTCTCAACTACAGATCAGAATGTTAAACTATTTAACAGAGTAAGAGTTCATGACAATATTTTATTATATGATCACATAATACTTCATTTTCCTTCATGAAAAAATAGAAATTACATTATTGGAGATGAGAGGTTGTAGTAGGAGGAAAAATTGAAATTTAATTGAAATAGTAAGCATAAAAACTATCTTATATTGGAAATAAGATGTTTATACACCCAACAAAATTTATTATTTTGAGAATGAATGATGAAGACAGTTGACATGTAAATAATTTACTCTAAGAATTTACCTTGAAAAATTATTTTTATGAGTTTTCATTTTTTTTACATTTATGGTAAATCTTGCAATCTATAATTCTTTATTTTCCCTTTTTCACTGCTGAACATCATGCCTGCTTGAGGAACTACCTTAAATTTACAGGGATTCCTGTTGGATTTCTTCACTGCAAAGCTAAATAAAATAAATGTAATTTTGAATTATTCTGAACAAATGAAATACTTAAACAATGCTGTTTTTGAAGATATAATTTTGGGTTACAGTACATAACATTTCACATATTTAACTGCATATTCCTTCCCTTATATTTTTTGGATGTATATCTAGAAATGTCTTTCTTTTGCCTAGTAAGAGAAAGAACATCCAATGTGGTACAATGTATTTGCAGAGTCAATGAATCATGTTTTCTTTGGACACATTTATCTATATACCAATTAAATAGATAATGATTTGTGCATCAAGTGCTTGATCAATTTGAGTAATCAACTGGTGATGTGAATATTTAACTGCTATGCCTTTTCTTTTCCTTGTCTTCTAGATTTGAAAAGGAATGGTTACAAATTTCAGAACAGCCTTAGGATCTCTGAGTTTAATGGAGTATTTCACTACTTACGATAAAACTTAATTTTATCACGGATAAGAAAGTACATAATATTTGAAGGATATAATTTCCCAATCACTTAAAGAAATCACCTTTTCTACTGAAATCACCATCCACTTATTCATCAAATGTTAATTAAATGACCACTGAGAATCAATCGCTGTATGTATAAGCCACTATGATTGTTATAGATAAGGGATTTATTATGTGAATTAGAACTTGCACAACTGTGGAAAGAAATGCAGAAATGATGGCCTGAAAAGGGAACTGGAGTATCAAAAAAGGAATCATGTACAGAAAAGGAATCACTAAGTCAGAAAAACTTAGCTGTTTCAGCTTTTAATTAGAAGAGGGGAAACTCATTTGGCATTTTATGGGAAGCTGCTGACTTTTCATAGCTACTGTTTCTGTGGATCCATATTCAAGTTCCTGGTGGGGCTCCTGGATTTACTATGATCACCTGGGCCACCAGTTGGAAAGAAGAGCTGGAAAAGGAGCAAGGAGACAAATAACAGGTGGAAGTTTGCCAAACATCTTTGTGTTTGTTCATCACCAAGCCTTACTATAATGATCAGACATTAAAGTAGCTGCCATATGGGACCAGCAGTTGGTGTAATGGCTATGTCACTGGACTTCCATGTAGCCGATGAAATTTGAGTCCTGGGCCCGGTGACTTAAACTCATGCCGGGCATGTGTGCATGTATGCACAAGATCCTAAGAGGAGAATGAAGGAGAAGGGATTGCGGCACGCACCCTGGGGGCGGGGGGGGGTGTGATTTCTCGCTTTCTGTCTCTCTGTCTCTCTCTATCTTTTTGGCAGTGCACGTGCCCTATAGCAAAAACCTCTTCAAGAAAAAAAAAAAAAAGAAAAAAAAAAGAAAAGCCCCTGCCATAATTTCTACTTTTGGCTTATTATAACTGGGAACCGTCTATGAATCACCCCTATTGGGAATTATTTTATTTGTAAAACTAATTTTAAAAAAAAGTATCTTCTTTAACTAGTTTTTTTCTTTCTGTTACTTGTACCTTATTTTATATTGAGGTCCTCAGAAACAAATTCAACGGATGGGATTTATTTGAAATTGACTTACTAAGAAATGTTCACAGGAAAATCTAGTAAGAGAGTAGAAAATGTAACCAAGGAAAAAAGGAGGTTCAAAATGTTCAAAATGATTTTGAGTAATTTCCCATAGTAGGCAGCTTTGGTTCAGTCCTAGAAGGGAGCTCTGAAGGAAGGGTAGGTCATATTCCCAAGAGGTTCTGATTAGGGTAAAGGAGCTAGAGTAATATTTCTGCCTTCATCAGATACTTATTAAGAGATGCCCACAGAAACAATATCAACTTACAAGCTTTTCCATATGCACATAATTTCAGGGAATTTTCTAAGTGTACTCTGTAAGTTTGAGGGAAGTCTTCAAACAAAGAGAAATATAGCAGTGGCTATCAGTATTGAAAACACATAAAGAGCCAGAGTTGATGAAAATGGCAAAGGGACTTGTGTGGATACAGACAAAGCATCATTTACATAAGTGACCCTAATCCTAAATAACTTACATTAAGTAATATGAAAATAAAAATGTTTACCTACAAAAGAACATCAGCATGGCAGAAAAAAAAAGTCATGGTTTCTTAAAATATTATTTAAGAAATACATGTTTTGTATTCAGATTTCCAAAATTGTATTAAATATGTGACTAAAATATAAAAAGAGAAGAAAGTAAGAGTGGGATGTTAGGGTGTAGAAATAGCACAATGTTCTGTAAAGCTGGCCTGCATATGAAGTTTCACATCCAGAAACCTCCCTGAAACAAGCTGGGCACATGTCTATCTATGATTTGGGGAGGGAAACAATATAAGAATCCTGTGGGAGTCCCATTCTCTCTATTCCTCTCTCTCTCGCTAAGGAATAAATAAATAAATAAATAAATAAATAAATAAATAAATAAATAAGCTGAAAGAGAGAGAAAGTAGAGAATGGTGATCCAGTAAGGTTGTGAAAACTTTTCTTCAGATGTATTGACTAGAATTCAGGAGTCCAAGTAAGAAAATATATCTAGTACTTCACCAGTTACACAATACTCCAGTCATCCTACATATTCTATAACATTTGTACTTTAGTTAGGACAACAGAAGAGTGGCTATTGATAGATCTCTTAGCACCTGAATATGTACACAGCTTCCACTAATTCAATGAGGTACACCAATTAGTTGACCAGTTATACAGGACTCTGAAAGAAAAGGTAAAAGATGTCTAAATGCAATCCACAACAGTCCCATTTGCCATTCGCTGATAGCAAGGCTATCATTGTGATTGGCCATGGTTATTTTAGGAAATAGTATTCTGCTTATACAGATACTGTACTTGAAGATAGACCAAAAAATACTAATACGTTAATCAGATGAAATGTGAAAATCGATTTGGATACTCTTATGAATTGAATTTTAGCTTTTTAAAAGCTGATTTTATAATTGCTATTTTCAAATAAGCAACTCAGTATATCAAAACTCAAAAAAATTGTAAAATTTCTAAAATATGATCAAAAGGATTTCTATAGCCTGATATATCATGCTTTCAATGACAGTACAGATCATTTATTTAATAAAGAGAAATTGCTGTATTTGATATACTCTTCCAGGTAAGTAGAAATATATTCATTCATTGAAAAGATCTCACTGATAGATAAATTTATTTTTCAACAGAGAACTTTACATTTTTTTTGTCTGTCAAATGTTTCCCTTGCACTTCACACCCTCACTGATAAATATTTTTAAAAGAAGTATATATGGGAAGAGATATATAAAAATGACACTTATCAGTTTATGAGATCTATAATCAAGGATACATAAATTCAGTTTCCACTGAGGTAAGATGTGCCTATACAAAATATACTTTATGGGTCTGTATAGAGTGAGACTTATGCCTATGCATATGAGGATAATCAGTCAAAATATACTTATATTTCAAAGAAATGTAAGTGTGTTGTAGGTGTTAAAAGCTTATTTCATTTTAAGGATACATACTTTAAGTGAGTTAGATTACTGTAATTTGTCTAGAAATAGTTCATTGCTTTAGTTGGGGCTTTTTTAAATAAACTATAAATGTGCAGAAAACAAGTAACATTTTCAAGGTTTCTAAAAATGTGTTAACATATATTAGGAAATCACTGAGAAAACTGGTTGAATATCAAAAGTTTTTGTGTAAAATAATTACCAATATTTGAATGTTGTAATATTTATTTTTTTGTCACTCCTTGACAGAATGTGGAGTTCATTCTGTTTTTAGAATGTTTGCATAGAATATAAAATGGGTTGACATCAGTGGTTTATAGTTCTATTTAATTTACTATTCATTAGAAATTTTTTTTTTCTCATTACAGTTAATAAAACTAGGACACAACATTTCAAACTATAGTTTGTAATGATGGCAATAGAGTTTGAAAATATGAATTATTCAAATCTGGAATGTATTCTAGTAAAAACAAACTTAGTAATTCACTAATCTATTTTTCTTTCCCTGTTACTGTTTTTCTTTTGTAATCAACAAATGTCTGTTTATTGTCTATGATGTGTCCACCATCGTTCTAGGTAATAGCAAATAACAACAAAAACAAAAATGTACCCACTTTCAGCCTAATGGAGGAAACAGAGAGTCATATTTTTAAAAAGCACAAACCTGCTATTATAAACCACAATCTGTACCTAGATATGTCAAATATGTATACAACAAAAAGTTATACTCTATCCTATGAAGAAGCCATGGGAAACATTTCACAGTAGCATAGTGAAAATATCCCTGAGACAACATGGTGAAATAGGAAAATGTCTGTGGATATGTATGTGTTTGTGTGTTTGTATGTTTTAGTGGCAATCCAGGCAACTGGACTAAACTGTGCAGAGTCCATCAGGGCAGGCATAGCTAAGAACCTTTGAAAAGCTGTGTATCTGTGCAGCTATTATGTAGGAATGGAGAATGAGCGATGAGGTGGAGGTAGGGCAGTAAGGACTGGCTAATAGAGAAACTTAGATGCCATACCAAATTATTTTTAAATTTATTTATTGTGGTACTAATAGATGTCATTGCTAGACTCCCACATAGTTGACCGAGGTTCAAGTCTCAGACCCGGTGGCTTAAAACTCACACTGGGCATGTGGCATGTGTGCCCAGAATCCTGAGCGCAGAATGGAGAAGGGATTGCTGCACGGCCATCTTCCCAGGGGAAGTTGATTTCTCACTTTCAATCTTCTCTTTCTGGCAAGTGCACACACCCTACAGCAAAAATCTCTCTCTTAAAAAAATAAAATATTCCATGAGAAATAAAGAGAGAAAGATAAAGACATCCTTAACTTGATCTTCACATCATAATCCTACCCCAAGATCTAGAGCCAGCCAAGACCACAGGTCCACTCACCAGTAAGTACACCTATAGATATACCAATCCATAATACAAACCCCGAGCCTTCTCACTTGGTCTCAAACATCACACGTACTGGCTGCGCCACCATGCCTGGGTCACATTTTACTTTTCATGTTATGCAGTAACTAGTTTTATATCTAGTTGACAAGCTTTTACATGGTAATTTATTTCTCTTAAAATAACAAATATGATTTGTATCTTTTAACTGAACTCTAACACTATTTGAAATTAATATGTTGCATTTTTAATTATAAATGGTATTTTGTGAGGGAAAAACTGGAGATCGAATCCTGGTAGATTCTGCAGTTGTGCATATTCCTTAGTAAAAACATGATACTTCTATACAATTAACCACAGGGGAAAAAAATCAATGTATAAGAGTTTGTAGATGAATTTTCATTAATAAATATTAAACTGAATATTTTAGGTCAATGTATTAATTGATATAAATTAATATAAATGCCTTTTGAATCATATTTGAAGGAATATGTAACTATTTTAGTAAGTGCACATTGCAACATCATTTATTGGTCATTAATGTGATCCACAGATTATCTAAAAATAATCTTTGGATATAGCAAGTGTCAGGAATAAGAGCTAAAGCAGGGGGGTGGTTTAGATTATAGAATGTAGATATAGAAAATTGGCCAATATGAAGTATTTTTATTGTATTTACCTTCTTTAGAAATTGTTTATGTAGCCTTTCAAGAGCATAGTTTTAAACTGTATAGTAGCAGCTTAATTTTCACTGTATACTCACTCTTTTCAACTAATAATTTCTAAATTTCTTTTTGATACTTAACATATTCAGAGTTATTTGTAACCTCTTCACTATCTACATAAAAGAATAAAAATTATATTAAGGGAACAGAAATGTGTGAATTAGAAGTAATGAGTGTTTAGCTGTGAAGACAGAGCTGAGTTGCCAATTTTGGCATCCAAGTCACTGAGCTTTTCAACATATGTTCAACATCTCATGACTTGTTACTTACAGCACAATTCACTTGACTCTCTTCATCATAAAAATGAAAATATATAAATCATTCATCTTTCCAGATTTTCAGACATAAACCTGGAAACATCTGTGGCTTTTTGGTTCACTATGCAATGTTCAGAACAGTCATTTAGTAATTGACTTTTTTTTCTTGACAATCTTGGAATCTCTTTTCAAATGACCTACAACCTGAATATTTTGAGAGTTTTTAGTTACTTTTTTAGTTTTCCCTTGATAAGTTTTACTTTTTCTTCAGGATCTCTTAGCTCCTGACAATTACGACCCGAAGGCAGTGAAAAGCACCAGCATGATATTTAAAAGGCTGATACATATGGTACAGAGAAGACTGAATGAAAATACAAGATATTTCATCACTACATAAAATGCAAGATTTGGAATTATAAACTATCTTGATGACATATTTTAATTTTATTTTTTCAAATATATTAGTGACATTATTATTCACTATTCCTTGTCCCAGAGTCAATGAGTAAATGTATTTACAGAAACTTTTTTGTAATATGGAAATAGAGCAAGAAAATCTTTTGCTAGAGGTAGTGATGCCACGTGGAGGAAGAGTGACTGTGAAATGATAAAAATATTTTTTTTTAAATTTTCTTTTAAAAAAGATAGTTTGAAGCTGTGATCTGTATGTGATAAAGATGATGTGTGCCCATATGGTCTATATTGGTTTTAAGAGTTCTTTTTAAATTGGGTAATTATTTTGAAAGAACCAGTCCATACAGTTTTTTAATGATTTTAGATTTTTATTAATTTTCTCTTTAAAAAAGGGGTGGAGGTAGCTACAGGCAAGTAGATTTGGTCTTTTGTTGCTCCATAGAAACTCCTCCCTCATTCATTTATATATTTAAACATTCAACAAACAAAACAGTTTTGGCAAACACATCTTAAGACCACAATTTAAAAGGTGAAATATCTCTACCCTGAAGGAGCTATACAGAGATGTGACATGCAAAAGAACCATAGATTATTATACCCATTAAAAGAGAAGTTATGGGACCAGCAGATGGCATGGAGGTTAAGGCACTTGACTCCCACACGGCCAACCATGGTTCAATCCCCAGATCCAGTCATTTGAGAATCATGTCAAGTTGTGTGTGCATATGTACTCAAAATCCTGAGAGGAGAATGAAGGAGAAAGGATTATGGCACAGCCATCCCCCCAGCAGGTGATTTCTTACTTTCACTCTCTCTATGTCTCTCTCTCTCCAGCAAATGTACATACTCTATGGCAAAAACATAAAATTAATAAAAAAGGAAGAAAAGAAAAAAAAAGAGAGAAAGAGGTGATTACAAGGTAAAGCAGGATAATAAAGGACATACTGATGAAGACAATAATATACATGGTAAAAAGTCTTCACTTCAGAGGTAGTCTATAAACTGGTTCATTTAATTGGGTTTTAAAGGTGCCTATGAGTACAATAGCCAAAAAGAACAAGATACCATTTTATTCAGAAAACAATATATATAAACAAAACCTGAGTTATAAAGTAGAATAGCATGCTAAAGAGACTGAATATTTTTTAAAACCTTTAAACTTTTTTTAAGAGTAGCATTTAGAAAATACTTCATGGACCAAGTTTAGCCTTCCTTGTTTATTGGATTGAGTTACACTCATTTATTTATTAGCTATGAATACTTTTATGCTGTAAAGAATTAAGTAGTTGACATTGGATAAAACTGTCCTTAAAGCGTCAAATGGTAACCGTCTGGCCCCTGACTGAAAATAAATGATTGACCTTTGGTTAGAGTAAATTTATACATAAAAAGAAAGTAAAAGAAATTGCTATGACCTTGATAATCTACTGAGGGCATTTGAGGTATTGAATTTATTCAGAGCTGCATTCAGAAGAGATCAGGGCCTGCCATGCAGAGATTTGTTGAGAAAGGAGTTTAAGTTAGTGGCTTTAATACCCCTAAAGCAAGTATTTTCATAATACCGTATAAAGATAATTTGTACTTATTATAGAAGTTGGGGCCAGTAGGGACCAGCAGTTAGTGTAATGGCTATGTCGCTGGACTCCCACATAGTTGACCGCAGTTCGCTTCCCGGACCCGGTGGCTTAAAACTCACACCGGGCGCGTGTACGTGTGTGCCCAAAATCCCAAGAGGAAGAATGGAGGAGAAGGGATTGCGGTGTGGTCATCCCCCCGGGGAGTGATTTCTCGTTTTCTGTCTCTCTGTCTCTGTCTGTCTGGCGAGCACACGCGCCCTATAGCAAAAACCTCAAAAAAAAAA
>NW_006160041.1:8456029-8464765 GCF_000334495.1 Tupaia belangeri chinensis
TGGGGGAGACCCCCGCCCCTAAAAAAAAAACCCAAAAAAAAAAAAAAAAAAAAAAAAAAAAACAAAGAAAAAGAAGTTAGGGGCCAGTAAGAAAGACAAAATTGTAGTGAATTTCAACAAAGAGAATTTCAAATAGAGTCCATTAATAAGTGTGGGGTACTTGGAAAGTCAAAAAGAACAACAACACAAAAGGAATACTTAAAACAATGCAGAGATAGTAACTGCAAGAAGAGCAACACTAGGATGATGTGATAGAAGAATTGAAATTGGCCCAGCCTCAGTGGCACAGCTGGTAGTGTCCAACTACTGCACTGAAACTCACATGGCCAACTCCAGGCTTGAAACCCAGGGGTGGCTGAACTGAAACAGGCTGAGAGAGCATGCATATGTGTCCAAGATCAGGGTAAGCTAGGAGTTGAGGGGAAAGGGGATTGCAGTATGACCAGACCCTATTGAGGATGTTTCTCTCTCTCTATGTCATGCACATTGCAAACACATATATATGCATGCACTCTATATCATGAGTAAATAAACTTTGTTTAAAAAGAGAGGTTAAAAAAAAGTTGAAGATAGGCACTGGAAGCACTAAGGAGGAGTTCTCAGACTTGAGACATAGCCCTACAGAGGGATGCTATCTAGCTGATGCTGGTACCTTAAAGATCAACAGAGGAACCTTGCAAAGTCAGGACTCTGAAGAAGGAGAATTGCCCAGATGATGTAGTACTTGTCAGGGGCATGTTAGGACTGGCTCTAGTAGTGCATAACAAAAGACATGGTTTCTTCATCACAATTACTTAATACATGCATTTCCCACCTATTGCATGACAGACACTATAAATTAGTAGCTCCTCAACAGTGTACTCTTCCATGTATTGAAGTGACTTTTCATTTTTACTTTTTTAAAACTCTTAGTCCTTATTTTATCCCCTCTTCAGCTGCAAAATACATATGTTAAATGATTGAAAGAGAGAAACTGGATTTTGAGCTAGCAATAACATTTTCAAAGAAGATCTAAGGAACACTTATACTTTACAATAGTTGGTCCTCATGATAATCTCTGAGTCAAGTACTGATGCACGTACTTCACTGACTGAACATTCAAAATATGTAATGTACGAACATTTCTTCCTAAACTCAAATAGTTTATAAGTAGTTTAATTAAAGATCTTTGGATTCTCATAGCACAGATACCTCTATATTGACACCACTTTCTCTAATCTCAAGCAGTATTTTAGAATAAGCCAATGTTATTGAAGAGTTATCTATATCACTGGTTCTGTTATAATATTGCCTCCTAATGAATGATAAAGTTAAGAATTGCCTGTGTTGTTCTATCTTAGCTTGGTCATTCCAAAAGCAGAATCTAAGAAAAATTTATACATGCAGGTAGCTTATTTGAAAAGGAAATTCCAAGGAGTAATAGTGAAAGATAGGGTAATTTTTTTTCTTAGCAATAAAAGAGTAATTTATTCACAAATTAATCAAGTTTACAGAAACTGATTCCTGAAAACTGATTCCAGAATGCCTGCACACACACACACACACACACACACACACACACACACAAACAGAAAAAGAACATATAAAAATATATTCAGCTTCTCATGTCATCAAAAAGCTGATGTTAAAACCAAGAGATACAATTACTAATTTGTACATTTTTTTAAATAATTATTTAATTTAATTTTATTCATTTTGTTATTATCATTATCTTTTGTTTATTTGTTTGTTTTGAAGTTGACCAGAGAGAAACAGAGAGAGAGAAGAAAAGTGAGAAAGCGAGCTGCCAGGTCCAGAACTTGAACCACGATCAGCCATGTGGGAGTCCAGCTACCCCAACCACCATGTCACCTGCTGGCCTCCTAATTTGTACATTTTTAAAAACTTATTTTATACATTACTACATCTTGTAAAATTAATTTACCCAACATGAAAACACTTCACTCAAGTCCAGTGGCAGATAGCTTACATGTTATCTTCAACAGATAATCCATTTTTGTGTACCATAAATGTCGGTTAATTTTAAAAAGAAGGAGAAAAGGTAATTTAAGAATGTGCTGACTATTGACAATACAGAACTCTACCTGAGTCCTGCACTCCTGGCAAATAGCAATGGTTAAGAAATAACCTTTTTTATTTTTCCCGTAGAAAAAGAGCTTATTAGAAAAATGTATCCTTGCCCAAATGACTTAGACAAGATTTCTGGATGACTATCTTTTTTACCTGTGTTGAGGTCATAAAAAACTCCTCTCATAAATGATTGTCTGAGCTGTTTGTCCCCACTCACCAATCTGGATAAATCCCCACTAGCTTGATGGAAATGTATTGTAATTGCACTTTTCTCTCAAGGCCCCAAACTCTGGCATACTTTTGAGCATTGGAAACCACTCTATCTTAATGGCTTCTCCTGAGAATTGACTGATCTTAAGAAAAGTACTCTCTCTTAATCTCTCTGATTATAACTCTGGCTCAGCCTTTTCCTCTACATCCAGTTCTTTCTAGTCTTGTTTACTCTGTTTACCTGGCATTATTGTCCTTATTACAGTAGTCTTTTTGAATGAATTCTCATTATCTAAGTCTGAATTTGTTTTGGGTTAAGGAGCTATTACCCAAATATGGCATCTTAACACACACACACACACACACACACACACACACACACAAATAAAACCTAAGAAACAACAACAACAAAAAACAGAAGCAGGCCATAACATAATTGTCTGGCATTTTGCTAAAGTAGGTCATAGGCCCCTCATTTTTGAGGGATATTCCCTATACTTGGGAGGAAAGGAATGAAGACACAAAGACAGAAAGATGAAGCTGAACCAAGAGACCATGTTAAGCTCCCTCCACTTATCACCATTAGATCATACACTTTTGTCCTCCAATCATCTTTTGTATGACTGTCCATAAAAATATCTGTGAGTCTTCATTTCTGAAGGCATCTATGTAATGTAAAATGTATATTAAATAAGCTGTGTGATTTTTCTCTTGTTAATTTGTCTTCTGTTATAGGGGACTAAGTCACAAATCCTGATGGTAAAGGAGAAAATTGCTTTTTCTCCTCTACGTGACTACTGTTACACCTGTTTTCTCCCAGGAGTGTCATTTTTAAGTCATTTTGTGTGTGTGTGTGTGTGTGTGTGTGTGTGCATGCACATGCACGTGTGTGCACATGCCATCTTCTGACTCCTTCCTAAATATTAAGCCATCTTCACTTACTGTGGGCCAGTGTTTCTTAACATTAAATACAACTCAAATTACCTAGGGTCTTGATGAAACACAGATTCTGATTCAATACAACTGATGGAACTTAAAATGATGTATTCCTAATATGTTCCTAGTGATACTCATGCTACTGGTCTGTGGATGACCTTTTGAGTAACATTGCTTTAGGCAGTTTATGTATAAGCTGCAATAATATATCCTATCAAAGACAGGTTCCAAATTCATTTAAGACTCTAAATAAATTTATTTCTTTATATTTATTTGTTATTAAATTTAGTCATTGTACATCCTACAGCATACACAATGAATTTTCCTAGCATGAATAGTATGTATAAGACCAAAGATAATACTAAACACGTTATCAACAGATAATTTTCCATTTTTGTGCCTGTTAAATGTTTTGCTTCTTTTTCTCCCTTGATTCCCTCCCACTTACCCCCACCATTGCCCACCATCCTCCCACACTATCTTTTGTAGCTACATTTGATCTCCATGCTTTTTTATCTCCTAGTAAATGTCTTATTCTGGATCCACTGAACCAGTACCCAGAAGATTTGCTCCATATTTTTCTGTGTTTCTTTCTGTTACCTAATAGTGACCCTTTTGCTTTTTTAGTATGCAAACAATTTATTTCCAGAGATCATATTTTCCTGGCGCTGAGCCCTCTGGCACCCTAAAACAAGGATGAAGGATAGAGAGAGTCAAACCAAGAAAGAAGAAAAGCCAGCTAGTTTTTGATTCCTTGGAGGAGCTTTGAGAAATACTTCTCAGACCTTTATACTGAAGGAAGTAACTGGTTTCTTACCAAATGAGAGTTTGAAATTCCCTGATCTTGCAAATTGTGGTATGGTTTGAGGAGTATCCACTAGGCATTCTATATGGCTTTACAAAAGCCTTGGAGCGAGAAGTATGGAGCTGGTGTATTGTATATAACTTTTATAAAACTGTTTGCAGCAGTCCTGGGTAAAGCAAGAAATGGAGCCAAAAGTACATGAAGTGCCAAAGAAGAAGCATTTGTCTTCTATTTATCATTCTGAATCCATTCCACTGTTGGTATTTTCCCTCCCCATTGTCTTCTACTTATTGTCCAATGCCATCAGTCAGCAACAGTCACTTGATTACCAAATCTAGCCCCTTCTGGCTTTTTCTAACCTTGGGTGTGTCTTTTCTATCTTCTGTGCCCTGAGTTTTCAGCTAACTTTGCCGAATTAGTTCTAGATATTAGAACCTGCGAACTTGTGTTCAAATGAATTTCTACCTCGCACTGTCTAGGCTGTTTCCTTATTTGGAAAAGCAAAGATCATAGTGCTTGCTAATATACAGAAATTCAGTTGTGATTATATGCACAAAATTGCTCTTAAAAAAGAAACTTTTTTTTTTTTTTTTTTTTTTAAAGAGAGAATTTTGTTACAGGGCACGTGCACCTTCTGGATAAACAGGGATAAACAGAGAGATGGAAAACGAGAAATCACCCCCCACCCCCAACGGGGATGGCCACACTGCAGTCCCTTCTCCTCTCAGATCTTGGGTACTCATGCACACACCCCCAGCATGAGTTTTAAGCTGCAGGGTCAGGAACTCAAAAGGTCATAAATTATGTGGAACACCAGTGACGCCATATGCTGGTGCCAAAACAATTAACTTCTAAATAAAATAGTCTGCTCGAAGTTGTTTTCTGCAGTTTTGTTTAGCTTTTTGTTTTTGTTTGTTTTGGTGCAAGAGGGCACATGTGCTTGACTGAGAGAGACAGAGGAGGAAGCACTCCCCTCATAGAGAATTGTCACCTGGCAATTTCTTCGCTTGCATCTCTCCCTCCTCTCTGTCTGGTGTGTTTCTGAAGCCACCAGGTCCAGGACTCAAACCACAAGGTTAACCTTGTGGGATCTGGCTGCCTTCACAGTGAAGCCAACCCGACCTGCTGTTTTGTTTTGTTTATTAAAATTTTTTGCCATAGGGCCTGTGTGGTCCCAGAGAGAAAGAGACAGAGAGAGGGAAAGTGAAAAATTACCCCACAGTGGAGATGGTCACACCACAATCTCGTCTCTATTCTCCTCTTAGGAGATTCTTAAACCTCGGGGTCTGTAACTCAAACAGGAGTCTGCCATTGAGATTCAAGCCCCTTAACTACCACACCAAAGGCTAACCCCTAACCTACTGTTCTCAACACAATTACTAATTAATAATACACGATAAAAAGTAAGAACTCTGAAATGTTTAACAGGTATGTACCTCACAGAATGATTTGGATTTAAAAGGAAAAAAAAAATCATCACTGGAATACCTTATAACTTAATAAATCCTTAAAGATTTTTTTTTGTTGTTGTTGTTTTTAGGTTTTTGCCCACAGGCAAGTGTCCTTGCCAGAGAGAGGTGAAGTGAGCCCCACCACCCCAATGGCCAGGCCACAATCCCTTCTTCTCCACTCTCCCCTCAGGATTTGGGGCAAACACGCAAACATGCCCGGTGTGATTTTTCAAGCTGCCAGACCCGACTGGTACTTGAACTGCGGTTAACCTGAGGGAGTCCAGCAGCTTAACCACCACGCCCCCTGCAGGTCCCACGTTGTTATTTTTAATTTCCAAATGGCAACTGTGCTCCTCAGAAAAGCAGAGAGGGACCCTCTCCCCTCCACGCCCCAGCTTGCCCCCGAATGGCACTCACCGTTGAGGAAGGAGAAAGGTAGCCAAGGATCCCCAGCACTGACTGGGCAGCTGGGCCCACAGGCAGCTCCAGCCTCCACCCCGTCTGCCTGGTCTCACAGAAAGGATGGCCTGAGGGGACCCAAGAGCAGCGCCTCAGTCCCCGGGCTCCGGAGCTGGCGCAGGCGCAGCAGGCGCCAAACTGGTCCAGGTGAAGAGCAGGCTCCGCTCCGGAACTGGAACTCGGGCGTCCCCTAGTGGGCCGTGGACAAGCTGCCATCCTACTCTGTTTGTCCATCCTGTCAGGATTTGGGACACACTCACAGGAACCTGTGCCAAGAGTGGTTCTGAAGCCTCCTGGTGTGGAATTTGAAGGTAGTTGGCCTGATGGTGACGGATTCCCTCCGGTACAAGGCTTCACCGCTACACAGCGCGACTGGGGACTGGCCTTTTAAAGGTACAGTTTCTAATGTCGGCCGATATTAATGGGATCGGTGTTTTCACAGGGCTGAGGAGATAGTTCTCAAAATTTCTTATTTACTTATTTATCTGTTTTAGATAGATTTTTGCTATAGGGCACATGAGCTCTCTGGCGACATAGAGAGTGACAGAGAAATGGGCGGGGACGGATGGCCATGTTACAATCCCTTCTCCATTTTCTCTCATGATTCTGGGCATGTAGGTACACAGGACCAGTATGAGTTTCAAGCTGCTAAGTCTGGGACTCAAACTATTGTCAGCCATGTGGGAGTCTAGTGCCACAACATCCATACCACCTCTTTTTTATTTTTAATGTGCTAGAGGGTGTGTGCGTTTGCTGGAGAGAAACAGAAAGAGATCAAAGGAAAGCGCAGTAGCATCCTCATGGGGGATGGTCAGGCTACAATTCCTTCTCCTTATTCTCTCCTTCCTTTCAGGATTTTGGGCCTACATACACAAAAGCCCATTGCGGAGTCTGGGACTTGAACCTCTCACAGGGTTGGTCATGTGGGATCTAGATGCGTTACTTACCACACCAGGGGCTGACCCTTTAAATGTCTTATGTGTGACTTGGTGGCCTTAATCACCATACTACTAGCTGGCCATCAAAATCTCTTTATCCATGCTAGTTACCCCTTTTCTTTTACATTTTTTTCTTTCTTTTTGCTGTAGGGCATGTGTACTTACTGGAAAGTGAGAAAGACAGAAAAATAGTGAGAAATCACCCACCTTCCCCCCAGGGGATGTCCATAGCATAATTGCTTCTCCATTTTCCTCTTTGGATCTTGGGCACACACACATGGGCATGTGACGTGAATTTTAAGCCACCGGGTTTGAGGGTTTGAGGTTGACTATGTGGGAGTCCAGCAACATAATCGTTATCATAATCATTATGCCATCTGCTAGTCCCTTATTTTACTTTTTTTTTTTTTTTTTTTTGGTGATAGGGTGGGAGGACTCACTGGAGAGTGACAGAGAGAGGACAAGTAAGAAATTATCCCCTACGAGGAAAGCCATGCTGCAGTTACTTTTCCTTCCTTCTTTAGGGATTTTGGCCACCCACATCTGCCCAGCATGATTTTCAAACTGCTGAGTCTGGTACTTAAACTGTGGTCCATCATGTGGGAATCCAGAGACTTAGCCACCATGCCATCTGCTGGCTCTTTCACCCCTTTTTCTTTGACTGCTTATTCTACTTAAAAAAAAAAAAAAAAAAAAAAATGGGATGCAGGGCAGGGACAGAATGAGCAAGTGGCATGGTGGTTAAAGTGGCATGATGATTAAGGCACCGGATTCCCACATGGCCAACTCCATGATTTGAGTCCCAACCCAGGGGCTTGAAAATCGTGCAGTCATGATGGGCGTGAGTGTGTGTGTGTGTGTGTGTGTGTGTGTGTGTATGTGTGCCTGCCCAAAATCCCAAGAGGAGAATAGAAGAGAAGGGATTGTGGTGTGGCTATACTCCCCTGGAGATAATTTCTCACTTTTCCTCTCTCTGTCTTTCTGGCGAATGCAGGCGTTATGTGGCAAAAAAGTAAAACAAAACAAAACAAAACAAAGACAATAACATCAGTATGAGTACATGTACCTACCTCCTCTTTTCTGAGCATTCACTTGGTACCAACAGTCTTAATAACTGCTAGCTTATCACATTTTCTCCTTACACTTAACTGGAGACATAGATATTTTTATGGTTTCAATTATACATATAGTGGTATCAATTTTTAATGCATTTAATAACATTGGAAGTAGAAGAGTTAAAATTTTGTATTAAAAAAGCTTCTGAGCTCCTTTATTCTACTGATTTTGTTATTGTTGATCAGTACCATGATCGTAATTCTTGAGTTATGTTGGACAATCCTGCTTTATGTCTGTCAATCTGGTCAAATTACTAATAGTTCATTTTACTCCACAAATTATCCTAGTCTAAATGATAAATTATTTAGTCAACATATTGTTCAGCTTTTGTTTTCTTTTACTATTAAATAAAATTTACCAATATATCAAATGTTCATGTTTCAATCTGTATTTGTGAGTTTTCAATAATACAGCCTCATCTCTAAATTTTAAAGAGTGAATCTTATGCATGCAGCTACTTAGCTTCTTACGTGTGTGTGTGAAGAATGCTGAGAAGATGCATTGCAAAAAGTAACTGATATAATTGATGCCTTAACATAACAAACCTATGTTAAATGCTGCTAAAAAAATACAACTAATAAATATCTCTTATATGTATAGCATTAATACACATTCTCTTTCTTTTTAAAGAATTTGCCAGAATGTCTGTGTGCTTGCTAGAGAAAGGGAGAGGGAGAAAGCATCTCCATTGAGAATGGTTGTCCTGCAATCCCTTCTCCTCCATTTCTGTATCCCAGCAGGATTCGGGGCA
>NW_006160041.1:8464796-8484639 GCF_000334495.1 Tupaia belangeri chinensis
CATCCTTGCTGGTGTGTTTCTCAAGCCACTGGGTTCAGAACTCAGTGCAGTCAGCCATGTGGAATCCATTAGGCCACAAGGTATCTCCATGTTTCATGTTTCTTAAAGTTCTATCCAGTATTTCTTCAGAAGTTTGTATTGTACAAACATTCAGATATTATTGTTCAAAGGCTTTTTCAAGACTGAAAATTTCTGATAAAAATTTATTAAGGAAAACCATTACACTCTCTACCAAGGAATTAAATTATCTGTGATGGATCAAACTGTGTTTAAACTTACAGTATGCTATTACCTTCATATTATGAAAGAACTAAACATAGATTTCATTTTTTTAAATTTTGCACCACACTAAATTCATGCTTTAATTCCATTTCTCCACATTCCTTTTGAAGTTTCCTCCTATAGCTATCATTTTAACATGGTATAATATTGTCTTATTCCATTCAAACTGTTATCTTAAAAATACCATCAACTGTGTTGCTTAAACAATTTCTTATGATTCTAGAGACTGGGAAATCCAAGACCAAGACAAGTAGATTTTGTGTCTTGTGAGGGCCTGCTTCCTAGTTCAGATG
The DNA here is from genome assembly GCF_000334495.1 of Tupaia belangeri chinensis. Taxonomy (NCBI): domain Eukaryota; kingdom Metazoa; phylum Chordata; class Mammalia; order Scandentia; family Tupaiidae; genus Tupaia; species Tupaia belangeri. The sequence continues at coordinate 8,465,372 of NW_006160041.1, forward strand.
GTCTTCTCAGTGTGGCTGAAGAGGTGAGGGACTTCTCCAGGGTCTTTTGTAAGGGAGCTGATTTCACTTACCAGTTTTCTATCCTCATGGCTTAATCACCTCCCATAGGCCTCATCTCACACTGGCAGTTAGAATTTCAACATGAATTTAAGGAGAACACAAAGATTTACTCCATTGTGAAGACACATTGAACTTTTTTGATTGAAAGAATTATTTTCTATATAAACAGTGTGAGTATTGATAACTGCCAGAGTGTATAAAATAAAAAGAGTAGATAATAACATAATCATATTAAAATGCCTGGAGTTAAAATTCTTTATAAAAATTATTGCTACTAGCTTTAATTGTTCTTTTACATTATTTTTATTTTAACAAATTTCCTTGATGTGATGGTATTTTGGTCATATGACTTTCACTACAAATAAATTTGAGTTGAAATAAATCACCATAGGCACTTATTAAATTAAATTTTTTCTCAGTGGATACTGTAAGGAAATAGAGTTGATAGCTGGAATTCAGCAAAGCTGCCCAGTGGCTCTAGTTCTCTCATTGTTACTTATTAGATGTGTGGTTATCAACAGGTTAAAGTTTCTGAGTTGTAGCTTTATCAACCTTGTAATGTAAAATAGATAGTTTTAGATTTTTGGTACTGACTTTTCTAGTCCTAAAATTTAAATTTTCTCCTTCATAGTTTACTTTAGAAACTGAGGTAAATCTTTTTTTTTTTTTTTTTTTTTTGAGAGAGAGAATTTTTATAATAGGGCTCATGCACTTGCCAGAGAGACAGAGAGAGAAAGTGAGAAATTACTCCCCAGTGGGACTGGCCATAATACAATCCCTTCTTCTCCTTTCTACTCTCAGGATTTGGGGCACACAGGAACATGCACTCAGCATAATTTTCAAGCCACCAAGTTCAGGATTCAAACCATGGTCGGCCATGTGAGAACCCATTTTCTTAACCACTATGGTCCCTGAAACAGGTAAATATTAAGCTAGCACCATAGCATTGTGGTTAAGTGCTTTATATAAACATCCAGATCCCACATAGCCAATGGTGGCTCAAATCCCACCCCCTGACACTTGAAAAATACTCCAGGCATGTGTTAATAAATGCCCAAAATCCTGATGTAAAAGAGAAATAGAGGAAAAAGGATGGCAGCATGACCATGTTCTAATGGGGTGTGCTCTGCTCATTCTCTCTCTCTCTCTCTCTCTCTCCCTGGTAAGTACATTTGCTCTGTGTCAAAATAAATAAATAAATAAAAATTAAAAAAATATAGAAACTGTGATCAATCTTATTAAAACTGGTAGTCTATTCTGATAAGTTTCCATTTTAGGGATGTATTAAAGGACACAGCAGCATGAAATACTGCTCTTCCCAAATTTTAGGAATAATTTAACACCTAATGTATATTCTGAAAGCACATTTATTTGGAATCAATCATAATTTTACACTCTCCTATTAGCAATTGCTTTGGAAATGACAAATTATATGCTGATTTATAAACCTCAAGTTACTTCTTGTGAGCATTGGTTATAATGATGTGACTAAACAAAATGTAAATCCAATTTTAATTGTCATGATGGTAGGTGAATAACAGTCTTCTCACATCTAATCTGTAGAAGCTATGAAATGTGTTCTGCTCTATGGCAAAAAGGAATCAAAGCATATGGAATGCTAATCAGAATAAATTAAAATAGGAATATTAGGGCTAGCAGGTGGTATGGTAGTTAAGGCACTAGACTCCCACATGACCAAACACAGTTCGAGTCCCGGATATAGCAACTTTCTTTCTCACTTTCTATCTCTCTCTCTCTCTGTCTCTCACTGTTCAGATTTCAAATAAAAATAATAATATAAGTAAAATTATTTTTATAATAAATGAAATAAAATAGAAAGATTATTCAGGATTATTTAGGTAGGCATAGTATTTACAAAGCCTCTTAAATGTGGAAGAGGGAGGCAGAGAAGATTTTGTAAGAGTGATGGGATGTGAAAAAGGCTTAGTGGCAATTGCTGGCTTTGATGACAGCCTGAGCCAAGGAATGTTTGTAGTCTCTAGGAGCTGGAAAAGCAAAGAAACAGATTATCTCTCAGAGTCGCGTAAGGAATGCAGTCCTGATCACAACTTGATTTTAGTGCAGTGAGATCCACTCAGATTTTCTGACCTCCAAAATGGTAACACATTTATGCTGTATTAGACTGATAATTGTGCTAATTTGTTACAACAGTCATAGAAAACTAATATAGTTATTAATAGAAAATAGGAGTAACTTACTGAGCAATTGGCGATACACTTAAATAAAATTATTCTTTTTTTTTTTTTTTTTTGCCATAGGGAATGTGAGGTCATCAAGAGAGACAGAGAGAGTCAGTGAGAGGGAAAGTGAGAAATCACTCCCTGGGTGGATGGCCATGCAGCGATCCTTTCTCCTCAATTCTCCTTCTGGGATTTTGGGCATACACGCCCAGAGGCTGCCTGGTCCAAGACTCGAACCATAGTCAGCCATGTGAGAGTCTAGCGCCTTAACCACTATGCTACCTACTGGCCCCAGTAAAATGATTTTTAAAAATCAATGATGTAATATTTTAAAATCTATTATATTATATTGTTTGTGTAGAAAAAGGATAATCATGAACTTTGTAAAACTGGAAAATAAAAATATAAACACAAAAGAAGATAAAATAATATGTGCTGTTATTGAAACTGTATACAATTTGAGGGGCCAGCAGGTGGCATGTTGGTTAAAGGCACTGGACTTCCACATGGCTGACCATGGTTGGAGTCACAGACCTGGAGGCTTGTTTGCTCACTTTCTCTTTCTCTTTCTGTGTATCTTGCTATGGTCAAATTAAAAATAATAATAATGATAAATAAAATAATAATTATTTAAAAAAGAAACTTTTCAGTTTGAATACATGTAGAAAATATATGGAAAATAGCATAAAACTTATAGTTTCAATACTAGCTGATATACTAATTTTTAAATTTCATTTATTTTCATTGTTAAATTATGTAGCTTATTGTTTGTAAAGCTCTGTGTAAATCAGTGTGCCACACTTCACTCAATAAATATTTAGTAACAAGGAAAAAGCAAAGAAATGAATTAAATATTATATTAGTATTATATAATAATATAAATATATAATATGAATATTGTATAATAATATGATATATGTACATATATGTGTGTATATATGTATGTATACACAGACATATATAAACAATAACATAGGATATATACATATATGTGTGTGTATATATTGTTATATATATGTGTGTGTGAATAACAATATATACACACACACATATATATATATATATAAACAATAACATAGAATGTTTTCTCAAAAGAGCAGGACCGCTCACAGGACATCTGATGACGGCTTGAGAGAACAGGAAAGGAAGACTAGACTGAAGTTTTTCCTATGCTTAGACAGTAGGACTGGGGGTGAGGATTTCTGCTTTAGGGTAGGGGCTTATATCCTTTGAACATCAAGCTGGCGCCAGATAGAAGATCACTCACTGGGGCTTTCTAATCAGTTTGCCCAGATGTGGGGCAGTGGGGAAAAAAAGAGGGATGAAGCTGAAAAGCTCTTAGTGGTCAAACATCAATGTGAGGTCAGACTTCAATACATGCTCTTTATGAAAACACAAACCAACCTCTTTACTGGGGCCCAGAACTCCTCCAGTATCTGGCTCCCTGATGCATCCCTAATCAGATTTCACCTTCCTGCCCCATTTCCCAGCTACCTGACCCACAGTGGCCTCCTGATATTTAAGTAATCCAGGCAAACTCCTAGCATTTAGAAGAGTATTTACTAAATATTTATTGAGTGAAGTGAAACTTTTTTTTTCTAATAATAAAGTTTAAAGTCATTCAGTATGGGGCCAGCAGATGGTATGGCAGTTAAGATGCTGAACTCCCTGGGAACCAGCAGTTAGCTTAATGGCTATGTCGCTGGACTCCCACGTAGTTGACCGCGGTTCCCGTCTGACTGGGTGACTTAAAACTCACGCCAGGCGCGTGCGTGCCCAAGATCCCGAGAGTAGAATGGAGGAGAAGGGATTGCGGCGTGGCCATCCCCCCTGGGGGGTGATTTCTCACTTTCCGTCGTCTCTATGTCTCTCTGTGTCTGTCTGGTGAGCGCACCGCCCTAGGGCGAAAAACTCTCAAAAAAAAAAAAAAAAGACGTTGAATTCCCATTTGGTCAACCACAGTTTGAGTCCCCGACTTGGTGTCTTGCATTCTCACTTTCTCTCTCTCTCTCTGTATGTGTCTCTCTCTGGTGAGCACATGTGCCCTACAGCAAACTTAAAAATAAATAATAATAAATAAAATAAGTAATTTTAAAAGAAGTCATTCTAGGGGCCGGCAGATGATGTGGTGGTTAAGGGCGCGGGACTCCTACATGGCCATCTTTAGTTTGAGTCCTGAACCTGGTGGCTTACTTTCTTGCTTTCCCTCTGTCTCTCTTTCACTCTGTCTTTCTCTGGTCAAATTAAAGTAAGTAAATAAATAAACAAAGTCAAATAAAATAATTAGAAAGAAAAAGAAGTCATTCTATATATCCATCCTTTCAAACTGAGTATGTTTCTTATGAAATTTAATTACTTATGAAAAATTTGTCTACCATGTTTCTTACTGATAGTCTTTGGAAACTTAATTTCAAACCTTTTTTAAGTAAAAAGTTGTGATAATTTTACTTTAATTCAATTTTCAATTAAGAGAGAGGAATCTTACCAGTTTCTAAACACCTTTATTTTGTTGTGTGTTTCTTAAGATTCAAGTTGGTTCTCGTTTAAGTAGGTCCCCTATTAGCTCTTCAGAAATATTTGTCGACACAGAAATAGATTCACATGTATATACAATTAAATAAATGTTTCCTGTTCTTGCTTTTTTTTTCTTTTAGAGGATTTTTTCTATAGGGCATGTGCACTCACCAGACAGACAGAGAGAGACAGAGAGATAGAAAGCGAGAAATCACCCCCTGGGGGGATGGCCACACCACAATCCCTTCTCCTTCATTCTCCTCTTGGGATCTTGGGCACGCATGCACATGCACACGGCGCGAGTTTAAGCCACTGGGTCCAGGACTCCAACCACGGTCGACTACATGGGAGTCCAGCAACATAACCGTTAACGCTAACTGCTGGTCCCCCTGCTCTTGTTTTACCAAACTCTTTTGTAGCAGTCATTTTCCATGAGAACTTAGAAGGGATGCTCTCTATCCTCTGCTATGTATTATTTCTTGTCTAATTAGTACTCATTCATAGCTAGCTTATTTCTTTCCTCTGATGTTTCATTATGGTAAGAAAAGTTATAGATTTGCATATTTATTTGGTTTTAATCCAGATATTCATGAGGGAGTTGATGTTTTGTTTGTTTGTCATAAAGGTTCATCTTCGCTTTCTTTGATTTTATGAAACTACTCTTTCTAAAATTTTCAGTTGCCACCCACTGGAGTTCGCAGTCTGGATGCAAATTGTGTATTGGTAGGTGAGGGTTCCTATATATTTCACTATGAAGAATATGACAGATTCCATCTGTGAGACAGTGAATGCTCTATGCTAATCATGGCTATGAAGTGCTGTCTTTTTCTGCTGGGTTTCCTAAGTAGACTGGAGATCCAACAGAGAGGTTACAGGTTTTAACCTGTTGTCAGTTCCAAGTTCTGTGGAATGAGTACAACTTAATATCTTAATCTTCATTGGATTCTTTTCAAATCTGACTCCATCACAATCTAATTCATGTACTCTGCAGGCTTACTCATCTAGGATCTAGCAGGCTGGCCCACTGTTTCTATATTGCTTTTCTATTTAGGTACATATTGGAACACAGAACAGCAATATCTTTCTTGTAGTTAACATTTTTTTTTTTAAGTATGAGTCATATTGTTACTGACCAACTAAGTCTGGCTGCTTCTTATCATGGTCAATGAAATGAAAGGCAGATACTGGAAAAGGGAGTTTATTTCTAGAACCAGTTACAGGGAGACAGCAAGCATTATCAAACTGTCTCAAAAACCACATGTTTTCTGTATTTCTGGACACTAGATACAAGCACGTGTAAATCATTCCTCACTACAGTCAATCAGGCAATAGCTTTCACAATTCATATTTTATTTCAAATACCCATTCCTGGTTTCTCATCTGACCATTCCTCAAACAGATCTCCTGATGTCTCAGCATTTGGTCAGATGGTTCTTGTTAGAGGCCTTTCTGAAATTCAAATTTAGTCTCACTAAACCTTAACCTTGCTTGCTTCAATATAAGAGAAAATATTGTTTTACACCTTAATAAAACATCTCAAAGTGAAGACACCCTTATGACAATCAACCAAGAAATAAAATATTACCAACAGGCTGAAAATCTCCTCCATTCTCCTGCTTAGTTATAAACCACACTTTCCTCCCTGAAGAAGTCTTGACTATTTCCAATTTAAGTGATTAAGAAATGCCTTTTTACCTCTCTTTTCACTTTTATTTATGGATGCTATGAGTTTGTAACAGCAGTAAGCTTAAAGAAAGAACAATGGTGACACTTCTCTGGGGCATAGAACCAGGTAAATATTTCTTAGAAAATGTTGGGCCAACAGGTGGAGAAGTGGTTAAGACACTGGATCCCACATAACTGACTCTGAGTTTTGAGCCCTGGCTTGAAAAACACATCAGGAATGTGTGCTTCCATGGGAAAAATCCTGGGAGGAGAAGAAGTGTAGCATGATCATTCCCTCTGGGTAGCAATTTCTTACTTTCTCTCTCTCTCTCTCTCTCTCTCTCTCTCTCTCTCTTGGGCAAGCACACATGCTTGTGGCAAAAGGAAAATGCTTGCCGTGGGGCCCCCTACTGGGAAATCCACGACCAAGTGTTAGCTCCTCTCACCTGTGCTTTCACCAATCTAAAAGTACTTTGGAGCCAGCCTTTGGTAATAGCAGTCAGTGAGCATTATTAGGAATATTTTCACTGCTTTTGTGCTTATATGGACTGAAAATACCTGGCTTAAGAGCACTTACATGACCGTGAATAATAATGACATACCTAACTACTAAGTGTTCACACATACTTTTAACTTCCACCATAAAACTTCCTTTGGCCTTATTATCAGAGATAGCACAGGGCTAGGGAGAGCGATTTTAGTTTTATGTTTGTTTCTCTGGTAAATCCTCTCAGTCTGAACTGATGCCATTTCTGTCTTCCAGATAACTACTAAAATAAGTGGCTTGGGATATTGCACATGTGTCTGTGTGTTTTTTAAATGAAATTTAAAACTGGTAAAAATTATTTTATTTTACCTATTTTTTTTTCTACATAAACCCTAAATGGGGCTCATGAGAAGTGTCAGGTGAACTTGGCCCAAGTTTTAGGGGAACTCTCTCTCTCCCAAAGGACATAAAGAAAAGATTTATGACTCCAGGTGAAAAGTATAAGAAAGCTAGTGACTATAGATGACTTTAGCTTTGGGGTTCTGGTTCACTGGGAGTCTAAAATGAAAATTGACGATTGCAGGGGGGCAAACATCTATAAATGAGAAGAAAGGTGTTGCAGAATCTGCAAACTTTTGATCTGTGGCTGTGTATTCACATATGTGATAGATGGCAAAGTTAGCTTGTAGAAAGTAGACGGCATTTTCATCCTGAATTTAAATGTTGTCAGCAATATTTTATTGTCTAGAATTCCCTGTTTCCTCAATTAAAACAATTCTTGATAATATTTTGCTTTACTCACAAGTGTGACTGAAACACTAGCCCTGAAATAGACTCCATCCACATTCTAATACGCTCTCCAGAATTTTGAACAGGAAATCAAGTCATGTCTGTCTGTATATCCCTCACCACGTACATAATTCATTAAGGAATTAGAGTTCTGAGTTTCTGGAGTATTTTTTCGCCTGCTATGGAATTTTTAATATGTATGCTTAAATCAGGGTGTCTGTTTGTGATTTAAAAGCCCCCAAATTGAAGACTTTTGCAGGTGCGTGTTGGCACGTGGGTGGGATCTAGATCATGGACTAGCTCGCATTTCAGCACCAAAGTAGAAAATGGGCAGGGAATGAATCCTCTCCTGCCCCATTAACAACTGGTCTCAGAGGCAACATCTGGAGTTCTCATAGGTATATTATGACTAAAATAGCAGTAGTCACTCCCCCATTGGCTACAGTACTCCTGGGCTAAGAACCACGACATGGTCATTGAAAGAACAGTCTTCTCATTGATTAAAAAGGTCCAAGAATGTTTCTCTTCCAACTTATGGGAAATTATTCAAAAACTATAGACATTTGTTCTACCTTCTGTTTCTAATTTAGGGCATTATAGTGCTCGGTTGTCTCTTGTCATGCTGGGAAACAGAACTGAGCCACATTTAGGAGGAACGTCCTCCTTTAGTTGGTCCATGAAACTGCTAGCTCCGCTGTCCTCTCCTTGATATCAGAGGTCTCACAACACACAGGCAAATCAACAAAATTGAAAGGTGGCCAAGAAATGAGTTTGTGCTTCACCACAATGAAGGTGATTGATATATTTTGAAATTGACTTTAAGACAGTACTTACTGGGACCAGCAGTTAGCGTAATAGCTATTATCACTGGACTCCCACGTAGTCGACCGCGGTTCACGTCCCGGACCTGGTGGCTTAAAACTCATGCCAGGCACATGTGTGTGCATGCCCAAGATCCTGAGAGGAGAATGGAGGAGAAGGAATTGCGGCGTGGCCTGGGGGGTGATTTCTTGCTTTCTGTCTCTCTCTGTCTGTCTGGTGAGTGCACGCACCCTATAGCAAAAAACCTCTAGAAAGAAAAAAAGAAAGTGCTTATCACTATATATTAATAGTTTCCTAAGTCAGTTTTATTTTATTTATTTATTTACTTTTTGGAGAGGTGTGGCTATAGGAGGCATGTGCGTGCCAGACAGACAGAGAGAGACAGAGAGATAGAAAGTGAGAAATCACCTCCCAGGGGGGATGGCCACGCCGCAATCCATAATCCATTCTCCTCCATTCTCCTCTCGGGATCTTGGGTATGCATGCACACGTGCCCAGCGTGAGTTTAAGTCGCTGGGTTCAGGACTCGAACCACGGTCAACTACATGGGAGTCCAGCGACATAGCCATTACGCTAGCTGCTGGTTCCCTAAATCAGTTTTTTGTTTTATTTTATTTTCCTTAGAGAACAAGAGTCCCCTTTTCTCACTTGTTCAGAACAATTGATTTCAGTGAGATAAAGCACTTGAGGAATATGGAGTAATAGCTGACATCTTCAGAAAATGAAATTAGCCAGAAAGAGGTGTCCGGATGCTCGAATAATTTAATTTTGCAGACGGAAGAGCTTCTTTTATTTGAAAGGAGAAAGTCTCAGCCCCTGTAGAGCATGCCAACCATTAAAAAAAAACTAAAACTGCTTAGGAGCTTCTCATTACCATAGGGCGAGAGCTGATCTACTTCAAGATGCAGTTTCCTTCTTCCTCGAAGGAAATCAGGGACTAGATATAGTTCAAATGACACACAGTGAAGAGTCTGGGAATTCTGACTCCAGGGTAAACAAGTTCTAATTACTAAATAAGGTTTGCTGCTTTTTTTATTTGAAAAAAAAAATTCCTTTATTTCTTGGAGAATTTTTTAATCTTAGTCAAAACATTAGGCCTTGGACATATAAAAGCAAGCAGGGTGCCTAGTGTCAGCAGCCTCCTGGAACTTAACCATCTAGTGAAGTGTAACAGTAAGAAAACACTAGGATGGGTTGGGACCAGCAGTTAGCATAATGGCTATGTTGCTGAATTCCCATGTAGTCGACCTCAGTTCAAGTCCCAGACTTGGTGGTTTAAACACATGCGTGTGTGCATGCATGCCTAAAATCTTGAGTAGGAGAATGGAGGAGGATCGCAGCAGGGCCATCCCCCTGGAGGGTGATTTCTAGCTTTCTGTCTCCCTGTCTCTCTCTTTCTGGCAAGCGCACGCACCCTATAGCAAAAACCTCTCCAAAACAAAAACAAAAACCCACTAGGATGGGTTTAATGCTTTTAATTACCATCATGCCCTGAGAGTAAAGAGAAAAGTGAGAACAGGTGGCATGGTGCTTAAGGTGTTTGACTGCCACATGGCCTACTGCATTTGAATCTTGGACCTGATGACTTGAAAATCATGTGAGGTATGTGTGTGTGCATGACCAAAATCCCAAGAGAATGGAGAAAAGATTGTAGCATGGTCATTCCTCTCGGGGTGTGGGTGGGTGACTTGTCACTTTCCTTCTCTCTGTCACTCTTTTTCTCATGGGTGAGCCCATGCCCCTTATGACAAAAACCTAGAAAATAATAAAAAGAAAAAAAAAAGAGTAGTGAGAATGATTGGAGGTCTCCCTGAAGAGGTGATATCTGTACAGATAATGAAAATAATGATATGCTAGTTTTTCTGAAAACAGGACAGGAAATCTCAAGGTGGGTCAAGGTGTGTCAGGGTTGTAGGACAGGACAAGCCAGATTGAATAAAGTAGTATTTTAAAATTAGATAGAGTTAGAAAAGTGACAGGAAGACAGCAGACTGATGTTCTTTATTTCTAATTTGTAACATAAAGGATATACAGAATAAAGGGTCCATTGAACTTAGCATGTGCCAAGGGATTCAAAAGACTTTGAAGTCTGAATGATTTTAACTTGAGTAGACAGTGAAAGAATCTTTAGGATATAGACCTTACATACTGGGAAGGATTTTATTTTGAATTATTTACATTTGCATAGAGCTTTCGAATTGTCAAATATATTTCGCAAAGATTCTTTCCTGTTCAAAACATATTCCTAAGTGGGGAAAATTCAGATTTATGGTCAATTTCTCAAAAACAATATTAATCCAGTCCTTGAATACACAGAGAAAATGATGCCAGTTAATCAAGAGTAGAGATTAGAGAACTATTTAAAAGGGTCCTGTGATAGCTGTTGACCTGATTTTGGAACACCACAAAATCTAGGTAGGGGCCAAAGATCTTTTTTCCCCTGGTAATCTCTAAACCAATGCGTGGAATGGAATCCAATTTATATGAAGTTCTGGAAAGGCAAAACTAATAATGGATGCCTCTGGTGGAAAATGATTGATTGGAATGGGAAATATAAAACATTCTGGGTTTGTTGAACATTTTTTCACATACAGGAAAACAATATATAAAACATTGTGGTTACGTCCTCAGGAGATTTTAATTCAAGATCAGATTTGGAAATCACAGGTGCAAATAGAATATTTCAGTTAAACAGGCGACTTGACATGACGGAAACAACAACATTGCTAATTGTGAGAATTTTCGTTTCTACACCCAGTCATCCTGATTTAGTAATCCTGAGCATATGCTAAAGAAACCAACTTCCTCACAGGCATCCCAGTGATTGGGATGTTGAAAAATATTGACTTAAACCTTTACTACACTTTTCTTAAGATGATGCCCTCAAGTGAACCTATAAACCTTAAGAAATATCTGATGCACTGTTGATATTGCATGCATGAAAAATAACTATCAGACATTTAAAAATTAAGATTTGTACTTTTTGATTAAAATATGTTTGATTTATTTGTATATTAATCTGTTTACATTTGTCATCTCCCAGGTTGGGAGTTCGGAGAAGCAATAGCTATCCTCACTGAATAGCTGGAGAATCTATAGTTTGACCTGACCCTTGGCAGTGACTTCCTGAAATGGGGAATGATAGGTCCCAAGTATTCACTAAATGCTATGACTATGATTTAGTTATTTAAAATAGTTTATAATAACGTGGAAATTTTATATTCATTTGTATATGTCAGATTAATACATTTCTGATTTTATTTCTAATTCCTTTTAAAACCAAATAATCTTTTTTTTTTGAAAAATCACTCCCACTCTTTAATAGTGATATATTCCATTGATACCCTGCTTTTTCAAAGTGATACATTTCCTTTTTAGACTCTAACATAAATCAAGAGAAAATAGTCCAATAATCTCAAATCCATATTTGGATCCGAAATTTTCCAGACTACGTTTTTTTGTGCGTGTCTGCCTCTACGTTCATTTGTCTGTGCTCCATCTCACTGACATTCATTCAGAAAGTTTCCAAACAGAATTAATTAATTACTCATTTCAGAGCCTATAGATGTTCTGATGTTCAATTCTCAACAACTAAGAGAGACAGGAAAGAAAGGAGTCATATATGACAGGTTGGAAATGCTTTTAAATGTAGGATGCAAAACAAATTTTTTCCTTCAGTGTAAACCTGGAGGTGCTTCATCTGTAGGTTTTTGTGGTCTCTGCTCTTCTGAAATAGCAGGAAATGTTTTAACAATTAGAGTGAGCAAATTGTAAAGGGAAATATGGTAGTGCATTACCAGCTGAGTCTTTAAATAAAACATTCCTTTCCTAATGTAGTCCTGATGCTGCTCCATCTTCTATTAGTTGGGGACACTGAATTGCCATAGGCAGCATCAAATATACAGTAGTTTGATAATGGTAATACATGCAGCAATAGAATAAAAACACAATTAGGATGGGAGCAAAGAAGACATCAACTGTATTTACCTTTAGGCATCTTTGTGATTTCTCTTGAGCAAGTTAAAACAAAGAGAAATTTCTTTGATGTGCGTTAGTCTAATTTGCATTCTTTAAAAAGTTCTTTTTTTTTTGAAATTGGGATTTTTGTTACAGGGTGCATGCACTTGCCAGAGAGACAGAAAGATAGAAACCAAGAAATCACTCACCGTGGGAATGGCCTCTTCACAATCCTTTCTCCTCCATTCTCCTCTAGGGATTTTGGACATGCACACACATGCGCCTGGCAAGTTTCAGGCCATGGGTCTGGGACTTGAACTGTGATCAACGAGATGGGAGTCCAGTGACGCAACTAATACGTCATCTGCTTTTCCCCAAAGTTCTAAATTTTCTAAAATCAGATATGACATTGCTTTTTCCAACAAACATGGAATAAGATGGAATAAGAAATGTTGGTGCATGAGTTATACTCACTTATTTTTATTTAAGGATAAGTATTAAAAGGTAAAAATGCTCAGTAAGTAGAAATAATGCAGGTTCAGGAAAAAAAATATTTATATATATATTCTTACTCTCTACTAAACAATGAAAATACATTTAAATTACAATCTTCATACATTTACATTTGGATGATTTAGGTCTTCAACACTTCTTACCATTCATGTCCTTTAGAAGTTTTTTCAATTTATCTGTAGTTATTTATTATATTAAATGAAAAAGCTAATGAACTTATTCCAAAAGTTGTGTTGATATAACTTCACCAGAATACTGGGAACATGTATTGTAAGAAAAAATAATATTCCCTATTTAAAGGTTCTGCTATGTGATGATTTTGGATTTTTTTTAAGAGTAATATTAATCCTAGGCTGAATTTACTATGTGATTTTGACTAAGAATTAAGATCACAAACAATATAGAATTAGGTTCCTGTTGAATGAAGGGCAATAGCCAGTAAGGAGAGCTAAAATACAAATTCTGACATTTGTATCATATGAGACTGTCATATTATATCGAAGGCAGTCCACGTAGCATTTGCTTTCACATCACAGTTAATATTCAATTACTTTCAAGCAAACAGTTACAAATTTGATGTTATCTGGTCTCTACCTAACTACCCTAGCCTTAAGTTCTTTTTTAATACATGCATATTCAGAAGCATTTTCAAAAACAAAAATAAAATGTGGTTATAACCAATTAGTTTAAGTACTTAATATCAGTTTAGTAAAGCATTAAGTGGGTGGACCTCTTTCAACATTTGGAAGTTAGGTAACTTTTGGTTGTTCTTTATTTGATTTTTAAAATATTATTTCTAAATTGTCAATAATCAGGCATGGAATATAAATTTATGAATTGTTCTTCAACTTTCCATGCAGCCTTACTTGCCAAACTTACAGGCATTTAAAAATATTCTTCCTGGATATAGTTTTTTGGATCTATTTCTAATTATTTAAATTCAATTTTGATAAAATCTAAAGTTTAATTCCTTTTTTTTCTATATTTCCTTTGCTAGGCTGTTTCTCTTCATAACACTGCTACTTTTATTAGTAGTAGCATATATTAAGTACTTAGAATTATCCTTTATTGCTAGGTATAAATGTAAAATGTCTTCTGCTATATTGTAATTTCCACCTTTTACCTCTTCGAATCCATAGTACTTAGCACCATTCCAGGCCTGTATCTGACATTAAATAAATGTTTAGTACTAATAATATGCGATTATAATAATATATACGATGATAAGTCTAAATTTTCTGACCAGGCATTAAGTTTATACAGTCTCAACTATAGCACTCAAAATGCTAAGACATTTAAAAAGATTTTAGTTATGAGAAATTCCTAGACATATATTAGTTAAAGGATTTGATTTGGAGGAGAGCTTGTTCATTGTATCTGGAAAGAGAGCCACTTTGAAACATGTAGTTGAGACAAATAGTCATATTCATTAGCAGAGAGTCATTTTATCCAGAAATAAGGATACATTTAAACTAGTGTCAGAGAAGAGGGAAAAAAAAAAAAAAGGAGTGCATAAGAAGTTTAACAAATCTGACACAGAAATCTCAACTTATTCTACATGTGGAATACATCAAGTTGACTTTCGTGGCACTTGCAAACTTCCCTTTTCTGTAACTGTTCCTCATTAAACTCAGAGGTATTGAGGATAACTTTTTTCAGTAATTTATGACATTTGTGTCTATTTGCAACAGTTGTAAAAATACAGTATAACCAGGAAACATCATAAAACACTCATAAACTCTTCTAAAGGCAGCCAAAGAGCAGACTTTCCACAGCAGTTAATGATACAAAAGCTAGCGAATTATCCCTCAGCAGTGGCTGTGTGAAATCTGCAAACTATGTAATGCGTTTTAGAAAATATTTAAGGCATAAAAATAAAATAAAATCAGTTTTGTATAAAATAAAATTTATGTCAAAGAAATTTTTTTAATAATTCTGTCAACTTCATGAATTTTTCATGGAAGAAAATATCTCACATGAATGTAAAATATCTACTGTTTTTGCACTATATTAAAATAAATTTTTCTCTAATAGGTTATAACTTACTTCTTAAAACCAAGGAGTTCAATTTATTATTGGTGGCAAGTGAGTTGTCTTCCTCACGGAAAAATGCATACTAATATTATATGGATGGACAATTTCATAAAAAATTGAAACATGGGAAAAATGCTTTTATAAAATTACTTATATGTGTGTATGCATATATCACCTCCATTTAATTTTTTTGTGAGTTACATATATTTTATGATATTGTAAGTGATCTCTGTAAACTTTTGTGCTTTGAGAGTTCATATTTTTTAGTTTGTTGTAGTTATCCATATGAAAATAATTCCAAAGTAATGCTGGCACAAAAATTTTTCTACTCAATTGTTAGTATTAGCTGAATTCAATTTATTTTCTATTTTTCTTAGTTCCTGATTTGTCTTTATATTTATTGGGATATTTGAGATCTATCCTACACAAACCATACAAGAATTGCTTTAGAGTTGGATTATAGTCATTAGACTGATCTTTTCCCCAGAAACTAAGCTGTTGAGAAGATTAAGATGAGATGAAGCTTCATAGTTGTGCCACTAGTCTGAAACATTCCTAGATTGAAACAGATAAAAATCAGGTCACATTCTAGATTCTCCTAACATCAGCAACACAATTCCCACCACTACTTTTGGCTGGGTTGCATGGGAATGCCTTATACAGGAACCCAAAGATTGTTCAAGCAAAAAGATTAGACTTTTTTGGCACAGAGAGGTTGTCTAGTTTCAGCCTGAAAAAAAAAGAAAAGTGATAGTAAGTTCAAAGTCACTTGCCAGATTGCAATTATTCTGGTACATTTCCTTCCCTAGGGTTTCAGAGAAATGAAATATTACAGGGAAACATAAACACATTGTCATCTCTATCTGACAGCCTGCTAAAAGCAATAATAAAACCAGTATGATCAATTCCTTAGTGATAGTATACAGCAAGATAAAAAAGATACACGAAGGACAGTGGATCTTATGTAGAATTATGAAAAATAGGTGATATGTAGACTTAAAACAATAAAACAGATTTAGTGATCTATATCCTCTCCACCAGTTCCCCATACCCAACAAACCCCTAGTCTATGAAAAATATCTCTGATCATATATTATTAAGATTTTTAAGAGCTAAATTAAAAAGACAAAGAGAAATAAAAGATGGATTTTTAAAAATAAGATGAACAAAGGTAAATAAGAAAGCAGGGTGGTGGAGGTTGAAATTTCTCAGAATTGATAAAGTAGAAGAGAAAATGAAAAACAGGACAAAGAAGATAATAATACTAGTTCCTCTTATTTCTTTGAATTGAGTACTGAATATAGGGGGCCACATACCTTTCCATAATTACTCTATGACAAATATTTACATCAACAAGTAAAATAAATGAACACACACACACACACACACACACATACATATGTATGTGTATATAAAGTAGAACTACATAAGTGGATTGAATTTAAAAATATAATTTTATTGAGAAAGAATTTTGATAAATAGCAAAAACTAATCGAAAACTAAGATGGACTTTGTCCAGATGTCCTCTGTAATCTTGGTTTCTCTGTCCAGCCACCAGCAATGTAGCATATTGACATTACAGAATGTAAACATATCCATGACACTTACATCATGTGTCACATGCTGTTAATCACCTAGCATGCTGTGAAATCTGCTAACCTGCTATAAAATACACACATTTTCTTATTTGGAAATGTTTCAATGTATTGGCTTTCTTTTAAAAAATGACCTGAAATTGATGTTTTCAAGACATGGCTACACATTCATGACACTTATTACAGAGGAAAATCATGGTTGTGTATATACTCACTAACATTCGTTTCATATGTTTCTGCATGCATTTGTGGTATTCTGCTAAATTAGCTACAAATAGGAGCTTGACTATAATGGATTAAAAGCGTTCTCTATCCTAATTAGTGAAAATGTGTTGAATAACATTTCTAAGACAAAGAGACAACAAAGAGATCATCACCGATGAAATTTGTATCCTAAATTTTGCTAATAACACTTGCCAGACCATATTCCATATCTTCATGAAGATTAAAAGAAAATGGAAAAAAATGAGAAATAGTGGCTAGGAAAATGCATTGACCATGAATATTGTTTACTTTCTTGACTCTCCTGGTCACTTCTTTGGATGCTGTCTTGACTTTCCACTTTTTAAAATACGGAAATGTTCAAGGAAGTCGTTTTAATGGATTATGTACTTGCAATAGCCTAATATTCAAAAGCAGCTCTGATAAAATCAGCATGATATTTTTCACTCCTACTATCTTTGTCAATTCCCTGAGCTACTTATAGAAATTGTATACTGAGCGTGATCACTGATGAATTTCTTGTACATGAAATGAATTCTCACCCACCCCTAAATCTCACCCTTACTCCCAATTCTCTGCTTCTTTACTTTGTGGAAAATTTTTATGCTCATTTTAAAGCAGCTTACATATCAGGTCTTTGAAGTCTTCTCTATATTTTGAAGGCAGTGTAATCCCTCTCTCCTTGAGGTTCTCATAGCACTTTATATATAACGATTACAGCATTTATAACATTGTGGTCTTATGTCTGGTTCTGTAGCTAATCCATGCATTCCCCATTGGAATGAATACTGCCTTATACATTCTTTATTGCTTCTTTTTAACTTGTGGAATCTTGCACCAAGAAGGTACTAGTCTTAGCCCACAGAATCAAGAAAAACTACATGTCCCACACAAGACAAATATTCCATAAACCACACCTAGGAGCAACATAGTCAACATCCTGAATAAATACAGAGAAAATTCTGACAGTGACCACAGACAGAATCATAAAGGGGCAACAATAAAACTGATAGCTTAGCTTACCACAGAAACAAAGGAAGCTAGAAGACACTACAGACACTAGCAAAAAAGACTTAAATCTATTATTTAAATACAAGAGGATGGTGAAGCAGGGCAATTGTTTTAAAATTAAGAAAGGCCACTTTGGAGAAGAGTCAGACCAAGTGCTAAGTCATAGGGCGATCTGTTTGAGGAATGGTCAGATGAGAAGCCAGGAATGGGTATTTAAAGAGAAACAGAAATCAGGATAGATGCTCCAAGGAAAGCCATTGACTATGACTGATGGTAGTGAGGAATGATTTGTACATGCTTGTATCTTGTCTCTGTGAATGCTGAGCTTTCTGAGAAAGCTGGTGGTGCTTGCTGAGCTTTCTGAGAAAGCTGGTGGTGCTTGCTGCCTGCTTCTGTGTAATGAGGTTGCAGAAATAGACTACCTTCTTAACCTTTGCCTTTTTCACTGATTGCCAATAGAAGTAGCTGGTTTTAGTTTGCTAGTTATAATTGTTTTGATTTTTTTTGGGGGGGTATATTCAATTCTATCTTGAGTTGAAGCTAGCAATAATTTTAAAATATGTTTATAATGTTGTATATTATAGACTTTTGTGTCTACAATATTGAAAAACAACATATTTATTAATGTCTTTAAGGAAACCAAGTTGCTGGGACCAGCAGATGGCAAAATACTTATGTTGCTGGATTCCCATGTAGTTGACTGTCTTTTGAGTCTCAGACCCATCAGCTTAAAACTCACACCAGGAATGTGTGCGTGTGTGTGCCCAAAATCTTGAGAGGAAAATTGGTCATACCACTGGGCGCCCAGTAGTTGACTGTGGCTTGAGAAAATCTCTCTAAAAAAAAAAAAAGAAAAAGAAAAACAAGTTGCTGTCAGAAGGCTGCAATCAGTGTGGTGCAATTGATTTCGTCTTGGCCATTTATTATCAGACCCATCAGCTTAAAACTCACACCAGGTGTGTGTGTGTGCGTGCATGTCCAAAATCTTGAGAGCAGAATAGAGGAGAAAAGATTGCCGTGTGGCCATTCCCCCTGGGAGGTGATTTCTCGCTTTCTGTCTCTGTCTCTCCAGCAAGTGCATGCTCCCTATAGCAGAAAATCTCTCTAAAAAAAAAAAAAGAAAAAGAAAAACAAGTTGCTGTCAGAAGGCTGCAATCAGTGTGGTGCAATTGATTTCCTCTTGGCCATTTATTATGGCTTTTTTGTGTAATTGATTGGTCTTTCATAAATTCTGAGTTCAAACCAATATGTGCAATGCTTGCTAATGTTTTTTTTTAAGAATATTTTTTTTAAATTTGACCAGAGAGGAACACAAAGAGAGAGATAGAGGAAAAGTGAGAGAGCAAGCCACCAAGTCAGGGACTCAAACCATGGTCAGCCATGTGGGAGTATCCAGTA
>NW_006160041.1:8487366-8491808 GCF_000334495.1 Tupaia belangeri chinensis
TGCTGAGCTTTCTGAGAAAGCTGGTGGTGCTTGCTGAGCTTTCTGAGAAAGCTGGTGGTGCTTGCTGCCTGCTTCTGTGTAATGAGGTTGCAGAAAT
Organism: Tupaia belangeri chinensis; assembly: GCF_000334495.1. Classification (NCBI taxonomy): domain Eukaryota; kingdom Metazoa; phylum Chordata; class Mammalia; order Scandentia; family Tupaiidae; genus Tupaia; species Tupaia belangeri. The sequence continues at coordinate 8,487,464 of NW_006160041.1, forward strand.
AGACTACCTTCTTAACCTTTGCCTTTTTCACTGATTGCCAATAGAAGTAGCTGGTTTTAGTTTGCTAGTTATAATTGTTTTGATTTTTTTTGGGGGGGTATATTCAATTCTATCTTGAGTTGAAGCTAGCAATAATTTTAAAATATGTTTATAATGTTGTATATTATAGACTTTTGTGTCTACAATATTGAAAAACAACATATTTATTAATGTCTTTAAGGAAACCAAGTTGCTGGGACCAGCAGATGGCAAAATACTTATGTTGCTGGATTCCCATGTAGTTGACTGTCTTTTGAGTCTCAGACCCATCAGCTTAAAACTCACACCAGGTGTGTGTGTGTGCGTGCATGTCCAAAATCTTGAGAGCAGAATAGAGGAGAAAAGATTGCCATGTGGCCATTCCCCCTGGGAGGTGATTTCTCGCTTTCTGTCTCTGTCTCTCCAGCAAGTGCATGCTCCCTATAGCAGAAAATCTCTCTAAAAAAAAAAAAAGAAAAAGAAAAACAAGTTGCTGTCAGAAGGCTGCAATCAGTGTGGTGCAATTGATTTCCTCTTGGCCATTTATTATGGCTTTTTTGTGTAATTGATTGGTCTTTCATAAATTCTGAGTTCAAACCAATATGTGCAATGCTTGCTAATGTTTTTTTTTAAGAATATTTTTTTTAAATTTGACCAGAGAGGAACACAAAGAGAGAGATAGAGGAAAAGTGAGAGAGCAAGCCACCAAGTCAGGGACTCAAACCATGGTCAGCCATGTGGGAGTATCCAGCACTTTAATCACCATTATCAGCCACTGGCTAATATTTGAATACTCTTCCTTTTTATATATTTTATGTGTGACTGCTGCATTTTTTAAGTATAGAAATGAATATTAATATGTCAATTATTTTATAAAAGAAAACTTTAATAAAACATTACAAAATGATGGGCAATATTTATCAAGACCATAATATAATTAGAGAGTGTGCATTTGGAAGTACAGAATAAACCCAATATTTTTATATTCATCTGTAGTTCTTTTCCTAGAATCAGTTTTATTTGACCCTTAAAATTAGTTTCAAATTACAAAATACAAATCAATGTATGTAAATATCAATGAAAAGTAGGAGAGTTAGTGTAAAAATTTATATATCCAGAAGTATATCACTTTCAAAATGACAATACTGAAGGAAGATATAATAATGGGATATACAAACATATTCACTTTTATGGAATTTCTCATGGCCCATAACTTCATTTTTCCTTTCTGAATTCTTTCCCTCATCCTTAAAATGGAAAGCTTTCAATATCTTTTGGTCCTTGTAGAGATGACTCTTAGCTCTTAAATTCTCTACCTTGTTTTCTATAATTTGACTAGATTTTAGTAGGCAGATTATATAAGAACGTGGGAACTAATCTAGGAATATGGCAGGATACAGGGACTCTTTAAAGAACATCAGAGTGATCAGGTTATGTGAGTTTTTTCTTTTCCTTAGAGCTATTATTTTGGTCTGATTCACCAATACAACTCCCAATCACTTAAATTCCCATGACTTTAATCTAATGCTCCAAACACTAAACTTTCCACTGTGTTTTCCACATTCAGGTTAATGTTATTAAAGGAAGCTTTGTCTCAGAAATTTTAATTGAATAATTGCAAAATCCCAACTCATTTCATTGAAAGCTTTACTTTTGTGAAAAGACTGAGCTTACTAAGGGTTTAAATTTCCTTCATGTTCATTGTAAACATCTTATCACAAAATGCTATTCCATTTGAAAATTGAACTTTTATTTGAACCTTTCTAATAAAAAGGACTAAGAACCTTTAATTTGGTAAAGAAACAACTATCAACATCTTCCATCTAGAAAGCAAATCGAGTCAGATATTGATTTTTTTTTAAATGAGACTCCCGAATGTTAAGAAATTTGAATTTTGCTTCACAAAACCTTTTGCAGGTAAAAAGGATATTCAATACTCAAGATAAGGGCTTTCTACATGAGAGCAACAGTTTAAGACACAGGAAAGCAGAAATCTGTGAAATACTGAATACAAACATTACTGAAGTTTTAAATGGGAAATGTAGTTTTAGAAAACAGCACTTCCAGTTGGAAAAATAATTCCTTATTGTTTGACCTGTTTGAGAGAATGGAGACATTTGAGCAGAGAAAGAGACCATGTGCTTGTGTTTTCCTGAAGCAGGTTTATCCAAACCGCCTAGGAGCAAATATTTCTGACCTATTTTATTGTTGTTGTTGTTATAGGTAGTTTCTCCTGCAACTCTTTTGCTTGCACATGGATACAGGGATGGCTCCTGACACTGCATGAGGTAAAAATAAATAACTAAAATAATTTAAAAAGTCATATTGAATAAAAGATGGTGACTATAAAAAAATAGACTTACTTTTGAAAGGAAAAAAAGGAACCAGTTTATCCTTGCTTTCATAATTTCTCAGTAGAGATTACATTCTTTAAAAAACAGTGTGAGGGGACCAGCAGATGGCATAATGATTACGTAGCTGGATTCCTATGTAGAGAACTGCGGTTTGAGTCGTGAACCCAGCGGCTTAAGGACCAACATGTGTGCATGTGTACCCAAAATCCTGATAAGAGAATAGAGGAGAAGGGATTGTGGCATACCAGGGGGGATGGTTTCTCACTTTCTGACTCTCTGTCTCTCCAGCAAGTACAGGCACCCTATAGCAAAAATCTCTCTTAAAAAACAACACCAACAACAAAACCAACCAACCAACCAAGCATAAACAGTGTAGATAAAAACCTGTAACCTGGTAGTCAGGGGAATTGATCATGCAGGATCAACCACAGCTCAAATCTTGGGTTTGTGGCTTGTGAAACATGCCAGCCATGTGTGCATTTGTGCCCCAAGTCCTAACAGGCTAGAAAAATGGAGAAAGAATTTGGGAAAACCATGTCCTATTGGAAGCAGTTTCTCTCTTCTTTCCCTCTCTCTCTCTCTCCCCTTTTTCTTCTCTTTCTCATTTTGAAGAGCACACATACCCTTTGGCAATGAAAGTGTACCTTTAACTTTCTTCAAATTGATCTTCAATAAGTCAGTCATATTGAAATACAAAGAAAGTCTTTTGTAATTGTGATCACTGCTATTGTGATCAATAGTTATTTTAAAGGTTAGTTAATAATTTCATATAAGGTTTACAAAAGAATGAGGTCTTAGAGTTGTATAGTATATAACTTAATAAAGTCCTACTAAATTAAATCTAAGAGATGTAAAAGTATTATTGTATATTCCAGGAAATAATCGTTTAACAAAATTTAACATGTTTGTGGACTCATTTCTTGTTTTACGCTAGTATGACTAGAAATGTGATAGCTAAATTATCATCATTTCTTTACTCTTAATTCCTAGAGAAGACTGCTTGTTAAATATATCATACACTTGGTTTTATAAACTTTTATGTTACATATATTATCAGTACCTCTGTGTTGAATAAATGCTATGGTGATCAAATGTAAAAATTCACAGCTGTTCCTTGGTGGGCCCTAGCTTTTCTGTATTTTCCTGTCATTGCTAAGTGTAATTGTTTGCACATTAGCTTTTTTCTAGTTTAATTTTTTGCACTTTTGTTTTTTTTTGTTTTTTTTTTTTTTTTTTCCCTTTCCGTAAGTTGTGTACTCTGTGGAGATGGACAGAAACAGTGAGAGGCAAAGTGAGAAGTCATCCCACGGAGGGAATGGCCATGCCTCTCAATCCCTTCTCCTTCACTCTCCTTCTGGGATTTTGGGCACATATACACACACATGTCTAGTGTCATTTTCAAGCCACCAGCTCAGGGAATCAAATAGCATTTGACCATGTGGGAATCCAGCACCTAAACCACCATGCCACCTGCTGACCCCTGCATGGTAGCTGTTTTATTTAAAAGAATTATTATTATTATTATTATTATTATTAAGTTACCAAAGAGAGACAGAAAGAGAAGGAAAGTGAGAAAGCAAACTGCCAGATCTGGGACTTGAACTCCAGTCAGCCATGTGAGAGTCCAGCCGCCCCAACCACCACACCACCTGCTGGCCCTTTCACATTGGCTTTTGATATGACTCTAGTGAGTTCTAATAGTAATGGCTAGATTTATAAGTCCTAGAGTCAGGGAGCTCAATGTCAGTCACGGTCCCAAAAATGTGTACATGTGAATACTGGGAATGATTGCAAGATATGTAGCAAGTTGATAGCGATTCTGAACAACAGCATCTTTTATGTCTATTAGCATAATGTTTTACACTTCCCAAAGCACTTTTCCAAAATCATCTCATTATGTCCTCAAAATAACTCTGGGAAATAAGTATTCTTGACAATTTTTTATCTTCAATCCATTTACATACGTGTAATGT
>NW_006160041.1:8491839-8507301 GCF_000334495.1 Tupaia belangeri chinensis
GGGAAAGAGAGTCCACACGAGAGAGAGTCATAGGGTTAGTGAGAAGTCAAACCAGGAGAAAATATTTGTCTCATGGGGAATAGCCACTCTTCTCTTCAAGTATTTACTAAGTACTGCTACAGACTGAACATTATTTTAGGGATACAGTACTGAATGACTCAACAACATATTCTGTTGTAGTAGAAATTTAAATTTTACTGGGGAGACATATTGGATCTTTGGGCAAGTCATGACACATCTTTTGCGTTGAAAAAATACATCTGGACTTTCTCAATGACTTAATGTAATAAATACATTAAGAACGTAATATAGGGGGACAGTTGATGGCACAGTGATGATACTAATGCTTTTTGAAGCTGACCTACATGGAAAAGTCCTGAGTTCATGGCATCAAGAGTCTGTGGGAGTGCTGTCTCTCTCTATCTCTCTTTTTCTTTCTTTCTCTCTCTGCTCATGGAAGAAATATTAAAATAACAGAATATATTGAAATATTTAAATGTCTTATATTAATAGATATTTCAAAAATTATAATCCTTTCATGTAATGGACTGTGAAAGTGGCAAAGATGGCCATTTTTTATAGGATGGTCAGGGACAAATTCCACTAACGTAAAAATGACACAAAAACCTGAATGATAAAGATAAGTAAGCTTTGAGAAAATTTGTGGGAAAAATCTTTCCAGGTGAGTGGAACAGCATTTATTAAGAGGAGGAGTATATTGCATATTTATTTGACAATATGGCTTCAGAATACCGAGACAAAGGGAGGATAGAAAAGGTGAGAACAGGTGGTTAGCAGGCAGATAATCTGCGGGAGGTGCTTAGATTTTATCATCATAGGTATCTGGAGGTCACTGTATGGATTTTATAGGGAGGGATGTGTGTTAAAGACATCATTTTGACTGTTTAACTTTTTTCTTACACCATGATCTTCACATTATTTTATAAAATGAGAACTAATTTTAAAATACCTTTTTTCAAGGAAAAATATGGGTCTTTGGAATCCACTCTATGATCCAAACTCAGTTGCACTTTTGCATGCCACACAGATTCTAGATTCTACTTTTATAATCAGGAACATGGACAAATTATGACCACCTTAGCGGACTACCATAACACTCAAAGGTATAACGTGGATACCAGGCATCAGTATTTTTTAAATGAGGTTCCATTATCAGTTTAGAAAAATGTCTATTAAAATTAAGTTTGGGGCCAGTAGAAAGCATGGTGGTTAAGGTGCTGAATCCCTTATCGCTGTCTCCACAGTTCAAGTCCCACCTTCATAGCTCGAAAAGCATGCCAAGCGTGTATACATGTGCACCCAAAATCCTGAGAAAAGGATGGAGGAAAAGGAATTACAGTTGGCCGTCTCCCCAGGGGGATGATTCTCATTTTGCCTCTTCTTTTTTGTATCTCTCTGGCGAGCACACGTGCCCTACACCAACAACTAAAAAAATAAATAAATAAACTTAAAAAAATATTTAAGTTTCAACAGTTAAATATAGGCCTTACTAAGTAATATTATACATAGATTGAATATTCTGAGTGTTTATTTTTAAAGGTATTTTGTAAAAATAATGGAAAATGATAAGTGAGTGAACTTGTTCTTTATATTTTGGTCTTTGATTTGTAAATGAAATGAGAAGTCTTGGGTTTTAGAAAACACAAAATTATATTGGTGTCAATAGCATATATGTGCATTCCTGAAAACCAGAAATATATAACACACATAAATAATACATCTTCTCCAAGAGGAAATGCTGCATTTGTGTATTTAAAATTACCAGTAGATTTGGTAATAAATGCATACACACCTGGATGTCTTTTAAAGGTTGTTAATAAATAGATTAGAGATCAGTGGGGGGTGACATTTATAAAAGGTTTTAGGAGATAATGGGAAAAGTTATAAACATAAAATTAACTTTTTCGCAATTTTTAAATGTCAATGAGTTTCAAACCAAACTCACGATTCATTGTAACAATATTGGTTCACTTCCTACAATTTTCCTCTCTTAAAAAGTACAAAATAACCTCCTTCAAAAAGAAAAGATTATCCACCAGAATCAATAGCAGCAAAGACAAATATCTTAGAAGACACATACCATTCTCATAGGGCCAAAATTTTAATAGACAAATCCAGATTTATACTGGTAAGTAAAGAAAAACAATTTTTGAGTACTAGTATTTATGAGCCCAGATGAGCTAATGTTCATAGAGAAAATCATTAGTCAAAGAAAAAAAAATTCCTGGGCTGTATACACAACAAAATAACTTCATAGTGTATGACATATTTCATATAAACTGCATTCCAAAAAGGTTTTACACAGTTAAATTATATAAGACCTTGGATAGTACATGTATATTATGTGATATAAATTAGAGAAGCGTGTATATACATTGTATTTTGACTAAATTAAACATTCAATCATAAAGGCAAGAGCTGAGGTAGAATAAAAATAAGAATTACAGTCAAAAAAAGAGAGTAAATATAAAGGAAATATTTTACATAGTATCCACAGTCAGAGAAGAGATGCCCTGGAGTACAGACAGTATAAGAGAAATGCCCAAAGATACCAAACTATGGATAGTAAACAAAATCATAATAAAAATAGAAATAATAATAACAGGCTTTGGAAGTTAACTGTCCTTGGCAATTCTAAGCAGTTGACTCATGTTTCAGCAAAGCCATTCAGCTTCAAACTCCTAACAAAAACCAACATCAAAAGAGAAAATCTCAGAAATTACATAGGCTGCTCTGAGTCAGAGATTCAAAGCACCAGTCTCACGGTCTGTTGGATTCTAGAGAAGGTGTCTGGGTGCTCAGTGGTTGTGGCATAAAGAGAATGTGTGTGGTAGAGATTAAATAGTTCTACAGTAAAAGGGTGAGTCAGAGTGAGTCTCAACATTTGAAGCCATAGACTCATGTAGGACTCCCATGCATGTGAACTAAAGCTGAGTGAAATGGCTATGGGTCAGGATATAGTTATCAAGTTCACTCAGAACCTAGAGAAATGGGAAGAAAAATCCACAACCCTCATCACAGAGGATGGATCCAAACAACCCACTGGTTTTGTAACTGATAAATGGATGTGGGATACCTTCCACATCATCTTTTGAGTAAGAAATATTCGTCATAGGAGGTCTTCACACTCAGTAGAAGGGGAAGGGAGATATGTTAACTAGTCACAGTGAAAGAAGAATTTAAGATACTGGTTGAAGATCCCTAATGTGAAAATTCAAAATCCCAAATATTCCAACATTTGAAACTTTGTGAGTGACAGGGTGATACTACAAGTGGAAAATCCACACCTAACCTCATGTGATGGGCTGCAATCAGAACTTGAACACAAAAAGATTGTATAAAATTACCTTCAGACTGTTTGTATATTTATGAAATCTAAATGAATTTCATATTTCTGTTGGGCCTCATCTCCAAATGTGTATGCAAATCTTCTAAAATCAGAAAAAACAACCTGCAACTTGAAGCACTGCTCGAGCATTTTAGATAAAGGGATACTCAACATGTAGTACATCCAGGAGAAGCTCTTCTAGTCAGCAGCACATTATGACAAAAAAAAAGGAGGAAAAGAAACAACCAGTCCAATATCAAAACAGAAGCCTGACAGAATTACAAAAGAATTTATGTTCCTTGTTTATTTTAAAGAATTATTTAATTTATTTTTTTTTCATTGTTTTAAATTGACTATAGGCATGTATGCTCACGAGAGGGAGAGTAAGAGATAGAGAGAGATGAAAAGTGAGAAAGCAAGCGCAAAGTCTGGGACTTGAACTGTGGTCAGCCTTGTAGGAGTCCAGCGCCTTAACCACTATGCCACCTGCTGGTCTCAAAAATTACATTCATTTAACTGAAATATTGAAATAAGTCTGAAGAGTCAGACTTTTAAGTTTTAGTCAAAATTGTCTGAGTCAATTTTAGCCCATACTATATTTTGTCTTGACTTTATCACTCTGTTTCTTGCTAGTAAGATTTTATTAGAGGAAGAAAGGACACTAATTTAAGGAAAGAGAATTACCGCTTAGTTTAGCCAGGTCTAACTTGGGGGAAAAAAATCTAAGGAGAATATAAGAAATATTTATGTTTTAGGTCAAAAAGAAGAACCAAAGGTGAATTATAAGCATGCTCATTTGAACCTATGTGTTAGAATTATTTCATATTCTTGCTCTATGTGTTCTTTCTTTCACTGGTTGAAATCAATGATGAGAATTAAGTAAGAGATCCCCAGCCTATTCTGGCATCTCTATATAGAGGAAAACCATAGGAATTCAATAACATGCATTGTACTCCTGCATTTACCATTGCCCCAGAGGTTAGGGATTCTGAGAAAAGAGGAGAAGAGAGTTCTAAGGTTGCTCTAGGAGATAAACCCTAAATGCTGTTGCATTTCTTATTTCTGGACTGTTATCTAAGGTATCTAGCCTGAGCTGAAAACTAAAACTAAAACTCCAAATTATTTTTTTTTCTTTATTCATGATAGAGTATATGTGTGCTTGTGTGTATGTGTGTTTGAAAGAGAGAGAGGAGCACCAATCACAGGGTCTGATCATGCAGCATTTCAGTTCCCCTAGTTCTCCAGTCTGTCAGGTCTTGGGCACTTGCATATGTGCCAAGTTTCAGGATGAGTAGGAGGGATTTGAAATAAGATTGCCACATGGGATCTACCTTCCCTTGAGCAGTATACTACTACGTGCCAAAGAGTTGGACCCAGAATTCCAAATTTAAAAGTATTCTTGTGTTAATAGTAGCCCACAGAATCAATTATCAGAACAAATTCAGTCCAAATTAAAAAATATATATTTATTTACAACATATAAAACAATATATATATATATATAATATTATATATAAAACTTTAAAATTAATCAATTCTAATTAATAAATCATACATAGGTAAATGATTGGTAGAATAAATCATAACTTGAAAGCATGACAATAGTAAATTTCAAGAAAGTACTTGAAGTAGCCCTTCTTCCAAATACACATAGTGATAAAGATATTTTAAAATAATAAGCTCAGAAGGTATTTGTAGATAAAGGAGCTAAATACATGTAGAATTTTAAAAAGATGACAATTCATAGATTGAAATATCTGAAAAAATATATACCATAGAGATTAATTTATAACACCACATTTTATAGTTAGTTTACATTTCATCATTGGTGATTAAAGAAAACTATTAAAAATGATCAGAAATAAATAATTTTATGAAAGACTTAAATAAGGTTGACCACAGACTTCCAATCTGTTCTAGTCCATTCTGTTGCTACTAACAGGACATACCTGAATTTGGGAAATTTCAAAACAATAGAGGTTTATTCAGCCCAGGGTTTGGAAGTCTAAGGTCAAGAGACTGCTTCTGGTGAAGCATTTTTTCTCTAACAGATTGTATGGTGAAGGGCAGCAGTGAATCTGTGTTCCTAGTTCTGTTCAATTCAGTCATGGGGGCACCACTCTAATGACCTTAATCCTGATCTTTCAAAGGCCCCACCTTTCAACACCATACATTTTCACTCTATTAATCTCATCACAAATCAAATCTCAACACACAGATTTGGGGTGGGGGGCACAATTGAACCATAGTATCAACTGACAGTAGATAAAGGATAAATATTCTGGTAAAACTAAAGGGATATAAATTCAGAATTATAAACCTTCCACACTGCCGCTCAAGGCCAAAGGCAAAGTATGGAAATATAAAAAGGGTTTAACATCCTCTGACACAAAAATAATTAATAAAAGACATACTTCAGTGAGTAGGGAGCAAATAGGTGGAAGAAAGTAATATAGGAATCATTGTGAGGCATAGGAATATACTCTGTCTAACATACTAAGATTTACTAAAAGTTAATAAAAATTATTTTGTGAGTCAAACTATATAAAACTAACACTCTGTAACAACATCCATGGCAAAGACTCAAGAGTTCATCACCAATACCTAAGAACAGTTCCTGAAGTAACTTTAATTATGTTAAATAAGATTTATAGTTAACTATATGTGTGAAAGCATTAAGTCAAATCAATAACATTAATAAAACATATTCTACATTTTTCAAACCAGAAGTGGGAAAAAGATATAAAGAACTTTATCAATCTAGTAAATATTTAAAACTAGGGAGGATGAAGAGAAACCTCAAATAAATGAAAAGTATCCAAAACTAAGATTTTATAATGTGTATACATATACATAATACTTACATAGATAGATAGACACCTATGTACCTATATTTAATCAGAACAAATATAAAAGATTAAATTTTTATATTAACCGACTCTGCGATTGGATTAATAATAATTTTGGCCACACAAAATTGACTTTTTTCTTCTGTTTATGAGATATGTATAATATAAACATAATGTGTGAGGTGATGGTAAAAGTTTAAAAGCTGGCAGGACCAGCAGGTGTTGTGGTGGTGAAGGGCGCTAGACTCCCACACAGCCTACTGAGCCGATTGTGGTTCCAGTCCCTGGCGGCCCTCTTTCTCTCTCTTTCTCTTTCTCTCTCTCTGTCTTTCCCCCTCCCTCTCCTTCTAATCAAATTTAAATAAATAAAATTAAATAAAATAATTCTTTTAAAAAAAAGCTGGCATACCATGTGCACATTGGCACATTAAAAAAAAGAACTACAATAACATCAAATAAAAGGTACTTTATGTAAAAGTACTAATAAAAATGACACTTGGAACTACATTATATTAACAGAAAGATACAAAGCTCTTTAAAGAGCTGTAGATACACATAATCATTTCACATCACAGTCTTCAAATATGTGAAGCATGAGATAAACGTTCAAGAAATTGTTAAGAAATAACCAATGATGAGGAAACTTTTCAATATACGTGAAAATATTGATAAACCAGCCAAAGAAAGTAATCAGTGTGTGTGGAATAATTTTAATATTAATATTTAGATAACCAGCACATTTAAGAACTGGACAGTAGCATAGCAGTAAAATGCGATGCTCAGAGAGGCTGACTCACATGTGAAGTTTCCAGGTTTGTGTACAGAGACCTCCCTGAAAATGCTGGACATGCGTGAGCCCATGATCTGTGGCAGGTTGAGGTTCAGGATGGATAACATCATCAAGACTGTTGAAAATGCTGATTCTCTGTCTTTGTCTCTCTGCATCTCTATCTCTTTGTCTGACTCTTAGAAACATAATTTTCACAAAATGATTTCTATTAAAAAAAAACTATAGGATATTTAAATTAACAACTGTTTACATGAAATATGGCTCTCTTAAAAGAAAAATTAAATACCAATCCCTTGTGTAGGTTTATTTTTATTTACAGCAAGTGCCAAATAATTCAAATAATTATCTCCATGCAATGCCATTAAAATAAGCAACATTAGCAAAAAAGAAAAAAAGTTGTGAAATAAAAGAAACAACAGTGAAAATTACAGAATGCAACATAGAATAAAATTGAAAGTGTAACACTTCAAATTTGTTAAAAGCCGCTAAGACATGTTGAAGATATTTTGTAGTTTTATCAACTGTACTAGGGAGAAATGTTCACCTGTTGAAATATTCATCTTGTAAGTCAAATAATAATGTGATTGAATGTATAAAAGAAAATGAAATGAAAAAAATTATTGATTAAAATTTATTAAATTTTTATTTATTAAAGTGATTTATTAAAAATCACTTTTCCACAGTGATTTTAAAATTCCCTTTTGTTAAATTTTTTTTAAAGTATTATTTTATTTTAACTTTATTTATTATTATTATCATTATTGTTTTCCAGTTTGATCAGAGAGAGACAGAGAGAGAGGAAGTGAGAAAGCAAGCCACCAGGTCCGAGACTTGAACCGTGTTTGGCCATGTGGGAGTCCAGCGCCTTTAACCACCATGCCACTTGCCGGCCCCCCTTTTGTTAAATTTTCAAAATCAGTGAGAGTTCATTTCTGAGTTCTCTGTTCTGTTACATCATAAGTTATTTGTCTGTCCTCATAAAACATAAAGTCTTAATCATTTTATACTATCTTGATATTTCACAGGATATAAGGCCCTACTTTATTCATTTTCTTTAGGAACACCTTGTGTGTATTTGGATTTTCATGACTTCAAATGCATTAAAATCAACTTATCAAGATCTATAAAAATTTTTTGACTGGCATGTATTGAAAATACAGGTCAATTTGAGAATATTGTCATTTAAATTATTGAGTCTTTCTATTCATTTATTAAAATGATTACAATTATGAATTATGGGAAAAAAGTAGCTAAGATAGTAATTAGTCACAGTAAATTCATAGCTTTAAATGAATTCATTTTTAATGTTGTAAAAGCAAATCTGAGAGAAGCTGAAGAACAAAACAAAAACTTAACTTTTATAGTAGGAAATTAAAAATAATTGGAAAAATAGTAGAAATTAATTTACTAGAACTCTATAAAACAAAAAGGATATTATTTTAGTATTACTAATCAGGGAAGAAAAGTCACAGCTCAGTGGCATGATGGCTACCTGCTGCTTAAGAGAACTCATATCCTGGGGCCAGCATGTGGTACAGCCAACCACAGTGTGAGTTCTGGTCCCAGCAACTTGAAAATCACTCCAAATGTGAATGCATGCATGTCTTAAATCCTAAAATGAGAATAAAGGGGAAGGATGTGCCATGCCCCATGGGGGGTGATTTCTCGCTTTCCCTCTCTGTCTCTGTCTGTCTCTCTCCATCAGGCACAAGGGCCCTATGAAAAACAACAGCAACTAGACTAAATATAAACAAATCATCAATTTTTTAAAAAATAAAGAGAAGTTATATCCCACATGGAGACTGTGATTCAAATCCCAGGTCTGATCAACCTGAAGCATACTAAATGCATGTGCAAGTGTCCAAGACTTGATGACAGGCTGGAGGACTGGAAGATGGGGATGGTGGTGGGACGAGACCCTGTGAACAGTGCCCATACCTCTCTTTCTCTTGCACTGTCACTCTCAACCCCATATGAAACTCACATACTCTATCATGAATAAAGAAAAAAATACAATAAAACATTAGAGAAATATATTTGCCATTTATTAAACAATAAAGGATTAGAATTCAGATTTTACAATTAACATCTAAAATCAATGAAATGGATATATTTATATAGAGAAAAAATATATAAATTTCTATTAATTTAATAGAATATTTTTTAAAGCAGCAAAATATATTAATAGATGGTTAAATAATAATTGGGCAACTTAAAACCACGATAAAATTATATTGTGTATTCATTGGCATACAATCCATGTACTCTGAAATGTTACTGAAAGTGTTGAGAAAAGGTAAATTTCCCACTCTGTCCCCCTCTGGGGCACAACTTGACAGTACCTAATACATTTTAAAATGAACACACCCTTCACAACAAAATTATACTTTTAGGTAGAGATGTCACATAAAAATCCAAGAGGAGAAAAAATATGATCTTGGGTATTTTTGTAATAGCGAGAAGCTGGAAATTTCTCAAAATATCCATTAACTGGAGAATGAAGAAATATATTTTATACTATATCCATACAAAGAAACACTGTAAAGCAATTAAATTAACAAAATACAGTTATATATGATAGTATAAATAACTCAAATCAAATACAATTAGTTTACTTAAAAAGCAAACTAAATCTTGATTTGAATTATGTAATGGCATTCATGCAAAGTTTTACAAATACAAACTAACATTACAGGTTAATGTATAAATATCAATATATATTTTATGATAATATACAAGCATGCATGGGCTGGATAAACTGCAAATGCGTATAGGGGTAACTGGGAAGTAGGGAGTAATGTTAAATAGACTTACCTAGCATCGTTCCCTATTTTTGATGACCTTGAAAATTTTGAGGTACATTTTTAAGGGAATTGGTTCAATATTTCTATATTTTAAGTTGCTGCTTTCTCACAATTCGAATAGGTGGTAGGGGGCATGGTGGTTAAGGGCGCTGGATTCCCACATGGTTAATCACGGTTCGAGTCCTGAACCTGGCGGCTTGCTTTCTCACTCTCTTTCTTTCTCTCTCTCTCACTCTGTCCCTCTCTAGTCAAACTAAAAGAAAGAAAGAAAGAAAGAAAGAAAGAAAGAAAGAAAGAGGAAAAGGAAAAGGAAAAGGAAAAGGAAAAGGAAAAGGAAAAGGAAAGGAAAGGAAAGGAAAGGAAACGAAAAGAAAAGAAAAGAAAAGAAAAGAAAAGAAAGAGGAAGGAAGGAAGAGAAAGAATGAAAAAAAGAAACAAATAATGCTTAAAAAAAAAGAAAAAGTGGTAGATTTGGGGGAAGAAAACCATGGAGGGAAAGTGCCATTCTCATCACAACATACTAAGGGATCATACTAAGGGTATGTGTGCGTTTTTTTTTTTTTTTTAAGAGAGATTTTTGCTATAGGGGTATGTGCATTCACCAGAGAGACAGAGACAGAAAGTGAGATCACCTCCCCCGAAGGGTGGAGGGCCACACTGCAATCCCTTCTTTTCCATTTTCCTCTCAGTACTTTGGGCATGCAAGCACATGTGCCTAGCATGTTTTATGCTGCTGGGTCTGGAACTTGAAGTGTGGCTATTTATGTGGGAGTCCATCAATGTAACTCATTACACTATCTCCTGGTCCCAATATGTACTATTAAAATGATTTTTCAGGCCCAGCTGCCATGACATGTGCTACTAAGATGCTGAGCTCTGCAGACTGAGACATGTGGAAAGACTGGATCTAAATCCTGACCTAACCTGAAGTCCAGACACAGTGGCCCACACCTTTAATCCCAGCAAATCTATAGGAGGCTGAGATAGGAGAATCTTGAACAGGAGGCAGGTGTGGAAAACACATTCTGTCAAAAAAGGAAAAAAAAAAAAAAAAGACTTTTCACTGTTAACTACCACCCAGTTAATACTATGTTAGTGTTTATCAAGTTTCAACACCGTGAAATTATTTTCTTTATCCACCCCCAAACCATACTCTTATCAAGTTATGTGTAACTCTCACTAAACAAATGAACAAATGTGTCATTATGCACCATCTCTTTGAGAGCAGAGTATCTATATAAATTATTTAGATCTGCATGGCATATTTTTCCTTCCCATGTATTGATTAATGTAATCATTTATACCAATGTGGATTCATGAATATTTACTTTAATTTTTGAGTCATAATCTAGCACATTTTCTCTCTCTCTCTCTCTCTCTCTCTCTCTCTCTCTTTTTTTAATGGTGCTATCTTTGGTTATTAGGAGATCTTCTTCTGCTTGGTTCCTGTGTCTTCCTTACATAGCCCCATCATCTGACGTCTGTGTGTGACAGATTTTTCTTATTAGAGTGCTACAAAATAGTGTAGGTTCTTCATGTCATGTGCAAATAAAGACAAATTTATTACCTTATCTCACCACTCTTATTCAACATCATGTTGAAAGTTAGTGCAATTCTTGTTAGTGCAATAAACCAAGAAAAAATAAATAAAAGATATTCATAGTGTGAAAAAAAATAAAGCTGTACAAATTCCAAAAGTCTTATCTTATAAACTGAATTCCAAAAGACTTATCCTATTAACTAAGTCTATCCTATAAAAACAAAGCAAAAAATTCAATTTTGGAAGTAATTACAACAGGGTATCAGTACACATAGTTTTTTGCAAAAGCCAATTGTTAATCTTTATACCAACAGTAAAAAATAAAATGTTTAATTTAAAATAAAAACATCATTTACAATACCACTAAAAAAATAAGTATTAATAGTACTATTTAGGTATGAATGAAATTAGTATAAGATTTGTTTCAGAAAACTAAAACACTAAGTGAGGGTTTATATAGAATGAGATATTCTATGTTCCTGGACTAGAAACCCTAGTGTTGACCCGTGTCTTAGTTTGTTAGTTCTGTTCTAACAAAATACCTTAGTTTTGGTGGCTGACTTAAATGTATATAGATATTTTTCTTACAGTTCTGGAGGCTGGGAAGTCCAAGCTCAATGCATCAGCAGACTTGTACCTGGTAAGAGTTCACTTTCTGGTTCACTGAGAGATCATTCTCACTGTTTTTGTTTTGTTTTGTTTTGTTTTCACATGGTGAAAGGGTCAAGGGAGCTCCCTGAGGCATCTATCATAAGGGCACTAATGCCATACATGTGAGCTCTTCCCTTATGACCTGGCCATCTCCAAAAGTACCCACTTCTTAAAATCTTAAAGATGAGATTTCAACATCTGAAGTTTGAGAGCCATGAATATTCAGACTAGAGCAATCATGTGCTAAAGAATGACATACTGTAGAACTGGAAAATAGCCATCACCTACTGAGTTCACTCAGCACACAATTTCTAATGAGCTAGATTGAAAGTATATAAGATGCCTAAAAGTAATTCTGATTTTTAGTTTTTACTCATAGCAACTGGAATGAGTTTTTTAAAGCTTTTTTTGGGCAGTTATTAGAATTACCCAGGTGAACAGTAGTTGTACAAGGTATTTTAGAGTATGAATGATGAGTAGTAATGGATATATTTGCTAAAGAATTTATTTAGGAGTCTACAATCCACTAGTGATATTTTAAAAATTCAAAAACAAAATTTAAAAAGTAGCAGAAAAACTAAACAGACACTTCACAAAAGAAAGTATGTAATTGACCAATAAACTCATTAAAATGTTTTAGAATCATTATCTTCAGGAACAGATATACTGATAATGTTCTTCCTGTACATTAAATAGACAGAGTTAAATAAAAAATAATAATAATAAATAGCAAATGTTTGTAGGATATAGAGCAACTTCCACTCTCATACTTTGAAGGTAGTAGTATAAATCCCTTTGGGAAAATGTTTGACAGTAACTCACACAGTTTATCATAGCCAAACTATCGTATAATCCATAACCTTAATATCTACTTTTTAATGTAGATAAGTTCTATCTCAATTAAATAAAACACATAGCAGTGTTAAAAAGGAAAAAAAAATCACTCCAAAAACATGTGGTCTAATCTTTTTTATAAGTTAGTTTTCTAATTCACATCCTTTTATAATAAATATAAGTATGATTTTTTTAATGAGTGAGAAGTTAATGAATATTAACCTTAATTATTTTGAAAATTTGGCTAAAAAATAAAAATGCCTTATGAACCTTATTATTTATAAGATGTACGCCTGGTTTTAGAAACACTTTACTCAACAAATAGTAAATATGATTGTTAGTAAATATGTACAGTATAGCTTTGGGTCTCCCTTTACTTACAATTCATTTAAAAATAGGAATAAATTTATTTTCGTTCTGATTTTTTAATGAATTATTTACACCAGTTCTTCTAAGTATGAAAAAAATATTTTTTAGAAACTTTAATTATTTAAGAAGTACATAGTCTTCATCCTTACACTTTACCACTACAAGGTTTGAGTAGTAGAAGCTTTATTCAATTATTATTGTTATAAAAATAATTTCATAAATTTATATGTGACTAAACCAAATACTAGTTCCATTTTTTTTAACACAGGGCTAAGTATTGAAATTAAAAAATCATTTTAAATTTGTAAATGTTTCTCCTATATAAATGTTCCTTGGTCTATAAATATTTTATGAGTTTATAATCTATGAGAAAAATAATTTTCTAAATAATGCTTTACATTTTCACAGGAACATGCATTATGGATTTAGAGATTATCTTTCTATAGGGGAAAAAGTTCTCAAATGTTGTCTATGCCTCTTGTATTTATGCAGTAGACAAAAATCAAGGACCTAGTACTATTAAGAACTAACATGTATGTAATAAATATAAAATAGGCCTCTAAAATGTTGATACTTTGAAAGATACTTTATATGAATAAAACAAACAAACGAAAGAATCATAAAAAAAAAGTTGTGTTCCATGATATGTAAACAGTAACAAATATAGACAATGATAGCCAGGTAGACTGTAGGAGAAATTGGTTTATTTGAGGGTAGGAAGTTGTTAAAAGCCATTTGTTTAAAATGAAGACCAAAGAATTCATTTCAAATTAAGAAATGTTATTTGGCAACCACTCTTTATGCTGAGGGATATAGAGACAAAGAGTCCCTGAAATCAATGTACTTAGAGAATGATAGGATAGACTATGCTGCCCTGGAGACACGTTTTGTTTGTTTTATCTGTTTTCTTAGGGAGTAGCATGGTGTTGTGGAACATGGTACATATTTGATGCCTGTTTGTTGAATGTCTAGAGCTAGTTCTTTCCTTTGAGTCCTTGGGTATTTTAATATTTAAAATCTTTAGTATTTTAAATCTTCCTCTTTAAGATTTAAAGTGGAACATCAGTAAAATTACAGTGTCTAGTGGCAAAACCAAATAAAAAGTATTTTTATAACTGCAATAGAGGTCTTAGGACCTGAATTCACCCCTAAATCTCCCACCCATTTTAAGATAAACTCACACTGGCTTGAGAGTGATAGTGTGTTGTCCACTCAGGTGGACAACTGGATGTTGGGTGCGAAGCCAGGTTGAACTCTAGAGACTTGAATTGTTTGGAATTAGAGGGCTTAATTATAGACAGACTCCTACTTCATATATGTTAAAGTAAATTTCACATACTGGATTATTAAGAAAATTTTTCTTTCCTTTTCCCAGACTCTGTAGAACATTTACCTATAGGCAGATTTTGACCTGTCAGTGATTTTGACTTACCCCTCTCTGCTCATTCAATTCACTCTCCATCAGCAGCTTAGACTTTCAAAGAGAATATGACAATGCGCTTCCAAAATCCAAAGAAGACAGGGGGGTTCTCCTTGGAAAATGCAGGAACATGTGGATCTTTCAATTTTTGAAACTTGAAATCCTTTTCAAAACTAGAAATTAGGTTACTTAATCAATGTCACACAATGTAGAGGGGCAGATTTGATTCAGATTCTCTGGCTCCAGGTCTAAGACTTATAGTCCACAGCCTTGGTATGAAAATCTTGGTCTATAGGGAACCAGTTAAGTTTTAAATGTTTATTTATTATTTTATTTTATTGAAAAAAATTGCTATGGAGTGTGTATGCTCACCAAGGAGAGAAAAAAAGAGAGGGAGAGAGTGAATGAGAAATAAGAGAAAATGAGAAAGCACCTTCTGTGTCGGTTCAGCTATCTTAAGAACTACAACATGTGGGCCAGCAGGTGGTTTTGGTATGAAGGTGCTGGTTCAAGTTCTGGGCCCAGTGACTTGAAAAACATTCCAGGTGCATGTATGTGTGTGCCCAAAATCCTGAGAGGAAAAGGGATTGCAGTATGGCCATCTCCCCGGGAGGTAATTTCTCATTCTGCTCTCTCTCCCGCCAGCAAGCACATGCAACCATTAAAAAACAAAACAGGGGGGAACCAGCAGTTAGCGTAATGGCTATGTCGCTGGATTCCCACGTAGTCGACCGCGGTTCGTGTCCCGGACCCGGTGGCTTAAAAAACTCACGCTGGGTGCGTGTGCGTGCGTGCCCAAGATCCCGAGAGGAGAATGGAGGAGAGGGGATTGCGGCGTGACCATCCCCCCTGGGGG
>NW_006160041.1:8507397-8569267 GCF_000334495.1 Tupaia belangeri chinensis
AGTTGGCATAATGGCTGTGTTGCTGGACTTCCATGTAGTCGACCATGGTTCAAGTCCTGGACCTGGTGGCTTAAACTCATGCTGGGTGAATGTGCATATATGCCCAAGATCCTGAGAGGAGAATAGAGGAGAAGGGATTGCCCTGTGACCATCCCCCCAGGGGGTGATTTCTTAAGTTTTTGGGTTTTTTTAGAGAGTTTTTTTGCTATAGGGCATATGTGCTTGCTGGAGAGACAGGCAGATACAGAGAGACAGGAAGTGAGAAATCATCCCCCCAGGAAGGATGGCCACAGGGTAATTCCTTCTCCTCCATTCTCCTCTCGGGATCTTGGGCATGCATGCATACGCTCACCTGGCATGAGTTCTAAGCCACCATGACCAGGACTCAGATTATTGTTAACTACATGGGAGTCTGGCAATGTAATCATTATGCCATCCGCTGGTTCCAGTGTTAAATTTTTTAACACATAAGAAGCATGGTAGATTATCCAGTATTTGACGAATGTTATTTGTCTATAAATAAACATAGTGAGCATGTTATTTTTCTGTTGAGTTTTTTTTTTTTTATCTATTATATTCCATTTAAATCTCTCTTCACACACATAGAATAAGCTTTTTCTATGTGGTCAGTTAGCACAGTGGAAATATTTAATAAAAACTATAGTTTAGGACTATGAAAGCTGAGTCACTTCATATGGGATTTGAATAGCTTCAAGTCAGTGTTAACTAAGCAAAAGGTGATGGTGACATTTACTGAAAAAGGAAGAAAATAATTGGGCTCATCCTTCTAATAATGTGAAGTTGATGTCAACATTTTCCTCTTTTTTAATTCCATAAATATCTCTGACAAATTGCATGGCATCAGCTTTCTTCTGGAATAAAAAGATATCTCAAAATTCTAAGTAGATTATAAATTTTGAAATGTTAAAACTCTCTATCAATGTTTTAATTCAAAGATCCTGTAAGAAAAACTTCTAGGATAACAGAAGATTTTTTTTTTTTTTTTTTTTTTTTTTTTAATATATATTTTTTTCTACTTTAACGTGATTCTGCTCTCTCAGAAGATTTCTTTCTTTCTAGTTGTATTACTTAATTTCTAGGAATCATAACAATTTACATTATTTATCTTTAAACATTTTCATTTGTGAATTTTGTTAGAATCTAAACCCAGTGCTGTATGTGGCTAAACCAACTTTCAACTGCAAAAGAATTTTTTTTATGTTTAATTTGTTCCAGATTGTCATTAGTAAATTCTGTTTATATTATTTTTAGGGCATAAAGTGTTTTTTTAAGAATTTGAGAATGACTTAGGAAAATTATCAACCTGTAGTCCTCTCCTGAAAGTATGCTCATAACTACGAAGAGGGCTTATAATTTCAATGTTTGAAACAGGTGAAAAAAGTTAGATCAGGTTTCTGTGATTATTTTATGAGAAATAAAATATTTTTAATCACACTGGGAACTCTAATAATTTAACTTTTATTTTAACTAAAATATTCTGTGTTGTATATCTAGTGAACTGACATTTGATTTAATATTTACTGCATAGTAATATTTTGTGTCAGTCAGTCAATCTTCCTTAATCCCATAACAGCATTTTGAGCTAAATCTTTTTTTTTTTTCTCTTAGAGAGAGATTTTTGCTATAGAGTGTATGTGCTCACCAGAGAGACAAGATAGAAAGTGAGAACTCACTCTCCCGGGGGGATGGCCATGCTGCAGTCTCTTCTCCATTCTCCTCTCGAGATCTTACACACACGTACACACTTGCCCGATGTGAGTTCGAAACTGCTGGGTCCAGGACTGGTGCTTTCTTCTCTCTGTCTCTGACTCTCTGTCTCTCTACTTCTCTCTCAAGTATATGGACCCTCTAACAAGCAAATAAAAAATATTATTTACAAAAACTCTCCTTTGAGTTTCATTATATGTATAACTACATATATAGACCCTTCCCTCAAATCTTCCTTTATGTATTCAGTTGCCAAGTGGTGTACACTTGCTTATCTTTTATATACTCTTTAACCTATTCTAAATTGGCTCGAATATCTATTACAACTTTAGAACTGCTCTTGAATCAGTTTTTGTGTGCAAATAGGATGTGTAATTATTGGTCCTCTTTTACAGCTTCCTACATTTTAAAACATTCTTTGTTCTCCAATTATAAGATGCATTTTATCTTGCTTACCTTCCTAAGTAGCTCCTTTTTAATTCTCATGAAAACTCAACCCTGTCTTTCCTACCAAACCCTTAGATATCAAATGACACCAGCCTCTGATAAAGCAACTCCTTTTGCACTTATCTTATTTCTCTTTGTGATCACAAGTTCTACAATTTTAGATGCTCTCCATAAACTCAGTACCACAGATTTCCGTCTCTAGTCACATATCATCTTTGGATTCCACACTGGAGTTCCCAGTTGATTGCTTGATAGTGTCATTTCAACAATAATAGATATATCTTAAATCGTACATGCTCCTCAAGCAGTGCAAAATCCATCATTGCACAGCATTTCTCATATAAAAATAAAACGTAGCACCATTTATCCAGTTATGTAATCTTGAAACTCTGGAATTTTCCTTGATTACTGTGTCCCCATCATCCTACAGATCCAATTTGTCAACAAATCCTTATCATTTGTATTTCCGGAATATATCCCAACCATTTCCCTCCCATCTTCAGCACTACTCTCCCATTTCTAGTTCAAACTGCCATGATACTGTGCCACAATTACTGTAATTGACAGTCATTGGTCTTCCCGCTTAGTTTTTGCTTCAGTTTCTATTGATGCTGTCTCAAAGTTTGGGGCGTAAAACATCTTCCACTTATTATCTCAGTTCTGTAGCTGTGAAGTACAAACAAGTGTAACTGGTTTCTCTGCTAGGAGCCTCAAAAGGCAGACACAAAGGTATCACTCAAACTGGACTCTAATCTGAAAGTTAGGATAGAATACATTCCTAACCTTATTCTGTATTCTGGTGGTTGACAGAATTAAGTTTCTTGTGCTTGTAGGAATAAAGTCCCTGTTTTCTTCCTGTCACCTGGAAGACTAGAGGGTGCTGCTCTTAACATACAGGGACTGATACGTATTCATGCTCATGTGATCTGTCCATCTTTAATCCAACAAAGACTTAAATCCTTACACTTTGCATATCAGCAATTTGACCTTTTGCAAGCAAAGACATAAAATTCTGTTTTTCAAGGGTTCATGTAAATATATTAAGTTTACCCAGATAGTCTCCCTATTTTAAGGAGAATTTTATTAGTAATTAAATTATAAAAGGAAAAGCCCTTTTTCTCTCTAACAACAGAATCATCATAATAATGACCAGAGGTCAAAGGTCATGGGGCCATCTAGAATTATGGTTTTCATTCTCTTCTTCCCTCTCACCTACACTCTTTAGTACTTACACAGTAGCTAATATTGTAATTTTAAAAACCAAAGCTTATGTATTGTTCTTTCATTTTAAACCTGTTTGGATAGTTTTCCATGTATTATCTCCATCTTTGTTTTCTCTAAATAAAAAATTCTTAATCAGATAAACTTAGATTTGTAGTTGGTATACTTTGTGCACTTTATCAGATGACATGTTCTCTGACTTTAGGTTTAATTGCCTATAAAGTTTTAGGTCATATGCTCACTTCAGGACATTAATGACATTCTGTGTGTGTGTGTGTGTGTGTGTGTGTGTGTGTGTGTGTGTAGCAATTAGCAAAGCCCTGGTTTAATATACACGTTCAATAAAAGATACATGGCATCCTTCTATCCTCTTTTTTACTTTACTTATCTACTAGGGCTAGTCTGGCAAGGATGGCTATTTGTCTTCTGTATGTTTTGTTCAAATGGCTATCTAGAATGAGTTTTCTAAATAGCGGGTATAATTCCTTGATTAAATACAGAGTAATTATTCTCTGGAGCAGTTTTCAAAGCACTGTGAAAAGCACAGATTCAGACTATAGATTGTACCTTTCAATAGTCTGGGCTCTGGTGTTAGAGAAACAGTTAGAAACATAATGAAATAGAATTGACATGTCTAAACAGAACCAAAGTCTAGTTTCAAGCAATGTGCATGCATGTCTCTAAAAGATGACGTCTTAGATTGGGCCATTTATTTAATTTCAATTTGTAGTAGGAGAGACTGTCTCAAATGAGATTTATTAGACATGTGATAGAATAGGCAAGGTAGTATGAATGTATCCTCCTGTTTCCCCAAAGAAAAATGATACATGAGCTTAACCAGCCATTGTAGATAGTCATTGCAAAACGATGAGTCTAATTCCTTTAATATGTTTTCCATAATTACTATTTAGTTAATGACTGCAGTTAAATGAGACACTATCGTAAGAGACACAATATTAGATACTCATTATTTAAAACATATGTTTTAGCCCAAGCAATTATGAAATAAGCTATTCACCTCTTAAACTTAAATAAATAGATCCATAATGACTCACTTTTACATAATTATTAAACAATATTACATTAGTAAACCTATATTATCAGTTTAAGCTAATAAAAATAAGGAAAAAATTGTATTTAGCTTTCCAGCTGTTACTTATATTTTCAATTTTTTTCATTGACTTCAGCATAAAATAGACTAAACTCCTGATGGCCCGCCACATTTGAGTTGAGTAGAACTAAACTTATTTACAACAGTAACTCTTGAAAGAGATACGCTTGTCATCTGGATACTTAGTGTTAAGTGTTTATCCTTTTTGCTCCTTCTGATCATCCTTAAACTTAATGATCAAAAAAAAAAAAATGTGAGCAAGGTTTGCCTTTGAACATAGATAGTTATTTGGGTGACAAAATTTGATCACAATTTCTTTTTTACTCATATTTGTCCAATTAAGTAACATGTAGACTTGTTGTTATCTCCCTACCCTGTATCGACCCTAAACTTGGTCCCCAAATTAGGTGCCACTATTTAAAAGAACTACTGTTATACAAGTGGTTAAATGCTCTGAAGCCTCTAGAGGTAGACTATACTCTTCAGCAAATTCCTTTGGAAGTGTTTAATGAAACTGAAAGAGAACTATCTTTCTTATATGCTAAAGCCACTGTGTACCCCTACGTAAGGGTGCATGATGTACTACTCTCAGTTTAGCCCTACGTTAGAAATGATCATTATATTATATCATGATTGCATCATTACTTGTTTTTATTGCCCACTCAGTTATAAGTAAAAGAACAGTTTTTATTTACATATATAATTTCAGTGCCTTATAGTACATTGTTGGTGTTTCAGCAGGTACTAAATTAATCTTTATTGAGTGAGTCATTGAATGATGCATATGGTCTTTAGATCTGGAAATAAAGTTGTAAATCATTTAAACTAGTTGTATCTCAGTGTTAGCATCTATTAAAGAAGATAGTTAAATCAGTTAACTTCAGCTTAATGTATCTAGAGTAAGATTATTTAATCAAGTCCCATACCTTTATGAATTATCTCTAGCTTTGAATTCTTCATTTCTCCATTATATTTATTTGTATTTTTAGTGCCCTTGTATTCGGGCTTTCTTATTTCACACACTTAGAAGATGGTGTCTGGATATTCACAATGGAAGATGCTTGTCCTTGGGTAGGAGCTTTGGTTTGGAAACACCAAAATGATCCAAGGTACTTTCATGAAGAAGGAATTAGGGGGACTGAAAATTTCTGTTATTTTAATGGAAAACTTTAAGGAGAATCTTCAGGAATTTTTCTAAGTTACTCATTAGGCCTAGCAAGCATAGAATGAATATAGTAATTTCTAGACATCATTCTAGAAATAAAGATTGCATTTGACTAGTAAAACTGTCTTATATTCTTAGGAATCTGCACGTAACATAGAGATCCCATCAATGTCATATTTTAGTCATTATCACCATAATTATTGATAGACAACATAAGCTTTGTCTTTATCAATGTACTCTCAGATGTACTTAACTCCTTCTCTGATCAGCCTGCAGATTATCAAATCCATGCTCTAAATACTGCTATTAAATGCATTTTAAGTTACTTTAAAAATCTCTGTGACTCCCTATTACCTAAATGATTCAAAACTCCTTTGCTACTTTTAACATATTTAGTTTCTGAACCTTTTTCATCATCTCAAACTGACTTCCCACAATATGCCAGTACATATGATTTGTTATGTTTGTATGAGACTAATTACAGTTATCTTGCTTGATTCTGCCCTGAAACCTTCACTTACATTACTTACTTAGTTTACATACTCTATTTTTCCTTCTATTCTATACACAGAATTCTCATCTAGCCAATGATAGCCTGTTCAGCTTCCAGTCTCCATTACAACACATGCACGTGAGGGTACACACCACACAAACAAACACACATACACACGTACACACACAATCACACACATACTCTCTCACATATACGTTAGAAGGAAAGAAATCTCTAAAGATGTTTTAATTTTCTTTCCCATTTAGGATAGATCAGAATCAAAATTATAAGTAGATATTTGATTTCAGTGTCAACATCTTCATTACTATCATCATAATCATCCAGAGGTAACATCTATTTTGGACATTTTGTATATCAGAATTCCGAATTCCCAGTGCCTTACACACATACTATCTTCCTTAACTTTTCCCTTTTTCTTATTAGGAATTCAATGTTACTGTTAATATTTGTTTTAGGATACGAAGTTTGAGGATAAAAATGTTAAATACACATAGATTACAACGAAAGAGCAGTTGTTCTCTGTTGTCTAATTACATAGGTAACCTTGTAGGCACATTTTACCTTGGAATTTGCAAAGAACAACACCATCTGCTTGAAAAGACCAAAAAGTCATTTAGTCCTTTTTTAACTACAATTCACATAAGACCCTTTTTTTGTTAGTGATCATGACAGTTTCAAAGTCCTCCACCAAGACTCATGTTGAAATTTAAATGCCATTGTAGCAGTATTAAAATATGGGGCCAGCAGGTGACATGGTGGTTAAGGTGCTGTATCCCACATGGCTGACTTCAACAGTGGCTTAAAAAACATGTCAGATGAGTGTGCCCAAAATCCTAAGAGGAGAATGGAGAAGGGATTGTGATGTGACCATCCCTCCCCCCCCCCGTGTGTGGGGGGTGATTTCTCACTTTCTCACTTTCCCATTCTCTCCTTCTTTCCCCTGAGAGTACATGCATCCTAGACAAAAATGTAAAAAAAAAAAAAAGGGACCAGCATATGGCATAAGGGTTATGTGGTTGGACTCCCACATAGACAACCATGGTTCGAGTTCCAGACCCAATGACTTGATACTCACGCCAGGCACATGTGCATGTGTACCCGAAGTACTAAAGGAAAATGAAGGAGAAGCGATGGTGGCATGGCCATCTCCCCCAGGTGGTGATTTCGCACTTTCTGTCTCTGTCTCTCCGGCAAGCACACATACCCTATAGCAAAAATCTCTCTTAAGAGATTCTAAAAATAAATTGATTAAATAATGGGACTTTAAGTGGCGAGTAGATTGTGAGAACTTAGCCATCAACAATGGATTAATGCAGTTATCTCAGGAGTGGGTTAGTTTCATGTGTAGACTCATGATCAAAGGATAAATTCAACCTCTATTTTACTTTTCTCTTGCTTGCTAGCTTCCAACTTCTGCAATGAAATAACCCTCACTGGATGTTAGTGCCACGCTGTTGAATATCCAAGTCACCAAAACTGTGAGCTAAATAAATTCTTTTTAATAAATTATCCAGTCTGCGGTATTCTGAATAGCAACGAGAACTAGACTAAGATGCTGCCAGGGAATCTTGTCTAAGAGAAATTCTTCAGAGGAAGAGATAAGTATCTAGCCTGATACCAAAGAAAACTGAGGTATGCTAGGGCTATTCTAGCTGTAAATTACCATTGTTGGTATGTGTTGCTGGAGCTAGGTAAGGAAACACAAAAGTGGTAGTTCTCCTTGTCATTGAGTGAGACATAATGCCTACTTTATATTGTTTTATAAGAGTAAGTTTTGGCCTGTGTTCTAAATGTTTTAAAGTTTGTTGCTGGTATCATTTTCTTTTGAATTTCCTCCCATGGGTTCACTAGTCTTTTAAGATGTCTTAGCCATCAGCTAGGATTTATTTTTGGTTAGCTCCATTTCATATGCAATTGAATTTATTATCCTATGTCTTATTTTTTTTAAATAAAATTTTTCAAATAAAACAACAGCAGATTCATTGGATTTTGAGATAGATCAGCTTTGAATCCCATCTAAGGACTGAGTCGAGAGAGGTTGAATTATATAGTAGGAAAGACTCAAGACTAAAGTTGATTCATGTGTGTTTAAATCTTATCTCTATTCTTAAGTCACTTTGGGTAATTTACTTTGACTCTTTGGATTTAATTTAGCAATTTGGATTTCATTTACCTTATCAGTGAATTGTAAATAATAATAATAATCACTCTTTGGGTTGTTAAAGGAAAAAATCAGAACTACTGTAAGTGAAAGAGCAGGCATGTAGTAAGGCAAAATAACTGATAGCCGTTTTGATTATTATTATTGTTATTGTTGCTATTAACTTAATTTAAAGAGACATCACTTTAAAGGCCGAACTTATCCCTATTACATATCTCATAAATGCATATGCTGCATGTGTGGATGTGATACAAAGAATGAGATCCAATAACTTGAATATTCATAATTATCATTTGAGCTATGAGCATATGGTTATGGTAAAAATCAGACTCTCCCAGACAAAGCCGTTCCTAATTATTGATTTCATCAGTCTTGCCATATTTTTTCAGTTGAATATAGTTTTAGGATATCATATTTCAAAACTGTTAATCATTTATCTCATCATGAACACCTACTACTCATCCTCGTGCTGAAGCCATCTGCGTACGCTGTTGGCATTGTAAGGCTTCCTTTGTAGAGGCACTTTCTCTCCCTACTGTCAACCATAACTTCTTCACGGGAGCTATGTTGTTGCTGCTGGATCACTTTCCCTTGAGTTAAACTTTGCGAGTACCCAATCATAGAGAAGCCACTCAGTCCTTTCTCTGTGCCCTGCAGATATCACATAAATCGAGCCCTGTGTCAAAATAATATTTTCTTCCATTTAATGGAGGTTAGTCTTCAGAAAGAGAAAAAAAAAATAGCATAGAAAAGTGTAGAGGAAAGAACTCTGAAGGCATTTAAGTTTTCCAGAGCATTATTCTTTTAAGCAACAGCTTGTCCCTCCTGGACCTTCGCTGTTGAACTCTGCCTCAACTTCCGTGATGCCACTCAGTATTTGTATTTAGAGGATTATTTTTTTTCTTATTTCTAGTATTATTTTTATTTAATCTAATTGAATTGAATGTTTTAACTTGAAATAGTTCTGATTTAAAAAATATATTTAGGGCCAGCTGGTGACAAGGTGGTTAAGGTGCTGGATCTCAAATGGTTTACTATGTGGTTCAAGTTCCAGACTACTTGAAAATCATGCTGGATGCATATACCCAAAGTCCCAAGAGGAGAAAGAGGAGGTGATTTTCTCTCTCTCTCTCTCTCTCTCTCTCTCTGAGTGTACACAAATCCCTACAGCAAAACTGAAAATAAATATATGTTTAAATGTTTAAATAGAGTGGTATGTTTTATGTTTCATCAAGCCCTAGGTATTAAGTGATTAATACACATTTGTTGAATCGAAGTTCATCAAACTGATTGCACTTAAGACTATGGACGGACTGGTGTTGAATGGGCTGAAGAAAGAGAAGACCTAATAGTTTTCTTTGATTTATAACTTTCTTTTATTTCCAAAATAACCTTAAGGGGAAAGGAAATTACAAGCTTGTACAGAAAGACACTTGGCTATTTTTACTGGATTGCATTGCTACAGCTCAGCAGTAAAAAGGAGCTTTTCAATCTATTAGGGAAAAACTAAAAAAAAAAAAACAGAACTGTTAGAACCTGAGCAGTTATACAAAACAGAAATTGGCTTGGCCCAGTCAACTCAAATCCTATTGCTTTTATTGGAAATGGTTTCTTTTTCAGTAAGTGCTTTCTTCAGTTGCTGAGCCTGGCATTGTAGCTAGACCCTTGGTTGAGAAAATGGTCATATAGAGACATTGCCAGGGAATCTTGCCTAAGAGGAGTCCTGGGGAGGGAAGAATGAGTATCTAGCCGTGATAATGTTTATATAAAAATCCATGTACATTGCTTTATACTGTTAGTGGCTGAAAGCTTTTCTCCATAAGAAAATCTATCCACTCTGAGCTTAGTGTCTTTTTGTTTGTTTATTTGTTTTTTACAATGTCCTTAATAGAAAAAAAGAAATGAGTCTAGAGTCTGGGCTTCTTTTCAGACATATTCTGGTGAGTTACTCAGTGAACTAATTTTAATGGTAACCCACCCCTGGTCTGCATGTGGCAATACAAGAACTAATCATTTTAAATAATTCATGAAATAGTCAACCTTGACATTGCTATGTTGTGTAAGAGAATAGAAGAACTGAACAAGAGACCCACAGTGGTCATTATTAAGAAGCAATAACTGCTATTCAGATGATTACTAGCACCCAGAAGGAATAATCAAGTCCAAAATGGAACTGCTTTCCATTTGAAAGAGTTCCATACAAATGTCTTCATGAAATGTAACTACTTTAGGTAGTATTTATTTTCCAACCTTTTCCGTTTATTGGGTATATTACAGTAGATTTTCTTATCATATTACATTACAGGCAGACCTTCAGGGTACAGTCACAGATACACTTTGGAGGCCGTGTACAAATTGATGGATGTGTAAATCAATCAACTCCTAACTGTCCTATATGGAGATTTGTAAATGTCTTTTTTCTTCCCATGTTCTTTATTCATAAGGTTTTAAATAAAAGGAAGAATTAGAGAGGGCTGTTAAATGAAGGAGAGCAGTATTCTCAAAAAATCTCTAAACTGCTGAGTTAGAGATATTTCAGCAAATTACCAAGGACATCTGGACTCAGCCACATACATATCTCAATAACGCTGGATTGTGTGATATATAATCTTAATGACCCTAGCTTGAATTAAGCATACATGCAGTTTCTTACTCACACATCTCAAAGTCCCTCAGTAATTTATTCAAATAACTCTTTCAGTATAAGGTGTCTTTTGGTGAGATGCCAGGTCGTATCAAATAGGATACTCCAGGGGACAAAGTGTTAAGTTGGCTATGTAAAAAGATTCAGAGATTATGGCTAAATTAAGGTACCAACCAAATCTACATTTCCGCTGTTGTCTGAAAAACTAAAAGCTTAAGTACTTGAAACAACTCTGATGTTTATTTAATGTAGCCCTAGGGTATGTTTTAAAAGTAGTATAAAAATATATGCTTATGATTTAATGATTGGACGCTAGAATTTGAAGGAAGCATTATACTAGTGTATATGTAAACATAAACAGAGATATGTGATTACCTCAATGTTGATATGTTTCTTGATTAGTAACATGGATTAATTTAATGTTCAAGTAAGCCATGACCTCTCTTACTATAACATTTTCGATTCTGGAAGGGATAAAACAATTTCTGGAAGCTACCATCATCTAAGAAACATGTGTGATTTTCTACCACTAAGAATAACTTAGTATGGTTACTATTTGGGGAGTTTATTAAAACACATATACTAGCCACCAGCCTCTAGTGTGGTGGTTAATATGAATAGATCCCACATAGCCAGCAGCATGGTTCAAGTCTCAGACCTGATAGCTTGAAAAATACACTGGGGGGACTGGCAGGTGGCATGGTGGTTAAGGGCACTGGACTCCCACATGGCCGACCATGGTTCAAGTCTCTGACCTGGCAGCTTGCTTTCTCACTTTATCTCTCTCTTTCTCACTCTGTCCCTCTCTGGTCAAATTAAAATAAGTAAATAAATACAAACAAATAAAATAATTATTAAAAAAATAGTACACTGGGCACATGTGCAGATCTGCCCAAAATCCCAAGGGGAGAATGGAGGAGAAGGATTTGGGGTGTGGCCATTGCCCTGAACGCTGATATCTTACTTTCCCTCTCTCTCTCTCTCCAGTGAGTACAAGCACCGTATAGCAAAATTAAAATGCACACACACATACTAGGATTAGAAGCATTTTATACAGTTATTTATTTTTAGTTTAGTTAGAATAATATTTTTACTTTATTTTTTAGTTAAAATACATGTTAAATATTTCAATAAGAATAATCTTTATAATGTAAAACCATTATAATGAAAGGGAAAGAAAATTCTAATGAGAGATAAAAAGGTCCAGAAAATGATAGATGATTAGGAGAAGTCCTAAAACATGATTATTCCTACTTGAAAATTGCACAAAGGTGCTCATAAATCTACTGGGTTTGCTTTCCTTTCTATTTAAATAAAATTGTAGGTGTAGGGCCAGCAGGTGGCGTGGAAGTTAAGGCAGCTGGATCCTACATGGCTGACACCACAGCTTGGTTCTCAGACCTAGCAGCTTGAAAATCACACTAGGCACATCTGTGTGTGTGTGTGTGTGTGTGCGTGTGTGTGTCTGTGTGTTCAAATTCCCAAGAGACTGGAGAAGAAGGAACTAGGATGTGTCTCTGGGCAAGTGAAAGCTCCCTATAGCAAAACCAAAAAAAGAAAGAAAAAAAAAGGTAGGTTTATAATGGTGAAAACAAACAAAAAAGAACCCTTCATTGGAAAAAGAAAGCAAATAATACATTCCTTTTCTAGAGATAGGGAAACTGGAGACCTAATCTTTTACTCTCTAATTTGTCCTGGCCTAAAGGACTCTACACACTCTGGATACCACCTTAGTCCACAGAGCTCATCTCTTGTCACTATTTTCTCATCCAGTTTCCAATGACATGTTTCCTTTTGGACCTTCCAGTGCTCAAGAATCATTCTCATTTATAGGCCTTCACAGTTGCTTGACCATCTGCTTTAATAATTGTAGCCCTCTCATTAAGACTGGCTCCTTTTCAGCATTTAGATGTTTGATCAAATATCATTTCCTGGGAGACATCTATTTTTAACTACTCTGGTTTAAAAATTATTCTACTTCTCTATTTCCAAAGTATTTATTTTATAACCTTAGAAACTGCATCACTGCTTTGAAATTGTTGATTTATATAAAGAACATAAGCATCACAAGAGGATGAACTTTACCTTCTCCATTAATGTATTTCTAGTATCTAGAAGAGTGCCTTGTAGGTTTCAGGGACTTGATAAATGTTTCATAATAGAGAAGTGATTGCATTCAGGGCCATAACTCTATCGATAAATGGTAAAAATTCTTTGAAATGTTTATGGTTTGCATTAATCTTTCATCCTGGTCTATTTATTTAGTTATTACTCATTCATTACTTTTTTTAAAAAAACATTTTTGCCATAGAGTATGTGTGATCACTGAAGAAAGACAGAGAGAGAGACAGTGAAAAGGAAAGTGAGAAATCATCCCCAGGGAGGATGACCACTTTGCAGTCCCTTCTTCATTCTCCTCTTGGGTTTTTGGGTATACATGCACATATGCCTGTTGGGATTTTCAAGCCGCTAGGTCCGAGACTTGAACTGTGGTCAGCCATGTGGGAGTCCAGAGCCTTAACTACTATCCCACCTGCTGGCCTCTCTTAAAGTATTTTCTTGAATTAACATAGCATCATGAGTAGTACTACATTCTTCATACCAAAATATTCAAATGAAGAAATAAAATATTTTTTACTTGCATATATACATACACACATACATGTATATGCATGTGCCAGGGATGTGCACATGTTTTTTTTTCTTAGTAGATAATAATGATATCTAGAAGAGAATGGATTTGAAAGGCAGAGTCCAGCCATTTTGGTAGTGATGGTGATAGATGATAAAAGGGAAGTGAACTGATCTCGGATATTGAGGTAAAGCTAAGAGGACTTGCTGAGGGTAAAGAGAGCTTAATGGATAGCTCTCAGGTTTTGGATGATTGGATGTTTTTTGGTATAAAATAATGATTAAATGTATGTGGATGCTTGTTAGGAAAAGTTATACATGAAGTGCATGTTTGATAAGTTGAAGCCCTATGGAACATTCACATGGAAATGTCCACCAGAATTGGATATAGTATATATCCAACCACATACATATTTTGAAGTAATTGGTTAAATCTGTCAGAATATAAGAAACAGAGAAAGGGGAATGTGGGAAGAAAACAGAGAAGGACAGTTAAGAAAGATGTCGGGAAAACCATGTAAGTATAGTTTTTGAAAAGGAGACTTGATTAACAGTACCAAGTGTTGTGAAAGTCAAGTATAATGAATATTTCAAAAGTATTGGAATATGTAATCATGTTATTGCTAGTTGATACAGGATCCAAAGTTCACTATAGAATATATTATGTAAGGGATTTTTATAAAACTCATTTTTCCCAGACTCTTGAAAAAGGATGCTTCTATACTTTTTATTTCCCAAACATGTATGATAACTTAGAATATGTCCTATAATTATTTTGTCCCATGTTTCACTTATCAGTTTAAAATAATTAACAGATGATTTGTAACTAATGAGAACACAGTGTGTGTGTGTATATGTATATACACATATATATGTATATACATATATATAATTTATATGTATTTAAATTATAATTATATATATGTATATACATATATATATAATTTTTGTTCTTTTGTTAAGTGGGAGAATATTAGAAACAGAATTTGAATCAATGAAAATCTGAAAACATAGATAGATTTAGATCATTGCTAGGAGGCCTTTAGTTATAGTAGAGATGTGAATGAAAGAAGAACATTGTTTATGTACAAGGCAGGTAGAATCTATCTCAGAAATGTAGATGTTCTGTCTGGGAAAGGATGAAGAATAGAGTAAGGCAGTGAATATCAGGATCTTCCAAACAGCATAATTCAGTAGTTACCTGATATGATGCCAATTCCTTCTCCTGTGAAGTGCATCATTGTCTTGTATACAGAGGTTTTACTTACTTGGCCACCCCCACAACTGAAAGGTCTTCAGTATTTCCAATAGTGTAAATAATGCCTCATGCCACCATTTGCAACTAGTCAGAAACTTCTTATAGATCTACTATTCTTCTCATTGCACCGTCTGCTAAAAACACACCACATTCTCCTCTAAAACTCACTCTATACTAAAAAGTTGAATCAAAATTGCTTTGGAAGAGAAGAATAAAGTGAATTCAATGTAAACAACAATCAAGAAAGTAATAAAGCTAAGAGGAGCTATCAACAAAATAGGAAATAAAAATAGAGAATATTAATTAGGGTACATATAATTGAAAATATAAATGCCTCTCAGGCCAGCCAACTGGCATGGTGATCAAGGTGGCTTTATCCCTCATGGTCAACTGCTTGGTTCAAGCCCTATACCCGGTGACTTGGAAAACATGTTGGGCGTATGTGTGTGTCTACCCAAAATCCCAAGAGGAGAATGGGAGAGAAGGCATCGTGATGTTGCCATTTTTCCAAGGGGTAATTTCTGACTCTCCCTCTCTCTTTCTCTATTTCTGGTGACCACACACACCCTATATATAATAATAATAATAATAATAATAATAATGTCTCTTTTTCCTTTGAATTTCCTACTTCACTTGTGTTTTCTGCACTCATAATGGTTTTTGCTGTTCTCACATTCCCTTTGTCATCACAGCCAAACAGTAGTCCATCGTTTTGTCATGATCAATAGTAATCAGTCACCCAGTCCTATTTCTACTACCTCTTTAATAATCCTTTCATCAGTAACTTCTCTTAGTTTCCCTTAATGGTATTTTAGTGGCTCAGTCCCCTCTGTCCTTAGATTATTGCAGTGACTTCCTGCTATCTGTTCCTTTTGCTCCCAGCTGTTCTGAAATGAAGCCATATTTTGCTCTGCTCTCAGAATAATCTTTTTAAATGAAAAATCTGACCCTACTCCTTCTCTGCTTAGAATCCTGCAGTGACTCTCCAGGGCATTCAGTGTAAATTTCAAACTCCTTAGCTGAATACCTGGTGCCCTTGCTAATCTGGAACCTGCATATTTCCTGACCTCATATCATCTAGTCTTTACATAAAGCCTTTCCTCTGTAACCTTGGGACATTGATTTTAAATTAAAACTATGCATTTCCTTGTGAGCATCATTTTAAGTACAACTCACCTAACTGAATACTGCATGTATCATTTAGATGAAAGCAGTTTCTAATTCTTTTGTTATTTCTTCTTTGAGCCAAATATTATAACTATTGTTAATAATTTTCAAACATCCATGTTTTCTTAGCTATTTCATTATTTTTATTTCTAATTTTTTCTTTGGTTTTTGCTCTAGTGCCCATGTGCTTTCCAGAGATAGAAAGAAAGAGAGAGAGAGTGAGAAATAACCTCTAAAGAGGAAAAGTCATGTTGCAATCCCTCCTCCATTCTCCTCTTGAGATTTTTGTAAACACACATACGTGCACCCAGTGTAATTTTCATGCTGCAGGGTCTGGGACTCAAACCATGGAATCAGCCATGTGGGATCTAGCTGCCTGCTGACCCTTTTATTTCTAATTTAGTTTCATTGCTGTTAGAGAACATACTCAATGTGATTCTAATATCACAGTTTTTTGCAAATATTTTTATGGACTAGTATATAGTTTATCTTGATGAGTATTCCATGGGTACTTACAAAGAATGTGTATTCTATAATTATTACATGTATTACTCTACAAATACCAATTAGATCATGGTAAGTCAAGACAGTGTTTATGCCATGCCATTCTTTTTTTTTTTTTTTTTTTTCTGGTTCTGTCAATTGCTGAAAGAAAAAGATTAAGGATTTTAACATTGTTTTTGGAATTGTCTCTTTGTTTATTTTTGTCAGTTTTTACTTTTTGATTTTAAAGTTCTATTATCAGCTACATATACTTTTCTGATTGCTTTATTTTCCTGACAAACTGTCTTTTTTTTTAATCAATATTAAATATACATATTATATGTGAGGATTCTTTTGCTCTGTTTTACTTGATATTAATATTGCCAATCATTTGAGCTTTCTAATACTGGTAATGGGGTCAGGACTTGTACCCATGAGGTTAGCCATGTGGAATCCAGAATCTTAACCAACACACCACCTGCTGATCCCAAAACAACTCTTATTGGACAATTTTTTGCAACTTCAATGAGTATCCTACCATGATACTTGTTTGGGTTTATCTTGTACAAAGAACAATACTATATTTAGCATTTACATTTAAAAAACAAGACAAAATCTTATATGAAAATCATGCTATGACACATGGTCTCAGTATGCTGACCTGGTAGCTCTCTGAGGAAAGGGGTCAGTATACTTTCTATGTGGACCCTGCAAACTCCTGATAGCAACACATTTTTAGATTCCAAGCATATTCAGTAAGAAATTACATCTTGGACTGGCTTTGTGGCTAGCTTTAATGCACTGCTCAAGAGGAGCCATATCCCACATGGCGACTACATTTCGAATTGCTGATAATCCCAAAACACTCTGAGTACAACTGTTAGTGCCCAAGATCCGAGTGGCTAAAGCAGTGGAATGCAGAATTTACAGCTGTTCCTCAGTGCTACCATCACCACCTCAGCTCCATCTCAGATCATCAGGCATTAGATTCTTATAAGGAGTGCTCTACTTAGATCCCTTGTATGTGTAGTTCACAATAGTGTTTGTGCTCCTATGAAAATTGAATCCTGACACTGATCTGACAGGAGATGGAGCTCACGTGGTGATATGAGTGGTGGGAAACAGCTGTAAACACAGATAAAGATTCTCTCATTTGCTCTCCCACCACTCACCACTGGTACCTGTCTGTGGGCTAGGGGTTGGTGACCCTTGGGCTACAGGTCCTGAAGAAGGGAATTGTGTGACAAGACCATGTGGAGGGTCCTCTCCTCTCTCTTTCTTTCTCTATACTCCTCTTTCACTCCTACATGCACATGCACATGTACATGTTCCATCATGAATAATTAAGAAAAATACATTATTTCTTTGCTCTTTTTATATCTCTGGCATCTAGTTCCATGATTTTTGAACCTAATGCAGTTGGTAAATTTTGAGGAAATGACAGCAAATGAAAAAAAAATTTGTTCATTAAATAATCATTTTTTGATGCATAATGTATGAGACAGAGTGTGACAGTCATAGTCTGAAATAATTTATTCAATTGATATCAGGTATTGGAACTTAATAACCGTAGTTAGGTAAGTCAATCTTTTCTTGACTCT
Organism: Tupaia belangeri chinensis; assembly: GCF_000334495.1. Classification (NCBI taxonomy): domain Eukaryota; kingdom Metazoa; phylum Chordata; class Mammalia; order Scandentia; family Tupaiidae; genus Tupaia; species Tupaia belangeri. The sequence goes on from NW_006160041.1 coordinate 8,525,529, forward strand.
AAGTGACTTATATTACAAAATGACAATAATGTTACCTAACTCACTGAGTACTGCAAGTCATGTAATAAAATATAGATGACAATTTTTGTGAAGTAATAAATTGCCAGCAAATGCTAGTCATATCTGTGCATGACACAGTATGCTAGGCAATGTAGTTAACATAAACAAGTCAAGATAAAGTTCATTGCAATGAAGACGCTGCAGTGAACACTAGATTGAAAATGTAAGTCTATAAATATTTATTGACCTTCTACTATGTGTGGAATTCATATGTCCAAATAAATTTTCCATGACTGAGGATGCAGACAAGACTCTTATGAGATGATATCTACAGGCTTAGGTTAAAATACAACCTTTGTGACGTATACTTTTTACTTTTTAAAGATCCACGCTTTGATTTTTCATTTCTTTGTTCATTGTTAAATATTCAAGGAATCTAAATACACAAAATATCACTGTATCAACTCTCTAGTTATCTACACACACACTTATATACTTATTTTTATTGTTATATAATCATTTGCTTACATATTAATAAGTATTATTCTTGAGATGACAGGAATGTAATCCATTTTGTTATTGAACATGCCACCAATCTCTCAGGCTCTAATCAGTCTTGATTCTTAAAGAATCAAGCCAACCTCGGTGAGTGCCTTGTAATTGTACAATAGAGATGTAGGTGTATAGACAAACCTCTTTGGTTGTCAGGCAATATCTCTGTTCTAGAGTTCCTCTTTGACTTTTCTTCTCCATTTTGCATTTCCATATATAGTCATAGTTAGACTATTGGAATCCTTAAAAGGGAACATTGAGATTCCTGTTTTAAAGCAATAAGTTAGATTTCTGTGATATTAAATTAGAAGTAAATGTAGGGATGAGAGTTTAGAATTTCACCTAAAAAAAATACCTTCTCTGTGACTCATATTCATTTTCTCTTATTTAAAGAACTAGCTGAATAACTTTATTTAAACAAAACCAGAACACTCTAGTGCTAACTACATGTTAAATACAGTGTGGACGTGGTGAACATGTTGATTTTAAGTGGATTCTGTTCTGAGAGTTTTAGTGCAGCCAGTATATTATTTCCAGAACATTTGCTTACCTTCTTTTCCTAACGGTGGCTTGAGGAAGAAAATATGGTTTGGAATTTTTATTTCAGGGTTTTTGTTTGTTTGTTTGTTTGTTTTTCCTCACTCCCTGCATAGTAACAAGACATGGAACCCAGATATGGTCCCTGTTTAAGGTACTTTAGCTTTTTCAACTTATCTATCTTTTGGAAATGGTTTGTTCTTAAGATTAATTCCTTCTTTTGCATGTTGAAGAAAAGGTCTTCCAATGGCACTGTGACATTTACATCATTGAATAGACATCTCATTGCTAAAGTAAATTTATACATAATATATCTCAGCTTTAGGGTTTTGGATTTTAATTAGAGGATGAAACATAAATCAGAATTTCAAGCTGGAGTGGATAATAGAGCTGTTCCCTTGTTTTCTATTAGACTAACAATGCCAGTCACAATCTTTAAACATAAATATGCCAGATTCCTGCTTATTCTTGGAAAATAACCTTGCAAAAGTGTTCTCCTTCATTTTGTAGTTGTTAAAGGAGAATTGTTCAGCACTTGGGCATTGTGCAGCAAAATGTGCATTAAGTGTCCTACTGAAAATAAGTTCAAAGTCTCTTGCCTGTCTTGATTCTTCCTTTAATCTTTCTATTGGGTCTTTGGAAAAATCATGACACCTTTTTTTTCCTGTTTTCTTTTTTTTTTATACAAAAATGCATCATAACTTTTCCAATAACTCAATATATTATGTGGTATCAGGAGCAAAGCAAAACATATAATTTAGGGTATATATGTTTTTTATCCACTGTACTTTTAGGGACTTAAAAACTTTGACTTTTGTAGCACATTTAACCACTCACAAGTTTATGAAAGCATGTTTACCTATCGTAGTTCCCAAGTTTAATGGTGTATTTTTGGAAAACCAGGGAAAATGTGGAACACCTACCACTGGAGCAGCCTGTGAACATTTTTAGATGTATTACAAGCAGCAAGACAGCAAGAGAACCACCAAATGCAGTAGTTACAAAGAACCACAATACATTTAGAATTAGCCACAAAACAAATAGGGAAACCCACCCAGAGATTTTTGGTCTGCCATGGTAACCCAAAACAAAGCAAAACAAAAACATATCCTGTGGCAATGTTAAATTCCAAGGCGCAATTGGCATTAATATGCCCAGGATTTTCTGCCAGCTCTGTAAAAATGCCAAAAGTATCTTCTTGCAAATTGTGCATTCTATTTTGTTAAATACATTTGTTCTTGAAAAGCATAGCAGACAGGACCAGCAGTTAGCATAATGGCTATGTCGCTGGACTCCCATGTAGTCAACCGTGGTTTGAGTCCTGGGCCCGGTGGCTTAAACTCACGCTGGGCGTGTGTGCATGTGTGCCCAAGACCCCGAGAAGAGAATGGAGGGTAAGGGATTGTGGTGTGGCCATCCCCTCTGGGGGGTGATTTCTCACTTTCTATCTCTCTGTCTCTCTCTGTCTGTCTGGCGAGCGCATGTGTCCTTTAGCAAAACCTCTCCAAAAAAAATGAAAAGCATAGCAGACAAAATCTCATTGTGTTGTTAATGATAATTAACTTCAGGAGAAGAGGAGAAGTCTAGGAGGCAAGGGTGATATTCATACAGATCTTTGTATATTTTTGAATTTTTAAATTCAGTTGTTATCTAGGTATAAAAGAAATAATACATGTAGTGATTGCAATATATAAGTAAAATAGGTTTTAGTTTATTTAAATCAGCATTTTTCCCTACTTTTCTTGGATGCCAGAAAAATGTTATTAGATATATTTTTAGATTAAATTAAAGGACAGGACAGCCTTATTACAGATATTCATAAATGTTTGGGGAGCACAGAGGAGAAAGATACACTGAAGTCTAGGAGGGAACTGAGAAGAGGCAGTGAGGACAGCTAGGGTGCCAAACACCTTAGAATAAACACAATATGGCTAGATTGAATACAAAAGAGAACAGCATGTATATAGAAAGGTGAGAATGTGTGAAGCATAGATTGGAAAACAATGTGACTCCTCAATGGTAAGTTGCCCATCTCAGAGGGAACTGGAAGTCTATTTACAGAGAAGTGACATGAAATACAGACTATACAATTTGTACAATAATGGAGGATCTTGTATTTTGTACCTAGTCGGGGAGTGATGGGTTGGAAATAAAGTGTAAGCAATAAGTAAATAAAATCAGGCTTATATTCCATGCTGCCTGAGGATCATAGCTACTAATGGATCTCTCCATGGGTGTCTGTACTTCAATGCCAGAACTAGTGCTAATTTGACTAATTGTGATGCAACTATCAAACAGAAATTTTCAGGATCCTATTTTTCATCTATAGAAGATTCCTGAAGGACTCCTTAAAGTACAGCATTTTTATCTCAGACTATAATTTCGAGGGTCTGTTTCCTATGGCTAACTATTGCAGCAGGAAGGAGCTTGCTCAATGAACAATTGCTTTTTTATAAAGGTATAAGCAAGTTTACTACAATAGAAGTTGCAGTGAAGCATTTTAAATCTAAGAACAGTGGACAGCAGTCACTACTTGCAGATCTGAAAGAAAGAGAAGAGGGTGATGCAGGTTCAGGAAAAGGCCACCTGAGCTTTGGTCTTGGGTTTAAAGACAGTCAGTTTGCAGAAACCTGGCAGGGAGAGAGTCAGGGTAACAAATTTGGGGTGTCTTTCCTATTTTCTGAATTCCTGTGGCTGCCACTCTTTGGGTAACTTAAAGTTGGAGGACAGAAAACATCCATAAAGACTGAGCCAACCACTTGGTGCAGCAGTGTGAAAAGAGGGGAGACAATCAAGAGGGGAAGATGGAGTATCAACTTCAATACACCTCTTTTTTATCAGTGGAAAGGTTTTCTAAAATAGTAGTTTTATAGTATGTTAATAATTTAAGAATACTCAACTAATGAAGTAAGACTAAATAAAGCACAGTTAAAAATATGTTCATACAACTGAGTGACTCAATTTTTATTATGCCAATAGGCAAAGGTACTCTGTCAAGAGGAAATAGAACATGCGCTGTTCTTAAGTATATCTGACTGTTAAACTCCTCTTCACCATTTAAACTGAAGGATTAATTGGGAGCTGTGAGGCTATTCCTATAGTACATTCAACATTTGGCCGATTCAAGAAAAACAAGTCACTCAAATAAATCTTTACCTTATTTTTTTCTGGCTTATCCAATGTGTTAAGGATCCTCTCTGTCACAGGTATCTTATGAAACTCAACTTTTCCTGTTAGTTTGCCTCTTTCAGAGACACCTCCAAGATCAGTGTATTGGTTTACTGGCAAAATTAAAATTGCATTCAAAGCTATGTATCTTTACATCATTTTCCAATTTGATGTAAATAATATTTGCACAAACTTCCAAACTGTAGAACTCTTTTTCAAAAACTATATCTTTTCAGTTCTGGGCTAGGGTTAGAGAGAATTTTTTTTTTCTCTACTAATATTTTATCTTTTTAACTGAGCAGAAAAACCTCCTTGGCATTTTATTTGTAAATGAGCTACCTAAGAACAAATATCATGATTCAATTTTCTAGCCATGGCTGTGGAATACTTTAGGTATTTCTCAATAACGAATTTTTGAAAATTTCAAGTATATATTATCTTGCCTAGTTTCCTTTCCAATATTTATTTTGAAGTCTTTCCATATATTTTATTATTATTACTATTATAATTTTTAGAGAGATTTTTGCTATAGGGTGTATGTGCTCATGAGAGAGACAGAGAGTCACAGGGAGACAGAAAGCGGGAAAACACACCCCGGGGAATGGCCATGTAGGAATCCCTTCTTCTCCATTCTTCTCTCAGGATTTTGAGCACACACGCACAAGCACCTGGTGTGAGTTAAGCCGCAGGTTCCAGGACTCAAACCACAGTCACCTACATGGGAGTCCAGCAATGTAACCATTATACCATTTGCTGGTCCCTCCATGTATTTAAAAACAAAAATATTTTTAATTACCAGGGGACATGTGTGCTTGCCGGAGATAGAGAGAGCAAGACAAATGAAAGGGACCCCTTGATGAGACATGCTCACACAGTAATCCTTTTCTTTCACTTCTTCTTTGTGTCAGGACTTGAGGCGCATACACATGTATGCCTGGAGTGCTTTTCAAGCTGGTTTGAGTCTAGGACACAGTGGCTTGAAAATCATGCAAAGCATGTGTGCATACCTGCCCAAGATCCTGAGAGGACAGAGGAGGAGCTGGGATTATGGCATAGCCATCCCTCCTGAGGGGTGGTTTCTCACTTTCCCCTTTACTGCCTCTGTTTCTTTCTCTCCAGTGAGTGCACGTGCCCTTAGACAAAAACCTCTAATGAATAAATAAATTAATTAAGGAAGTAGCAAAACCAATAGCCATATTTTCAGATAATTGACAAACAAATATGTCATATCATTTAAAAAATTTTGAAATTTGACTATAATTGTTTTGCATGATTTATAGAATAGTAGAGGTTAGGAGGTCTCTTTGGTCTTTGATGTCACTCAGCTTTTGCATCTAAAGCTTTGTCTGGAAATTGAGATCACCTACAGGTATGCAAAGGAATCTAACTCTTCTATCCCTAGTATTCCTACTATTTTTGTTAGTTTTTCATTCACTGCATTGTATGATTTACCTCATTAGAAGCAACATACGCTCATAGATTTAAATTTGAATGTAATCTAGTCTCAGAGGTACAGTAGTAGTGCAACACTCCACAATGCTGAAGCCTCATGGGAGGATCTGGGTTTGTGTCCCAAGAGCTACCTGTGCACATGTGCCCATGACCCTGGCTGACTGAGGTTGGCAGAGGATCATAGCATGAAGGCTCTATTGAGAGTGCATCTCTTTTCATTTTCTTTGGCTCATGGAAGAAATAAATAGACTGTATTTTTAAAAAAGTGTAAAATTTTATTCTATCAATAATTATGTTTTTAATTTATTGATTTTTCTTTTCTTTTTTTCTGATATGAAAACTGATTTAAATATAAAAATATGGAATAGAGACAAAATATTTATTTTGAAATTTTTAGAATGTAATATAGTGCTCATATATGGAAGTACTCATTGATTGGAAAGCATGTATTCCCGATTATAACTTGGTCCCTCTGTCATGCATAAAAGGTTTTAAAAAAAGAAAGAAAAAAGCTAATAAGAAGGATAAGAGAATCAGTCACTCATTGCTATGTAACACTTAATGTTCAATATTTTATCCAAAGAAAGTATAGACTTTATCAATGAGTGGAGGAAAATGAATTGTTTGAGATAGAATGATATGTGACTGACCCAGATGAATTCTTTTACAAAAACAAGTTATCATGTATAATATATGAACAAATTCACCAAAACTAAACTACTGAGTTACAAATCCTTTTTTGAATATTTTGAATTAAAGTCATAGAAGAAAGGAATCATGGAGATATACCTCTATAAATAAAATGGTATTGACACGTCGCATGCTGAGTGAGTTTCATGTGAGTACTTAGACTACAGTGTTCCAGATGATGATAAAATTATTTCTACAAAACATTGCTTTTAACTTGAACTCACTTGAGGACTATTTTCACAATTCATTAATTAATAAAACATTTCAGAATTATAGTTCTATTCATTTTTTTATATTTAAGGATACTTTTCATCAAAAATGTGTTTGAAGATAATTATATTAAAGCTTTGAAAGTTTATATTGAGATGTGTGTGTGCACATGTCTAAACATATAAATTGCTTCTACCCAGTGTAAATCAATAATTTCTTCATAATAAATATTGCTAGTATACTTTTTGTATAAAAATGAATATGTCATTTTTGATTTGGTGTTATAATATGTTAATCTCCTGTGGGTAATAGTCTCCCACTGTATAAGAGTGCTTCAGAGTCCATCAAAAATTGCAAGAGAAGCTCTTTCTTCAGTCGTTTCTATTCTAAAAAAGAAAAACATAAAATTAAAGTGGTCTGTGGGCATCTCTTCTCCATGTGAGAACAGCCAAGACCATTACTGTAACTCATATTTAAGCTCATACCAGGGAGCCTTCAAAAGTTCATAGAGAATGTAAATTATAAAAAATACTATGTATGGATTTCAAAGCATTTTGCACCAAAATAAACTTGTAATTTTTAAAAAAGATTTTTGTCATAGGGCCCATGTGCTTCCGGGGACAGTGAGAAGAAAAGTGAGAAATCACCTCTCAGTGGAGATGGCCATACTGTAATACTTCTCTTTCATTCTCCTCTTGGGATTTTGGGCATGTACACACATACACCCAGCATGAATTTCAAGGATCCAGGACTCAGTCACAGTTGGCCATTGGGAGTCTAGTACCTCAACCTATTGGCCCCAAAACTTGTCATTTAATTCCATTTTCCATGAACTTTTTAAAGTCCCTTTGTATTTTGCAATGGGAAATAAGAGGGCAGTAAGAATATTTGTGAAGTAGAATCTCAATTTATACTGACAATACAACCATATATATACATATAATTTTTATATCAAATCTAGAAAGTACGTTTTTTGTGGTCATGATAAAAGATTTTTTTTTTAATTTTTAAAAGTTCACTTTATATGTTCTTATTTACATTTATTTGTTGTACATCTTTGTGGGGTACAATATGGTTTTTAGAAGCATGCATGAACTTCATGACAATTAAATTAAGAATCTTATATTCACCAAGAAAGTACATTTTAATTTAAAAACGGTTGATAAAAATGTTTAATTTCAACTTTTTTACAAGTAAATATATATGGATATATATGGTTTCAAATGGTGGTGATCATTGGATTCAGATAAATGTTTCTTTTAAGAGATATTTCAGGGGACCAGCAGTTAGCGTAATGGCTATGTCGCTGAATTCCCATGTAGCTGACCACAGTTCAAGTCCCGGACCCGGTGGTTTAAACTCACGCTGGGTGCATGTGCATGCGTGCCCAAGATCCCGAGAGGAGAATGGAGGAGAAGGGATTGCAGCATGGCCATCCCCCCTGGGGGGTGATTTCTTGCTTTCTATCTCTCTGCCTCTCTCTGTCTTTCTGGCAAGCACATGCGGGCACGAAACCTCTCAAAAAAAAAAAAAAAGATATTTCAATAATATTTATACATTAGCTTAATTATAGTTCAATCAACCATGTATGAATGCTTGTCATGTTCAATAATAAAGTTTTTTTTTTTTTGAGAGGTTTTCGCTATAGGATGTGTGCGCTTGCTAGACAGAGAGAGACATAGAGACAGAAAGTGAGAAATAACCCACCAGAGGGGATGGTCACGCCACAATCCCTTCTCCTCCATTCTCCTCTCGGGATCTTGGGCACACACGCACATGCACCTGGCGTGAGTTTTAAGCCACCGGGTCCGGGATGCGAACCGTGGTCGACTACGTGGGAGTCTAGCGACATAGCCATTATGCTAACTGCTGGTCCCTGACAAGAGTTTTGTCAGAGGTGTCCCCTCCTAAAAAAGTTAAAAAATAGATAGATAGATAGATAGATAGATAGATAGATAGATAGATAGATAGATAGATAAATGCAGCAAATTATTGAGGGCATGTACTCATATTGCATTTTTTAAAAAGTTGCCAAAGGTCATGTATGCTTATCAGAGAGAAGAGGTAAAAGAGAGAGACAGAAAGAAAGAGAAAGCACCCTCCAAGGGGACTTGGTCACACTGCATTCATTTTCCTCCGTTTCTATATTTCATCAGGACTTTAAGTACACATACATATAAGCCCAGCCTGCTTTTCAAGCCTGCGTGTGAAATCCAGTTCTCTATGTATAATGCTTTACCCTGTGCCGTGGGACAGCCCTATATTGTTTCCTTATGTCCATGTACTCTGTTATTTTAGTATCTAGATAAGCAAAACATAGTACCAAAGTGAAAAGCATGTGCTTTGGAATAAAATAACAATAAAGGAAAATGCCTGTACTCTCAAACATTAACCATGTAACTTTGGGGTATACACAGCTTCTCTGACCCTTGATCTTTTTATTTCTAAGTTGGTATGTTGCTGCTTGCTGCCTTTATTTATAGCAGTCAGAGGCTAGAATAACAAGGCCTATAGAATATTCCAAACAAATGTTCACTGAGTATGAAACAGAAAATATCTTAAATTCTGAATTGTAAATTTTACTTTTAAATTGTTTATTGTGATTTAATCTACCTAGTTTTTTAATCGTAAAATTAATGAATACTTTCTAGATTTTAAAAGCATTGTTAAAAGAGAGCTGGAGGAATTTTATAGTATAAAGTAATATAACATATCTGAATAAAATTTCACAAAAGATCTAAATTAAATAAATAATAGAATAACATTGTTGTAGCTTATTTTACTCCTTCCTACTAAATATCTCAATAGATTAATTTCAGTTAATTTTCTTCAATTTAATGCTAACTTCATGTTTAAATTCTAATGATTTTTTTAAATTAATGATTACATAATCATAAAAGTACCTTGCTTTGCCATATAAAAAGTGCTTTTATTTGTGTTATTAAAATTTGCTGTGAGTGGTACTCCTCAGTTTATAGAAAAAGCAGCTGAATTTAAAAAAATAAAGCTGCCTGCCACTTATCGAGTAAGTGCTAGTAATCTAAGTTTTAGTCCCAGGTTTGCCCACTAAAATCACCGCACCTCATCATCAGTACACTTTTAATAGTCCCTGATGCTTCTTGCCCATCATCTGCGATGTAGCATCTGATTCATTAACATAATGTTGGTCTGGTCTAACGTTTCAGGTAGCAAAGTGATTTATATTCTATTATTAGCTTCATGTCTGACAGTGGTACTAAAAATTCATATCGAGTCATTAGCATGGCTTCACAACTGGGCAATCACATTAATGCTCAAGAACCAGAAACCAAAAGCTGCTTTCTAATTAGTGCATCTGTTTTCAATTATGGTGCTCTCTGTATGCCCAGTTCAAGTCAAATTTCTGACTTTTTTCTTTTTTTTGGACAATGCTCTAGGTACAGCCTTCTTGACTTACTTTGGTTTTTATTGTATGAATTTCCAGTTTATTGATGAGTACTATACTTTATTTATGCAGTCAAACCAGACTTTTGAGACACATATGAACTTTCACTATTCCTAGGTAGAATAGCTAGTGATTGCAGCACTGAATGATACTGCCTGAATTGCTATATTTGGCCAACATCAACAGAAATTTTATTAAGTATATATTGGTTTTCTAGTCAAGTTAAAAGTTCAGCTATAATACCACCATATGCCCACTGGGGAGATGATATGTGGTGTGGGGTACACTGTAGGAACATGCATTGTTTATCCTGTTTCAGGTTTCAGTGAGCTTCATGGCAGACCCATGTTGTATTTGGTGACAGGAATTTATTTTGAGAACATATAAGATCATAGAAAACCACAGGAAACTTAACCTCCAAACATTCTGATCATGAAGCATTAGAACTATAATCAGGATATTAAAATGTCTAGTGGATGTATATATGTAAGGGAGTAAAAAGTGTGTTACCTCTACCCTCTAGGGATCTCCACTTGGGCACAAGAATTAAATGAACATATGCTAAATAACAGGAAAAAAAATATGGATTTTTACATGTTCATGGGAGGCTCCACAGAAAATTGAAGACTCAAAGGAGTGACAAACCTAAACACTTATATAGTAAATTGATCAAAGAGTGGCAATTGTGGCAAGGAAACCTGAAATGTATTGGGAGGCTCAATGAAGAAAGTTATTTCATAGCAAACTCTGAACAGATTTTTCTCTGCTTTGATTTTGGGTCTCTGGAGACAAGAATGTTCCTTTCTCTCTCAGTAGAGGGCTGAATATATATCCCTTTTGTATCTGTTACTTGCCAATTGCCTATAGCTAAAAAAAAAACCCTCACCCCGCAATGGCATATTCTGGGGTGGCATATTCTGTCACTCTTCACTTACTATAAGCCAGACACTATAATTTTTTTTTTTGTACACTCAACATGAATTGTATCAACAGCACTAAGAGCAGACATTAACAGCACTCATTTACGAGGCAGAATCTCTTTGTCTCTTACATTCTCTGTCACACAGCTAATGGGTATCAGGACTAAAATTTGAGTTTGGATTTTTTAAGAATTAATTGAAGGAGAGGCAAAAATGAAGCCAAAGAAAATAATACTGTTATGCTGATATTCGTTTTGTGCACTCACCCCCACTCAACAGTTATTTTCTTGACATTTACTTTCTCACAAAGAAAGATTGGTGATAGTTGAATGTGATTTACATGTTCCAAGAATATCAGCAAGATATTAACAGATCAGCAAAGCCAATAGAAATATTGGCATGGGTATGCATTTTAGAGTGTGAATTTTTCTCTTACCAAAGACTTAATCTTCATTTTTAAAAGAGATTGCTATAGGATGTGTACACTGGCTGGAGAAACAGAAACAGAAAGCGAGAAATCAACCCCCAGTGGGAATTGCCACACTGCAATCTCTTTTCCTCTATTCTTCTTTCGGGATCTTGAACATACACACACACACACACACACACACACCTGTCCCTCTTATTTCAGAGAGATTTTTACAGTAGGGTGCGTGCACTCACTAGAAAGAGACAGAGACACAGAAAGCAAGAAATAACCCTCCTCCAAGGGGAGTGGCCTTGCCAGAATCTCTTCTCCATTCCCCTCTCAGGATTTTGGGCATGCATGCATGCACATGCACCTGGCATGACTTTTATGCTGCTGAGCCTGGGACTTGAACTGTGATCAACTATGTAGGAGTTCAGTAACATAACCATTATGACATCTGCTGGTTCCTCTAATACTTAATTTGCCTTCTTCAGACACTCCTCCCCTTGTTTTAATGTTCATATCCCCATAATACTCAGTGCATCCTCCTAAACAAGTGAATACTTAGTGTATCCTCATAAACAATGGAGATATTCTATTAAATCCCATATACCTAGTTTCTAGCGTAACAGATCCTCATAAATGTTCACTAAATTAATATGTAAAAAAGTATTGAGGAACCAGCAGATGGCATAATGGTTATGTTGCTGGACTTCCATGTAGTTGAACATGGTTTGAGTCCCAGACCCGGTGACTTAAAACTCACACTGGGCACGTGTGTGTGTGTCCAAAATCCCAAGAAGAGAAAGGAGGAGAGGGGATTGCAGTGTGGCAGTCCCCCTTGGGGGTGATTTTTTGCTTTCTATCTCTCTGTCTCTCTCTGTCTCTATGGCGAGAGCAAGCACCCTATAGCAAAAATCTCTTTCAACTCAGTAAAAACAAAACAAGGGAATTGAATTTAAGGCTGTGAACTATGATAAATAATTTTAAATAAGTTTTAGAGAGTCTGAATTTTGTAGCAAGAAATTCAAGAAACAGAAAGATATACTGATATCTAAATAAATATGATGGCATTTCCATCCTCCTTAGGGGGTGATTTCTCATTTTCCTCTCTCTTTCTCTCTCTAAAAAGAACACATGCCCTATAGGAAACATCTTAAAAAAATTAATGTCAATATTTGTAATACTTGCTTGACATTTATGTATTGAAAACTACTTGCTAGCTACTAATTGTATTGTAGGATGATATTCTCCAGATGTTTCATAACTCACAAAGTCAATTATCAATTGGCATGCTTTCAGAATCTCTGGAGAAATTACCTCACTGTCTTCCAGAGACTGTTGTTATAGGGTGCATGTACTAGCCAGAGAGACAGAGAGAGATGAGAGACAAAAAGTGATAAATCAACTTTGGAGGGGGAATGACCATCTGCAATCCCTTCTCCTCTACTCTCCTCCTGGAGTCTGGGCACGAAAACACACATACCTGGCTTGAGTTTTATGCCATCTGACCAGGACTCAAACCATGGTTGGCTATGTGGGAGTCCAGCAGGAGTCTAGCACCTTAACCATTATGCCATCTGCTGGCATAAGTATATATTTTATATATATATATATATTTTTTTTTCCCCCTTTACCAGAGCAATTCAAAAGTGGAAATGACCTTTTACCTTATTATAAAATGCTAGTCACAATAAAAACAAATTTGCAGTTTGAGACCACAGAGTAGGTATTTTTATTCATATGTACAACTTAAACTCTTTTTTTTTTTTTCACTATAGGGCGCGTGCGCTCGCCAGACAGACAGAGAGAGACATAGAGACAGAAAGCTAGAAATCACCCCCCAGGGGGGATGGTCACGCCGCAATCCCTTCTCCTCCATTCTCCTCTCGGGATCTTGGGCACACACGCACACGTGCCCGGCGTGAGTTTTAAGCCACCGGGTCTGGGACGCGAACCGCGGTCGACTACATGGGAGTCCAGCGACATAGCCATTACGCTAACTGCTGGTTCCCTACAACTTAAACTCTTTAGAGAAGTTTGTTTTGAAGAAAATGTCTAATTAGAGAAAAATATGTTTCATTAAAAATTAATTTATTTACATAGTTTTCTCATCTGACCCAAATAATCATGTCTCTGAATGAAAGCATATTTTTTTTTCTTGGTGGTCTATTATAACAGTGAAATATTGTTTTACAGTCAGCACAGAAAAATCAGTTTTATTAGTGTGTGTGTTATGTATCAGCTTGAATACACTTTTCAAGATTTAGAAATAAAAACAGATGGGTAAATACAGAAGTAAGTGTAGCATAAAAGGGTTAGGTAGGAAAAGGTAAATGTATATGAGCAAGTGTATCTAGCCTGGCTCTGCTCTTTGAGAGGGCTGGGAAGCACTGACACCTAAAGGACAATGATGACTCCTGGCCCAGGATGTTGGTTTTTGTGTACCCACCACTAAAAGGAACCAAGATTCTTTAGAGAAATAGCTGACTCCTGGAATGCAAATTAAAATACATGTGCTTAAGAATTTCTTGAGCCAAAAAGGAAGGAAGAGCTGGAGAAATGATGGGCTTGTTCTAAAGGAAGAAAAAGCAATTTGAAGGACTCTCACTGGCCAAATCTGGGACAATTTGAACATTAAAATAATAGCTATGATTATACTCTGCTGAATAAAATAAGAACCCCTGAACCCAATGAAATATGAAATAAACTAAGAGAAAGGTGTAAAATGGAAAATTTAAATGATTTCAAAGGTCAACTCACAAAAGTACAGAGAAAATTATGATTCTTTACAGTGGAGAAACTCAGGAGATCACTTACCAAATAATTAAAGTGAACATCTTCTAAAATTAGACAAATAAGAGCTGTGTACCAATTATATAGGATGCAATGAGAGGAAAAAACATAACCTGTCAAAGGCACAAGACTTTCATCATATCATGAGAAAATCTTAGAAAAGCCCCCTGAAAGGACATCCTAAAATAGGCCAACTAGCTGGACACCTGCAAAAGTATCTGGGTCATGAAAGTCAAGGGATGAAGCAGCAACATAAAATAAAAAGAGGGGGAGAGAGGAGACTGGCATGGTGGTGCATGCAACATGGTGAAACTCTGTCTTTCAAAATAAAATAAATAAATAAATATAAGAAAAAGAATTTGCAAAATTTGAAGTCTGGGAATTAGATTATAGTAATATATTAGTCCTACCCTAATTGATTTTTATAGTTGTACTACAGTTATGTTGAAGAATATCTTTGTAGAAAGCATACACTGAACTATTGGGCTGGTAGAAAAGTCATGACTTTTTTTTTTTCTGTTTTTCTATGAAAAAAAAATGTGTCATGACTTTTCGACAACCTAATATCTAAGGAGGAGTGAACACTAAGTCACTAAGTAACTAATTTACTCATAAATGATCAGGGAAACAAAATTCTTTGTTATCTACTTGAACTTTTTCTATAATTAGAGATTGTTTCAAATTTAAAAAATAAAACAAATGTTTATACACATCAATATTGTAATTTTACAATACATAATTTATACCAAAGAAACATTTTCATTAGTATTTAAAGATTTTAGGGAACCAGCAGTTAGTGTAATGGCTATGTTGCTGGACTCCCACATAGTCGACCGCGGTTGCATCTGGGACCGGGTGGCTTAGAACTCACGCTGGGCACGTGTGCGTACGTGCCCAAGATCCCAAGGAGAATGGAGGAGAAGGGATTGCGTGACCATCCCCCCTGGGGGGTGATTTCTCGCTTTCTGTCTCTATGTCTCTCTCTCTCTGTCTGGCGAGCCCATGCGCCCTATAGCGAAAACCTCTCCAAAAAAAAAAAAAAAAAGAAGAAAAAAAGATTTTACACAAAAACATTTACAATAATATTTACTACAACATTGTTGTAACAGAGAAATATTTGAAATAATCTAGTTAACCAGCAGTAGATTATTGCTTAGATAGGGTGTGACAAATAATTTAAATGTTTCCTAGAAGAATATTTAAAGAGACAGGCTAAGAAAGAAGCAGATAGAAGGGGTCAGAAAAAAGACAGAAAGATAAAGAGGTTGAGATTGTAGTAATATATCAGTACTACCCTACTTGATTTTGATGTTAGGTTTCATAACCAAATAAAGTATAGCTTTTAAAAATAATTAATATTAGTAATACATTTCAGTGTAAAATAGTAATTATATTGTTGTATATAATGATAAAAGAAATTGCAATCATTTTACACTTTAATTTTTGAAATATTTTGTAGATGTCAATTACATTTAAGATTTTAATTAGCATTATATTTGTAAATTTTAAATTAATATTATAAAATACTTGATTTTCCTTAAGAATAAATAGTTTGTATCACACCAACCTTCTAAGAACAATGATATAAACTTAGATAGATTTTTTTTTTTTTTGCCATAAGGCACATCTGCTCACTGGAGAGTAGAGAGAGCAGAGAGACAGAGAGAGGGAAAATAGTGAGAAAATGTTGAGGGATGGCTTCTGTGATGATTTCCAGGCTCTTGGTGTTTTGGACAAAGAATTGAATGAAACATACATAGTGTAAGGTAAAGGTAGTTTATTAAGTAAAAGTACACTCCTGAGAGGTAGGAGAGGTCCTGAACAGACAGAGTGTCTCAAAGGGCCAAATGACATATTTAAATAACTGGATAAACAGTAGAGTGACTGAGACTCTTTACCTTTATGGAGTAGAAGTAAAATCACTTATTACTAACAACTGTGGAAACTGATAGTATCCACTAACCATGAAGGTATACCCACTTTATTACCTAGGATTCCATCCCTATGTCTAGGAGTGTGGTGAAAATAGTTATGGACATTAAAAGCCATGTAGATATCACTTAATCATCATTTACAATAGCAAACACTTAGAAACAACCAAAACATTCTTGAGTAGTAAAAAATAAGTTATGCACTGGTCTAATATACAGTATTGAGAAAGAATAAACCAAGACTTCTTGGGCTGCTTTAAGTAGAACAATGGAAAAAATAAAGGAAAAAGCTGAACCATCTAAAATCATAATTTTTATGAATCCATCAGGGATCTAAGATGGCAGGAGGGATCAGCAAGCCTGAAATCTAAAGGGACAGAAGTTTCCACGCAGAGAGAGAGAGAATAGCACAAGTAATGACTCACCTGGAGCAGAACACAGGATGATGTCGAGCTGCCATGAATGTAGCTAAAAAGGATGCAGAGGGGGCCAACATTGGGGTGGTGGTTAAAGCACTGGCTTCCCACATGGCTGACAGTGGTTCAAATCCTAGACACAACAGCTTGAAAATTACACTTAGCATATATGTATGTGTGCTCAAATCCCAAGAGGAGAATGAAAAGGGATTGCAGCATGACTATTCCCCCTGAAGGCTGACTTCTCACTTTCTGCCTCTCCGTCTCTCTTCTCCAGTGAGCCCTGCTGCTAAGTCAATCAATTGTTCAAGCAATCAATTTTAGGGGGAAAAAAGAAGGATACAGCAACTTTCAAATAAGTGACTAAAGTTCAGGGGTGGGCATTATGAAAGATAATAGACCCCTGGGAGTTACAATACAAGGGAAGTTCCACTGACTCCACAGACTTTCACATACACAGGAGCATCCTTAGTGGGTAGATGATATTTGGAGACCCATAAAAACTTCTTTTAGGTGGTTCAGTTCTAGAGTAAGAACAGCTGTGGGAAGGATGGCATGTGCTTCTCTGAATACCACCAAGTATTAAAGAACCACAGTGATGCAGTAGTAATGCAGTGCTCTGAGATGTAGGACCTACAGGGAACATCCCAGGTTCAAGTCAAGAGGCCTCCTGGTACATGCTAGCTGCATGTGTGTGCCTGTGCCCATCGCCTAGTCTGGCTGAGACTGAGGTGGATCACATTGTGAGGACCCTGTTGAGTGGGGCCTATTTCTCTGTCCCTTTTTTATTGAATAAATTAAAAACTAAAAAAAAGAAAAGAAAAAAGAAACAAGATAAGAACAAAATGTTCAAAGTATGTAGCCTCCAGAGGCATCTGGGAAAGTCTGTTGGTAATGGGAAGAAGGTAGAAGACAAAAGCCTCTACCTCCAGGGGAAAAGCAGGAAACTGTCTTATTCTGGACTATGACATCAGGATTTAATGGACCTGTTTATATAAGGATTTAGAACAGTTTTTATTTTCAGAGGGTGTGTGTGTGCTCATCAGAGACAGAGACAGAGAGAGAGTGAATAAGCACTCCCCAGTGGGGTATGGTCATGCCACAATCCCTTTGCTCCATTTTTCATCCCATCAGGATCCTAAGTATGCACACACATGTGCTCACTATGTTTTTCAAGCCTCGGGCTGGGATTTTGAGCATCATCAGCCATTTGGAATCTGGCTCCCTACACACAGAGCTTAACACAGAGCTTAACCAGTGTGCTCCAGGGCCAGCCGGTGGACCTGTTTTTTATTTTAAAAGTTGCTGCATGACCCGGCCTATTTGTCAAAAGTCATGGAAGTGTACTTTCAAAGTGTAAATGAGAATAGTGGTGAGCCAGCAGGTGGCATGGTGGTTAAGACGTTGGATTCCCACATGGCTAACTATGATTTGAGTCGCTGTGTGCATGTGTGTGTGTGTGTGTGCATGCCCAAAATCCTGAGAGGAAAATGGAACAGGAAGGATCGCAGCATGGTCACTCCCTAGGGGATAATTTCTCACTTTCCCTCTGGCTCTGTCTGTTTCTCTCTAATGAGTGCATGCACCCTATGGAAAAAAACTAATAAAAAACTAGAGTAACTAGTGGTTACTCTAGTGAGGAGAATAGTGGCAAGAAGAGGTGGCAAAACAAGGCTTCTGGGTCTG
Organism: Tupaia belangeri chinensis; assembly: GCF_000334495.1. Classification (NCBI taxonomy): domain Eukaryota; kingdom Metazoa; phylum Chordata; class Mammalia; order Scandentia; family Tupaiidae; genus Tupaia; species Tupaia belangeri. Next base: position 8,543,720 of record NW_006160041.1, read on the forward strand.
ATTACTATTCATTTCTAGGTATGAGTGGTGGTAATATGATTATAGTCATAAGGTAAAAATTCTTTAGATCACATCCTAAAGTGTTGCACATTTTTCTCCATTATTTACAGATAAATTATATTTATATTAAATGTTAATAATTGAACTGTCAATAATTCATAATGATTCTAAAAATTACATCAGTAATCATGTTAAAAAGATACATATATAATGTTAATCATCATAAACATTCAAATTTTCAGAAAGATCTGAGAAATAATCCACCAAAAACACAGTATTAATTATAATACTTTTTCAATGTCACAACTGGTGTTGCAAATGCTATTCCTAGCTCTTTCACCACTTTTGTGTAATCAGGGAGCTGCCTGGTGTCTTGGTGGGAAAACACAATGCTCTGCGAGGCTGACCCACAGGGGAGTTTTCCAAGTTTGTATCCAGACCTTCCTCAGTACATTCTGAGTGTGTTGGACATGTGCATACCCATAATCTAGGGCTAGTGAAGGCTGGGCTGGGGGTGGATTGTGGCATCAAGAGCTTTTTGGAGGTCTAGTCTCTATCTCTTTGCCTCTCACTCATGGAAGAAATGAATATACACACATATATATACACACACAAGCACATACAAACACACACATATACAGACACACACATATATTGTTATTCAACTAATCATATATAAATATATGTGATAACATAACCACATATAAATATATGTGGTAATTTTATATATACATACACAATATATGCATATATACATATATATGGTAACACACATACAGATGTATATATGGAAATTAACATCATTTTAGTAAAAGTGAAATACAGAATTCAAGACAAACATGTTTTTGGACTGCCACATGGCTGACTGTGGTTCGGGTTCGTCCAGATTCCATGTCCTGAAACTCACACTAGGTGCGTATGTGCTCAAGACACTGGGAGGAGAATGGAGGAGAAGAGATTGCAGTGTAGTCATTGCCCCTGGGGATGGGGGTAATTTCTTCCTTTCCCTTTCACTATCTCTGCCTTGCTCTGTCTCTGGTGGGCACACGCTTCCTGGGGCAAAAAACTCTAAAGAAAAACCTATAGGTTAAGATTATTGACAATGCCAAATATAATTGGGAATATACTGTTTAATACTCAATACTTAAACCTCTCCTGTATTCTATCTTTGTTAACCATTAAACTAACTAGATCCTAGCCTAATAGGACTATATACCACTTGGTGGGAGGAAGGAATATAAACATGGCAATGAAAAAGAATTGATAAATGACTCTGTCAGTAGCGTTCATTGAGTGGAATACACACACTATCCTTTTTTAAGATTTAAAATGATTAAGAACCAGTGTTATTAACAGAAAAGACGCTAGTGAAGCCATTGTATCAAATACATTACTACAGAGTAGTATCTTTGAAACATTCAGTTTTATTTCAAGTGTCTATGAAATTCTGACTCCAGCCTCATTCTCCATAATAGCCTTTTTCTCCATATCATGTATGAATTGCGAAATTGAAATATGAGACTGCCTAACACTTATGCCCTCAAAACAACTCCCTTTCAAATTCATGTAATGTTTCATGAGTTCCCCTCCCACAGAAGAAAAAAAAAATGTTTACAGTGCTTGATATTCAAAGCAAAAGAGAGGGCCCTTGCTCCATGCTGCTTGTTTCAATTTGCACTCCTCCATCGCCCAGGCATATCCATGGACCTGGAAAACTGTTATCTCCCCACCATATGAGAGAGAGTGTGAGTTCCCCTTGTAAAGCTGTTACTCAAAAAAATGTCATCCTGTAAAGAATGTATCTTTAGGGATTACACTGAAAGAGAATAGTAGATAACTGCTTCCTCAAGTCTTGCAGAAACCTTCCTGAAATGGAGCAGGTGATTTGGGTATGGTCTAAAGGCTATATTCAAATTTATTTGCCCATTTTTAAAAATAGTCCCCCACCTTTCTTGTATATATTGTCAAGTAGCCAAGAGGTTGGATAAATATAAATAAAACTTCTTTCCATAGTAACAGATTTTAGGCTGACTTGTCCCTCTTTGCTGCACATGAGTCACTAATCTGCATTCTGGATGCATTTAGTAAGGAAATTAAAAAATTAACATTAGTAGACAATTGTAAAGATAAATTTGTCTTGGCACATAAGTTCCAATTAAAATAATATTTTACACTGTATTCTTGAATACTTAATCCTGTATTTGTTTGTTTCCTTTGAGTGATATTAATAATAATGCAGAGAAAGGGACTCTATATTGCAAATTTTTTTGAGCTTGAGATGCAAAATAAGAAGTTTTCATCTGTTAATGGGACGCTAACAACATCTGGTAATCAGTCTTGCACACTTTTATAATGTTTTATTATCCACAAACATCTTTGCTTTGTTTTCTACTACACTACTTCCAAATCAATGCTGAAAGTTCAATGATAACCTCTAATCAGTAGTAAATTAGGTCATATAATTCATCACTAACTCCACTGACAATAGAAGATGATAAATATTTGTTGATAGATAATAACCCTTATAAATGTATATATTTTCTGGGGCCAGACACTAGGGTAAACATGAAATGTGACACTGTGCAAGGCTACCCTACATGGGAAGGTTCATGGCTCAAGTCAGAGGCCTTCTTGAGTATGTTAGGCATGCAGTTGCCTGTGATCCAGGTCTGACTAAAGGCTGGGGGTAGATTGTCATTTCAAGACTCTGTTGAATATATTGACTCTTTCTCTCTCTCGGTCATAGAATAAATTAACTTTTTTAAAGTGTAAATATTTTCTGTTCTGTGGGAATATTTATGAGAGTGAACTACAGGTATTTTGGAGTCCATAATATTGAGTACTTTCATTTCTGAATGTGGCAAAGAAGTTTGTAGTAAACCCAGTCTTCTCTGTGAATGATCATAAAGTATTCAGTAAAAAAAAAAAAAAAAAATCTCTTATTTTTGAGGGACTAAGATCCTTGAAAGGTGGAGAGAAGGAGATTGAATGGGTTTCTTTCTCTGTAGGTTTTTCCTGAAAACGTTGGATGATTCACAGTGATGTACATGTAGGTTTAGCAGAAAGCAGCAAACTAGAATATCTTCTATTCTCACATGATTGGAGAGACCAAAATTGGAACTCAAAATGCTATAAAAAAAGTCATTCATGGGGACCAACGGGTGGTGTGGTGGTTAAGGTGCTGGACACTCCCATATGGCCGACTGTGATTCAAGTCCTGGACCTGGTGGCTTGCTTTCTCACTTTCCCTCTTTCTCTCGTCAAATGAAAATAAATGAATGAGTTAAAAAAAAAATTAAAAAGTCATTCAGAACCATTATATTTTTTATGCACGATGTCTAGCAAATTAGACACAGTATGTTAAGAAATAAAAATCTAATAACTGAAAAAACAAGGGAAGAAATAGCCAATAGCAGTAGTCGTGCAGGTAGGTAATTCAGGTATTTTTCAGGCACAGACTTAAATAGTTAGGATTAAGGTCAGCAATGTGACTTACTTGTTTAATTGGAAATGGACTCCCATGTATTAATTGTTTGCAAGGTGGGAAATGCTTGAGTGATTTGTCTTGTGCTACAAAAATATGTCTTTATGCTAATCCTCTAAGGGTCATTATCATTTATTCTCATTTTATTAAAAAAATAGAAAATTCCATTTCAGAGAGGCCATATATACAACATAGCTAACTCAACAAATTAAACCTTAAACTAAGGACAATAAGCACGCTAAGGAGATCTTTGAAGTAGGAAAATGACAAAGTTCCCAAAGCTTGTATACTATGAAAAAGTAAATTAGTCTAACACCTGAAAAAGAAATAAATCATGCTTAGCAGAATTAATGAAGCAAAATGTATTTTTGAATATTTCTAAATGGGTCCATAAAGGCCAACAGAATTTGGCTAGTCTAATCCTCCCTGTGGGAGAAGTAAAGCCTATCTAAAAGATTTCCTTCATTGCTTATCATGTCTACCCCTGCCCACTGCACTGCCATCAGGCTAATGAGAATGGATTTGACTGAGATCTGTCTGCTCACTGAACATAGTCCAGGCAAAAACCCCAGAGCTGACCATCCTATGTGAGGAACATAGACTATTTCTGTTTTCCTACCCCTGGTTCTGACCACATACTGTTTTTTTTTTGTTTTGTTTTTGTTTTTTTCTGTGTAGTTGTTCTTCTCATTGGAGGAAAATGATCATTTCACAAACTATTCAACTACTATAAAGTCTATTTATCATACCATGACTCTGCGTTCTTGGTTGATTAGTTCAGGTGGCCTTAGAAAGACCATCTATGACTTTGTAAATGGAGGAAAAAAGAGAAATTAATTTTCTTTCATTAGGAAAATGGAGGTTATGTTAACTTTGAGAAAGGTGGCACCATTTGTTTGCCATATGGTCTAAGGAGAAAAATAAAAGACTTCTAAGTAATATCAAAACCCTAGCCAGGCTCCTCTGGGCCCTCTTTTTGACTAGGCCTCAACTTTGGCCTCTAAAGTCTTAAACAAATAAGACTACATCACTTAAAAGGCCTTCCCTAGGCATCCCTAGGTTGACTCTTGATTTTTTTTTTTTTTTAATTTTTCATAGGGTGCCTGCATTCACCAGAGAGAGATAGAGGGATGATAGAGATTAGAATCATCCCTCATAGGGCATGGTCTGCCTCAATCTCTTCTCCATTTCACCCTCCTTTATGGATTTTGGGAATGCATGCATAAACACCTAGCATGTTGCTCAAGCCACCGGGTCTGGGATTCAGACTACATGGTCAGCCATGTGGGATCCAGTTGACTTAATCCCCCAGGCCACAGACTGACCTGACCTACCCTTTTTTTAAAGTGCCTGCCTGAGAAAATTTAAGGATGCCGAAAAATGTTTGTTCTAGTCAACACTGAAAAGCATGGTAAAATAGAAGACTAACGTTCATAAGGGTCAATTATCAAACCCATGTGAGTTTCGTATGAACCAACCTATCTCTTCCTGTATTTTGTAATTCTTCACTTCCCTGATGCCTCCCTACTTCCTCATTCTTCTTTTAAAATGCCCAGTCCGGGACCAGCAGATAAGATAAAGATTATGTCACTGGACTCACATATAGTTGACTGCAGTTCGAGTCTGGCCCATGCAGCTTCCAACTCATGCTGGAGGACCAGTAGATTGCATAATGTTTACATTTTTGAATTCCCACAGAGTTGACTGTGGTTGGAATCCAGGACCCAGTGACTTGAAACTCACACCAGGAGCGCATGCATGTGTGTCCAAGATCTCGAGAGGAGAATGGAGGTCAAAAGATTGAAGCGTGGTCATCCCCCCAGGGTGTGGATTTCTCATTTTCTGTTTCCCTGTCTCTCTCTCTGTCTCTCCAGTGAGTGCACACATCCTATAGCAAAAGAAAACTCTCTAAAAAATAAACTAAAATAAAAAATGAAATGCCCAGTCATCTTTGTACAAATAGGAGATAGGTTGAATTCATTCTGGACTCCTTCCATTATTGCAGAAGTAGATTAAAATCTGTCATTACCACTTTAACTAGTGCCCAACTTTGTTTATTTTTTGATAGTAATTAAAGATTTTTCTCTCAGAGTTTCTGGCAATCATATCATGCCATATGGATACAAGAAAAGTAAAAAAAATTAAGACTTTTAAGTAATTATGCTTAATATTTCTCTCTTGTAATAAAGAATGGAGCTGGAAGCAGAAAGGAGATAAAGATCCCTCTCTCTTTGGGTCTCCCATAGAATTTTGGTCCTGCTTCCAGAAACGGCTTATGACCTTATTTCCCAGAAATCAGCCAGGATTTCTCTCATAATTTTCTTTCTTTTTGTTCTTTTACTTTTAGACAGGCCAGGGCCTTATTAAATTATACCAAGGGAAACTTCAAAAAGTTCAAGGAAAAATATCATGGAAGTACATTCATTTTTGTGCAATAATTGAAATCTGTGCATAGTCATTTCATTCATACATACATTCTCATGAACTCTGAACATCCCTTATATTATAAATCATCATAAATTGTTCAATATCAGAATTTTAACTAAACAATTCAGAAATATTTATACATATTATAAATGTATTTTTTTTTTGGAGAGGTTTTTGCTACAGGGCACGTGCGCTCGCCAGACAGAGAGAGACAGAGAGATAGAAAGTGAGAAATCACCCCCCAGGGGGGATGGCCATGCCGCAATGCCTTCTCCTCCATTCTCCTCTGGGGATCTTGGCACGCACACGCGACCGATGTGAGTTTAAGCCACCGGGTCCGGACTCGAACCGCGGTCGACTATGTGGGAGTCCGGCGACATAGCCATTACGCTAATTGCTGGCCCTATAAATATATTTTAAGCTGTAATGCACTCAAATTAGAAAATTCTATATTTATTTTACCAATGCAATGAAGTTAAATTAAACTTTAGTCTCCAGTAATATTCCCATGCAATATTAACCTTATCCATGGAATACAGATCATAAAAATATTTTTCTCCTGTCAGTTCTTAAAATAAATATTATTGAAATATTTAAATAACTTCACAATTCCAATTTTGTAACATTCTGTTATGAGTATCATACCCAAAAAGAAAGTTTTACCAAAATTCGCTGTTCTTCCATTCAATCCTTGGGGAATAGACACATTCTTGAAAGATGATCAGAGTATTATGAATGTAAATTATGGTCATAGTGTTAAGGACAGTTAAACCCAGATTTGACTCCCAGCCTCCATGGCTTGAAAAGCATGCTGAGTTCATTTACATGGGTGCCCCAAATCCTGATGGGATGGAGGAGTGGAGGCAAGTGATTGTGGCATGATTATGCCTAACTCAGGGGTGCTTACTCTCTTTCTCCCTCTTTCTCTGGCAAGCACTTACCCTCTGGCAATTAAAAAAAAAATAGTAACAATACATTTCAAACTACTGCTTTAAAAAGGACTAGATACAAGAAAGATAAAATGGTCTCAGTATTAGTAATGCCCCCCCCCAAAAAAAAAACTCCAACATTACCAATACAGGTGTATGATTCTTAGTCAAAGAAATCTGTTTAGTATATATTAGGGGAGAATGTAATTGCAATGTTTAATGTTAGGTGCAGGTAATATGATGTTCTCCTAGGGAAAAAAAAAAGTTGATTTAAGTTAGTGCCTATAAAAGTTGAAAACTGAAGTCATCTTTCTGTATACTTTTACCATCTGCCATGAAATAGCATCAATCTTTTGCAGGAAAAAAGCCAGCACAGATAAATCTAAGTTCACTGGGAAAAGAGTTTGTGTTTATGACAGTGCCCAGCGTGCTGTGACTGCTTAATAAATGTCAAATCTGATGGATAATATTCATTTAGATGTTACATGGCTGCTTTTATATTTCCCATTGCAATGCTTTGAGTTATAGACAGAGCTGTTAAATGATCTTATCCTAATCTAATTTCACAATACCTAATTATGGTAACTTGCTACTTTCAAACTAAGTGTCTTAGGAAGGGGGGACCATTACTGATTTTTTGTTGTTGTTGTTGCTCACACATACATGCATTCAGCTTTTATTAAGACCACATAGAAGTCATACATGAAGATATATGAGGTAAAATCCCATCTTCAGTAATATTAGTACCTAGGAGAAGAAACGGATTCAAAAATAACTATTGAATTAATGTATTATAGACCTATTTAGAGCATACATTTTGTACATTGTAATTTTTTTCCTCATGCTATATTTTTAGTCTCATAATATATCATTCTCTGTGAGTCACCTTAAAATTCTGTTTGGAAATATTAAAGAAAAATTGGACTAATAAATTGATAATTAATAAATATAATAATTCATTGTATGTGATAGTTGCTAGTAGTGTGCCATAAGTAAGAAGAAAAAAAGAATTCTTTCCTGTACAATTTAACTGAGGAAAACTACATGAGACTAGTGTTCTTGTTTTTGTTTTAATTGCCAGAGGATATGTACACTTGTTAGAGAGACAAGGAGGTACAGAAAGAGGAAAAAAGAGAAAGAGGTAGAAAGCATCCCCCAATCGGATGAGGTGATGCTGCAATTGCTTCTCCATTTCTCTATCCTTTTGGGATTTGGATCATGCTTGCATACATGTCTAGCATATTCTTCAAGCCACAGGGCAGGGATTTCAACTGTAGTCAACCATGTAAGATCCAGGCTCCCTTAACCTCTAGGCTATAGAGCTGGCCTCAAAAGCAATAATATTTGAGAGATATTCAACGAGTGGCCCAATTGAAAGGCCAAGCAAGGTGATACATGTCTGTAACTCTAGACTCTGGAAAGAAATGAGACAGGAAGTTCATAAGATAGCAAGACCTTGTTTTAAAAAAATCCAAATGCTAAAAATATCCAAAACCAGTTTTATGGTGCTTGTTTTTCTTCATTTAATTTATTCTCTACTTGAAGTATAAATGAAGAATTATGCTTATAAAACATTCACGTTATCAGTTCACCCCCTCCTTGAATCGTGCATAGACATTTTGTTGTAAGGAAAAGAAAACGAACATTAATTTTGACTGTGAGGTTCCTACAAAGTCTGGCCTTTGCAGTTGGTGTCCTTTGAACTCTGGGTTCCTATCTCATTCTTGGTTCCTTGAAAATATTATGCTCATGCTCATGTTAGGGGCAAGCAGCAGTCTTTAGTAGAATGTATCACTCACACTAACCCCTGGTACCTAACTGTGCCCCATTTTCCTCATCTACAAAATAGGAACAATTACACATTTTAACAGAGAGTTAAGAAGAAAAGGTCATGAATACAGGAAAAGCACATAGAATTGAGCCTCGCTTATAGTAAAGGCTCAATAAATCTTGGCTATTAGTTTCTAGCTTCCACTGTTATCATTTTAAATATCAGTGTTTCCTAAAAAATCCCTCTGATTATCCAAGATGAAAATGCAGAAGCTTGTCATAGTTTTCTAAGTTGGTGAATTTATTAATTGTTTTTTTTTTGTTTGTTTGTTTGTTTTGTTTTGTTTTAGGGAGATTTTTGCTATAGGGCAGATGCACTGACCAGAGACAGAGAAACCAAAAGGGAGAAATTACCCCTCCCACTGCCCCCGCCAAAGGGAATAACCATGCCACAATCCTTTCTCCTCTATTCTCCTCTTAGGATTTTGGATATACACAGAGATGCACCCAGTGTGAGTTTTAAGCCACTGGAACCAGGACTGGAACTGTGATCAACTATGTGGGAGTCCAGTGATGTAACCATTGTGCCATCTGCTGGTCCCTATAATTGCTTTTTTAATTAAACTTTTTAACCCTTACAATGCTAGATACAAAGGACAGGGACTGTTTTCCTATCACTTATTAATATATTTCCGATGTGTGATACTATGCATTTAATAAGTAGTTCTTGACTATGTCAATGGATGATTGAATGAACACAAAAATGATTTTACTCCTGTGCATTGTTAAGAAAATTTATTTCAGTGTATTTTGATACAGTTAAGACATAGGGACAATATGTAGCTCAGATTTACAGGCATGCCTCCTAACATTATATTGTAAACAATTGCAGAATTATAATTTTGAAAAAAAAAAACCACCTAAAGTATATTTCCTTACAATTATAATAGTAACAACATATTCTTATATAACATGGGAACTACCTCTAGGTTAGACCATCATGCATTTCTTATAAATAGTTGAAATCAAGCTGAAAATACCTGAGGAAGATGTCCTTCACTAGAACTAGAATTAATGTGTATAATATCAACATAAAACTACTAGGGACATGCTAGGGAAAATAGAGTAAGATTTAACATTTATATTGTAGTTTCAACTAAGTATCCACATAAAGTATTTCAGATTTTAAGATAAAAATGAAAATATAGATTTAAAAAAATATGTTAAAGATAGAAGAGGTGAAATATACCAGGGAGATGGCAATGGTATATATATTTTAATGCCATTGATCCTGTTTAAATAAAACTAGAATGTGACTAAACTATGGAATTAGGAACACAGTGTGACAATTCTGAAGAAAAAATTTGCTTGTATAATAGTAGACAAAACATGGCAAGAAAAAATAGCATTCAATTTCAATTCATGTGTAAAAATTCAATTATGGCTCACATACAAAAGATAAAAATATTCCCAGATCTCTAAAATTTTATATAGTTTTAAATTGGAGAATAATAGGGGCTGTATTTAAACTATAGTCGAGTTAGCAAACAGCTTAATGATGAGAATGTACCAAATGGGGACTGAATATTGGTGCAACAATAAAATTCTGCCAGGAAGATTCACATGGGAAGGTTAGCAGTTCACATCCAGAGAGTGCCCTGGAGAAACAGAGTAAAGATGTCATAACTGAGATGTTTTCATTTCACATACACACACAATCAGGACAGGGACCAGAAGGTGGCATGGTGGCTAAAATGCTGCACTCCCACATGGTCAACCAGAGTTTAGGTCTCAGATCTGGTGGGTGGAAAATCACACTGGGCATGTGTGCATGCATGCCCAAATTCCCAAGACTAGAATTGAGGAGAAGAGCTCGCAGTGTGGCCATTCCACATTTGCTCTCTCTGGTGAGCAAATGTGCCCTATGGCAAACACCTAAACAACAACAACAAACAAACAAAAAATAAAGCAGGTACATTTGCATCCAGCAGTCAGGCTAGCTGAGGGAGGTGATAGATCATGGTTTGGGACTCTACCAGTGATGCTGTATCATGCTTCTCTTTCTCTGCTTCTTTCACTGATGGGGTAAATGAAAAAAGTAAAAATAAATACATTTTTAAAAAAGAATGTACCAAGTGATAGAATTAGTGCCTTTCATCTCAACGATAGATAATTAAAGCCAATAGTAATTGGATATTGGTTTCAGTTTTCAAGTGATGCCATCAATTTGCCAGCACCTGGTGAGCCATTTAAAAAGCTCCCCAATATCTGACTCGCCTCAGCCCTCCAGCTGTCATTTGGGATGAATGAATACATGAGAATGGGCTTATTTCACAATCACTGTGCAGTTTTCTGTGCATTGTTGGGTTTCTTCATTCCTTTTTTATTCCCCAAGAAAATGCTGACTATATTGATTTCACCTCTTTCTTTGAGCTATTTTAGAATGAATTCAACCCATACTCTAATTGTTTTGTTTATCTGTCATAATTACATGTTTTGAAATAAACAGATGCAAATATGCCCACAGGAAATCTCTTAGTGAAAATTACAGAGTTAGAACAGAAAACAATCACATGATCAGTGTAGTTACTTGTCTTGATGATCCAGGAGAAACAAAGTGAAGATGTCATAAATGCAGGTGTTTTGATTTAATGGATTATACACTGAAAAGAAAAAAAATAAAACATTGCAGCCACATGATATTTTACAGAATAATTAGGATAATTTTTAAATCATATAAACCTTCTCCTTAGATTAAGAAAAAACCTGATGTCAAGCCTTTTCAAGTTAAAACAGAAAATGTATATGCATATATAGGAAATCAGTGCATAAAAACTTCATATACATTTAGCTCAGTATTATGCTCAGACATTAAAGTGAGTAGAGAGGAGACATGGAGTAAAAACAGAGATATAAACCTAATATCTATTGAAGATAATCTTAATATTAGATCATTGTATATGTGTTTTCCTATTTAGTACAGAGAATAACTAGGGTTAAACATATTTACAGTGACTGAAATCTTTGCTATTATACCATATATCTGTCTAGGCTTGACATAGCCCTGGGTCCTGAAGTTGTCACGAAGCATTCCGTATATAATGATATGTTGGAATTTCTTCCTTATGTACATTGTCTTAGCATCTTATGTCTCCATATGGTAAAATAATCAGGTTAAGTAATTCCCAGAGAAGAATTTGATTATTTGGCTGTTTAGGTGTCCAATGGTATCTAGTTATTATTCATATATTATTCTCATTTTGGGGAATTATTTTCTCAGTCTTTTTGGTGAGTTTTTCTAGGTCAGAGCTTCTATAATCTACACCTGAGATTCGATCTTCTGCATGATCTAATCTGCTTTTAATACTTTCAAGAGAGGTTTTGATTTCCTGTATTAAAACCTTCATCTCTAACAGTTTCGTCTGACTCTTTTTTATGGTGTGTATTTCCTCTATCAGATCATGGAAGAACTTCCTCACCTCCTGCAACTCTTTTTCTCTTTTCTCCTGCATTTTCTGGAGTTTGTTGTCTCTCTTCTCTTACATCTCTATTAGCTTTGTCACTATGAATATCCTAAATTCTTTTTTTTTTTTTTTTTTTCTTGAGGGGTTTTTGCTATGGGGCGTGTGCACTCTCAAAAAGAAAGAAAGAGAAGTGTGCACTCTCCAGAAAGACAGAGAGAGATAGAGAGACAGAAAGCAAGGAATCAGCCCCCAGGGGGGATGGCCATACCACAATCCCTTCTCCTCCATTCTCCTCTCGGGATCTTGGGCATGCACACATACGCGCCCAGTATGAGTTTAAGCCACCGGGTCTAGGACTCGAACCACGGTCGGCTACATGGAAGTGTCATTACGCTAACTGCTGGTCCCAATATCCTAAATTCTTTATCTAGAATTTCCACGAGTTCCATTGTACTATCTGTGGATGATGAAGGTCTGTTCTTTGAAATATTTCACTCTTTTAATAGACAAAATATCTGCCCTTAAAGACTTAAGTGCAAATTTACAACTTCCATGAATGGATAATGGTGAACTAATATCAAACAGATAATTTATTTAACTTTCAGGAAGTCAAAGATGAAGGGGCATCCTTTTAGTGTTCCTGGAGAATAAATTTTTTTAACAATGAGGATATCTATAGGAGTATCATTTAAGACATAAGAAATAGAGTGAGTGGAAATCTAGAATAAGAAAATACAGGATATCTAAAAGAAAAATAATTCATTTGATAATAACAGAACATGGTTTACCTTGTGTGGGTTGTGTTAGTTGGTGAGGAAGGAAGTATTGAATAGAGTGGTTAAAGCTGGAACCAGTATCTATTCAATGATTATTTACTGAACTCTGAGAATACGGAGATGAAGAGATGCAGTTAATGGTGTTCATAAGGAATTTCTAGATGGCAGTAACTGCTAAATAATCATCAAACAGGCTTTCTTTTCTGCTTTGGAAGTAGAAGGAGACTTATATTAACCAGATTGGCTGGATACCAATTACTACTATGTATAATAAGTAGAAGAGATACTAAAAAAAAACATTAAATAAATAAATAGATTTTTTTACATAGGATCCTTGATGTTTTTTTTTCCCTTTCTGTGGTTAATTACAAGCCAATCGTAGAGCCATAAGATAGAAATAACATAGATTCCCCATAACTTCTTGAAATATATGTTGGAAGATACTTATGACCAAAAAACAATAGTTTTTTTTTTTTAAGCCATCGAGATTTTAAATGTTTATTACATGAGTTAGCACTACCTTAAAGGACACAATTTTCAATGCATAGTATTCATTAACAAGTGAAAGTCTAGGTTCAAGTGCAAATGTAAAGAGACAGAACAGACCTAGGCTAATGCTAAATTAAGGACTGATGGAGAGAGAAAAAGGAGAGCCAAGGAAGAATAAAAATATAATAACATGAATTTTCCTGGAATTCTAGAGAAATTATTGTCAGGAAGAAATACACATGATATTAGGCTTCTAGCTGTGTCTTATAAAATTATTTATTAGCAAAACTATAATCAATAGCTGTTTGCCATTTGACTTTTACAGAATAATCAAAGATGGACTTGAAAACATTCTATCCATCAGTTGCTCTCAAGATGAAAACAATTTCAAGTACAAATTTAACTCAAAAGTACAGTCTATATGGATCAGCTTGTGGTGTGGTGGTTAAAGTGGCTATACTCCACATTGCTGACTGTGTACTTCAAGTTCCAGACCTGGCAGACTGGAAAACATAGTAGACATGTGTGCATGCATGACCCAAATCTTGCAGCAAGAGAGAGAGGGACGAGAAGGGATTCTGGCATGACCATTCTCCACAGTGGGCTCTCTCTTTCGCTCTCTGGTAAGCACATGTGCCCTCTAGCAAAAACTTATCAAAATCAGAGCCAGAATCCAGGCAAAGAGGCCCAGGAGGAAGCATGTGTAACTCTATGACCTAGCCTCACAATTCACATGCCATCTCCTCCACTTTATTCTGTTCATCTGGGCAGTCTTAATGTCCTGCCCAGTCTCAAGGGGAGAAGAGAGGGCTGCCAAAGCTCTGGAAGAACAAGAGAGATAGAAAATATTGTTGTAGCCATTTTTAGAAAACATCATCTTCCAAATGAGATAGAAATTATTGTTCTCATCTTTAGATAAGAAAATTGAGTCTTAGATTACTTTAGTAATTAATTTCAGTAATTAATCTAAGGTCACACAACAAATGAAAGCCGAGTCTAAATAAAGTCTCTTTACTCCAAGGAGAGTACTGTTTCCTTTGTATCAAAGTCACCTAACTGCCATGGCGTTTCTATCTGCATAAACATCTGTATAAACATTAGGCTTATGTATCTGTAGGATCAAATATATTCCTGGGGCACCAGAAATAAGTAGCTCTAACTCAAAAGCCATACAAGTACAAATAAATAGAAGTCAGTGAGGAATTAAGCAAACAGCTTTAAAAGTGATAATATCTAGCATCATTGTTCTTTTTTTTTTTTTTTTTTTGCTATGGGGCTCACCCCCTCACTGCTCACTGGAGAGACAGAGAGAGAAGACACAAAGATAGAAAGCATAGAAAGCAAGAAATCACCCCCCCAGGGGGTATGGCCAGGCTGCAGGGGATGTGGGGTACTCACACATGCCCAGCATGAATTTCAAGCTTCCAGGTTCAGAACTCAAACCGTGGTTGGCCATGTGGAAGTCCAGGGACATAACCATTGCACCATCTACGGGTCCCAGAATCATTGTTCTTTAGTCATATTTCATGCATTATCTTAGAGAAGTCCTATAGTGCAGTCAATGGTGTGACTTAATTTATGTTAAAGTAAAACATTATGTTAGTAATAAAATTTCTATGAAGATTTAAAAATTAGATTTTGAAATTTGGAATTTTGCAAATCTAGGGAGCATGGGTATTCACATTTAAGACATTCTAAATGAAACTTTACAGCTTTACTCTGTAGTGGCACTACATCATTAACATGTTCTTCATGGGTGAATGATTCCACTGTCCACCTGGTCCTCTGATGCAGACTGATCATATTCATGTCCCTTCTCTTTTCACCCTTCCTATTACTCCCTATACACATACATAATTAGTCAAAAATGTGGTTTATTTCCCCAAGTAACTATTGCCTAAATTCACGTCTTTTTAAAATAACTGTTTTATTTAACTTTATGTATTTATTTATTTATTTTTAATTTGACCAGAGAGGGACAGAGAGAGAGAGAGGGAGAGTAAGAAAGCAAACCGCCAGTTCCGGAACTTGAACTGCAGAACTTGAATGGCAGTCGGTCATGTGAGAGTCTAGCACCCTTAACCACCATGCCACCTGCCAGCCCCAGGCAGCATGTCTTTATTCTTCATACAATTATTAAAAATCAATTTGTTTTCATTGTACATCTGGAATAGTCAGCTGCTTCCTTCTTGTTTTCTGTGATAGTACTGATCTTTTCATTGAATTCTCCAAACTACTGCCAGTCTAAAAGAGATCTTTTTAAAAAGTAGATACCACTCTTCCACTTCTCCAACTCATCAAAAACAAGTTAAAGGCTCAAGAACATGAAATTGTAAACACAATCATAACAACAGTACTGCAGCAATGACCTACCTATAAATCTTCATCTTTTAGTGAGCATTGAAAGCAAGAGGTACATTGACCCTGTCACTTAATCCTAATTCAGGCTAACATTATTCCAATTGTACAACAACTGCTATTTATTGAGAACGAATATCTTATTTAGGGAAATACAATAGATTTAAATAACAGATCTACATTTCTGAGTTCATATTTTTAAACTCTCACTATAGCTTAGTCACATAAATATTTTTTTATATTTTTTAAAATGACATGTTTTTCACATATTTTGTCTTTGTCTGACATGCCAAATAAATTTTTGGAAAACAACTATAGACACCTGAGATAGTGTGGGAGGAGGGTGGGAAATGGCAGAGGGTGAGGAGAAATGGAATATTATTTACAATAACATGTATGATTAAGCCACTATGCAATATATTCTGGATGGGAAATCATGTTTTATATGCTGGGGTGATGCTCAGGAATGAATGTAAATTAATTAATTAATTATAAAAAATGTTTTGGAAGAGAATCATAGTGCACTTATAACTAGATTCTAGCTTTTTCCATGTTTTTAGTTTAAAGTATTTTGGGAATCAATAAAATGTGAAAAAAAGTTTAGTATGGAAAGGAGAGGGGAAAAGGGGAAGAAAAAACAAGTACAAATAAGCTTAACTGACAAAAAAATTAGAAGTTATTTGCTGATAAATTAGAGTAATATTTTTGGCTTGACATGCATAGTATTAGTGCTGGAAAAAGAAATGTATGGTATAAAGATGTAATTAAATGTAAATAAATGAATAAAAATAAATAAATAAATACTATTAAAAACATTCCCATTGCTTTTTCACTAAGTACATGGAATGTTATCACTGTCTTATGAGTGGTTTAACAAAATAAAAAAAATTATTATTAAAATGATTTTTAATAATAGTTATTGTGGTTTATTAGACATCCAAAACTCTACTAAGTTTTTTTTTTATTTTTTTGGAGAGGTTTTTGCTATAGGGCATGTGTGCTTGCCAGACAGATAGAGAGAGACAGAGAGACAGAAAGCGAGAAATCACCCCCCAGCGGGGATGGCCACGCTGCAATCCCTTCTCCTCCATTCTCCTCTCAGGATCTTGGGCATGCACGCACATGCAGCTGGCCTGAGTTTAAGCCACCGGGTCCGGGACTTGAACCACAGTCAACCACGTGGGAGTCCAGTGACATAGCCATTATACTGACTGCTGGTCCCAACTCTACTAAGTTTTATAGATGTTTGTTTAATGCCACTAATAATTTTATGGCCTCCATGTGATTTTTCTTCTTATGTTTATAAATAGGAAAGATAAGTGGCAAAGGTTAACTTACCTAAAGTCATAAAGTTGTACCATGTAATGTTGGCTATGATTCTAACACATTTCTCTTATCTTGGCATGGTCATTGTGAAGGTTTGTGAACTGTACTTTGTGAAAGACTCTATGAGTACTTGAAAAATAATAAACGCTCCATAGATGTTAATTTTTTACAGATAAATATATTTCCCACTAAGCTGTGAGTCTTATAACAGCAACAGAAAATATCTATTTATATATATATCTCTATATAAAATACTTTGGTACAGAATCTAGAAGATAGAATTTGTTCTTCCAAAAATGTTCAAATAGACTAGTCTCCTTTTCCCTTAAAGCATTTTTAGCTTTCTTTAAAAAACTTGAAAACTAGCATAATATTTGCTTGGTTTTCATAAATTTTATTCATGTTCTGAATATGTACTAGGCCAGTTTTCCACATAAGTTTATTAATCAGACACTGATTATTAAAATATTTTAATAGGCAACAGTGAAAGAAGTGAATTTATTATAGCTATCAGGATGTTATGTACAATATTTCTACAAAAAAAAACTAATTTTACTGAGTAAATGAATATGTCACTGAAATAAAAGAAGCTTTCACAATACGTTTGAATGCTAGATAGCTCAGTGGTTTCAATGATTGAAATTCCTGGGGTCGGCAAGCAAATGGTTTTTAGATTTAGGACAAGGGCATTAGAAAGGATTGTGTATTCATGCAGCCTTTGATGGATAGAAGCAGATATCAAGACATCCTTATGTGAGAGATTTATATTATAAAATCCTTGGATAATATTGAAAGCTGTTCTGAGACTGCTTCTTTTCTTCCTACTTTCACTGACAAGAAAGGGAGAAAAAAGTGCTGTTCTACCTCAGGCTCCCAAAATAACTAAGTTTAGAAGTATTTTTTAATTTTAAATTATTCAAGACACCTTTTACCATTTTTTTTCCTATTTTGCACACAAGGGAACACAGCAATCATTTTCTGCTGTGTTTTCTTTTGTAGAATTTCAAAGCTTTTGGTCTTGCAGAAAGGAAAGCAGAATGTACCAGGAAAAATTCAAATCCCAGCCCACCCTACTATTGCAGCACAATCTCTAATCCTGTCAATGTAGAAATCCTTTAAGATGTGGAGTATTATTTTTTGCAGCAGGTGTTCCTGCATTTGAGTTATACCTGAATAACTATATGCATTCCTTGACTGCAGTGGTGAGCTTCCCTAAAACAAGAGAACATTCCTGCAGTATTCCACAGAATCCAGTTCTTGATTCATAATCATGTGCAATATTTGTACCTAAATATAGACTTTAGTTTCTCTTATCTGACTATACTATCCATTTTGAATCAACTTTTTGGTAGATTGCCAACACTCAGCATTCTGATTTAAAAATATTTTATTATCGGGACTAGCAGGTGGCATGGTAGTTAAAACACAGGACTCCCACATGGTTGATCACAGTTCAAGTCCTAGACTTGGTAGCTTGAAAATCATGCTAGGCATGTATACCCAAAATCCCAAGAGGAGGATGGAGTCTTTGGAGCGCATTAAGGTGTGGCCAGGTCCTCAGGGGATGATTTATCTCTTTTCCCTCTCACTGTCTCTCTGTCTCTTTTTGGCAAGTACACATGCCTTATGGCAAAAACTGAAAAGAAGAAAAAAAAAAGACTTTATTAAAATTTTGTTGAAAAATATTTGTATGAATGTCTGTATCAGTGGTTGTGAAGTATTTTTTTTTCCAGTTCTATACATGTGGACATCCTGTGTTCCAAGTGAGCAGTATTTTTGTATTTAGGTAAAATTTGCATATGTGCATATTTACAAATATAAAACTAGTTAAAATACCTGTAGTAAGTAGAGCAGTGTCTTGTAGGAATGTGATGGATAAATATTTCTGGTTGTTATAGGATTGTGTTACAGCATCGCTAAAGAAGAAAGGTTACTGTCTTAGTCCATTACTGCATTGCTAACAAAAATATCAAAGACTGAGTGAATTTACAAAGACCAGAGGTTTACTCTGCAGACAGCTTGGAGGTTCATGGTCCAGGGGCCAATGTCATGGTGGGTGGGATTTTGAGCAGAACAGCTATCTGTACATTTCTACTATTTCTGTTCTGGATGGGAAATCATGTTTTATATGCTGGGGTGATGCTCAGGAATGAATGTAAATTAATTAATTAATTATAAAAAATGTTTTGGAAGAGAATCATAGTGCACTTATAACTAGATTCTAGCTTTTTCCATGTTTTTAGTTTAAAGTATTTTGGGAATCAATAAAATGTGAAAAAAAGTTTAGTATGGAAAGGAGAGGGGAAAAGGGGAAGAAAAAACAAGTACAAATAAGCTTAACTGACAAAAAAATTAGAAGTTATTTGCTGATAAATTAGAGTAATATTTTTGGCTTGACATGCATAGTATTAGTGCTGGAAAAAGAAATGTATGGTATAAAGATGTAATTAAATGTAAATAAATGAATAAAAATAAATAAATAAATACTATTAAAAACATTCCCATTGCTTTTTCACTAAGTACATGGAATGTTATCACTGTCTTATGAGTGGTTTAACAAAATAAAAAAAATTATTATTAAAATGATTTTTAATAATAGTTATTGTGGTTTATTAGACATCCAAAACTCTACTAAGTTTTTTTTTTATTTTTTTGGAGAGGTTTTTGCTATAGGGCATGTGTGCTTGCCAGACAGATAGAGAGAGACAGAGAGACAGAAAGCGAGAAATCACCCCCCAGAGGGGATGGCCACGCTGCAATCCCTTCTCCTCCATTCTCCTCTCAGGATCTTGGGCATGCACGCACATACAGCTGGCCTGAGTTTAAGCCACCGGGTCCGGGACTTGAACCACAGTCAACCACGTGGGAGTCCAGTGACATAGCCATTATACTGACTGCTGGTCCCAACTCTACTAAGTTTTATAGATGTTTGTTTAATGCCACTAATAATTTTATGGCCTCCATGTGATTTTTCTTCTTATGTTTATAAATAGGAAAGATAAGTGGCAAAGGTTAACTTACCTAAAGTCATAAAGTTGTACCATGTAATGTTGGCTATGATTCTAACACATTTCTCTTATCTTGGCATGGTCATTGTGAAGGTTTGTGAACTGTACTTTGTGAAAGACTCTATGAGTACTTGAAAAATAATAAACGCTCCATAGATGTTAATTTTTTACAGATAAATATATTTCCCACTAAGCTGTGAGTCTTATAACAGCAACAGAAAATATCTATTTATATATATATCTCTATATAAAATACTTTGGTACAGAATCTAGAATATAGAATTTGTTCTTCCAAAAATGTTCAAATAGACTAGTCTCCTTTTCCCTTAAAGCATTTTTAGCTTTCTTTAAAAAACTTGAAAACTAGCATAATATTTGCTTGGTTTTCATAAATTTTATTCATGTTCTGAATATGTACTAGGCCAGTTTTCCACATAAGTTTATTAATCAGACACTGATTATTAAAATATTTTAATAGGCAACAGTGAAAGAAGTGAATTTATTATAGCTATCAGGATGTTATGTACAATATTTCTACAAAAAAAAACTAATTTTACTGAGTAAATGAATATGTCACTGAAATAAAAGAAGCTTTCACAATACGTTTGAATGCTAGATAGCTCAGTGGTTTCAATGATTGAAATTCCTGGGGTCGGCAAGCAAATGGTTTTTAGATTTAGGACAAGGGCATTAGAAAGGATTGTGTATTCATGCAGCCTTTGATGGATAGAAGCAGATATCAAGACATCCTTATGTGAGAGATTTATATTATAAAATCCTTGGATAATATTGAAAGCTGTTCTGAGACTGCTTCTTTTCTTCCTACTTTCACTGACAAGAAAGGGAGAAAAAAGTGCTGTTCTACCTCAGGCTCCCAAAATAACTAAGTTTAGAAGTATTTTTTAATTTTAAATTATTCAAGACACCTTTTACCATTTTTTTTCCTATTTTGCACACAAGGGAACACAGCAATCATTTTCTGCTGTGTTTTCTTTTGTAGAATTTCAAAGCTTTTGGTCTTGCAGAAAGGAAAGCAGAATGTACCAGGAAAAATTCAAATCCCAGCCCACCCTACTATTGCAGCACAATCTCTAATCCTGTCAATGTAGAAATCCTTTAAGATGTGGAGTATTATTTTTTGCAGCAGGTGTTCCTGCATTTGAGTTATACCTGAATAACTATATGCATTCCTTGACTGCAGTGGTGAGCTTCCCTAAAACAAGAGAACATTCCTGCAGTATTCCACAGAATCCAGTTCTTGATTCATAATCATGTGCAATATTTGTACCTAACCTTAGACTTTAGTTTCTCTTATCTGACTATACTATCCATTTTGAATCAACTTTTTGGTAGATTGCCAACACTCAGCATTCTGATTTAAAAATATTTTATTATCGGGACTAGCAGGTGGCATGGTAGTTAAAACACAGGACTCCCACATGGTTGATCACAGTTCAAGTCCTAGACTTGGTAGCTTGAAAATCATGCTAGGCATGTATACCCAAAATCCCAAGAGGAGGATGGAGTCTTTGGAGCGCATTAAGGTGTGGCCAGGTCCTCAGGGGATGATTTATCTCTTTCCCTCTCACTGTCTCTCTGTCTCTTTTTGGCAAGTACACATGCCTTATGGCAAAAACTGAAAAGAAGAAAAAAAAAAGACTTTATTAAAATTTTGTTGAAAAATATTTGTATGAATGTCTGTATCAGTGGTTGTGAAGTATTTTTTTTTCCAGTTCTATACATGTGGACATCCTGTGTTCCAAGTGAGCAGTATTTTTGTATTTAGGTAAAATTTGCATATGTGCATATTTACAAATATAAAACTAGTTAAAATACCTGTAGTAAGTAGAGCAGTGTCTTGTAGGAATGTGATGGATAAATATTTCTGGTTGTTATAGGATTGTGTTACAGCATCGCTAAAGAAGAAAGGTTACTGTCTTAGTCCATTACTGCATTGCTAACAAAAATATCAAAGACTGAGTGAATTTACAAAGACCAGAGGTTTACTCTGCACACAGCTTGGAGGTTCATGGTCCAGGGGCCAATGTCATGGTGGGTGGGATTTTGAGCAGAACAGCTATCTGTACATTTCTACTATTTCTGTTCTGTATCCATAAGGCCTCTCCCTGCCTCATTTCCTTACCTTATATACACATCAGAACTTATTCATGGGGGTCCTACTCCAATGACTTTATCATACCCAATGACCCCCACCCTGGGAAGTAACTACATTTTCACTTAACATCTTTATAATACAATCAAATCCCAGTGCATGAATTTTTGGGGGACATTTAATTTCCACTCACTAACACCACATTTTCATACATGAACCCCTGAAGAATAGACATTAGGCAAACTGTAACAGTAGCTATGGACCCACTGACAAAGCGTATTCCTTTGGGAATAAAGAACATCATAAACTTCATCCCCAACATAATAATCTGATAGAATATGACAAAAATATTAAAAATTATGTAGCAAATAGACTCCTGTTACATAAATATGACATCAATACAGTCTATGTCAAAATTTGGATTTTACATGCTTAAACAAAAGATAAATTTGCTGTCTTAAAAAAATATAGTTCACATGACTGAGTTAATGTTAGCTCCTAATGTTAAGAATATTGACTTAGAAGAAACAAAATTGAAATATCGACATAAGTGGTAATGACAAGGAACATAAAAATCTATTTTATCGAATTCATGAAATAACTATCCATTATGAGTCACTCTTTATGTTAAAGGTTAACAAACACTGACATAAAATTTCAATAATTTTCAGAAATGAGATACTGGAATAAAATATAGTGAGTTCATTATTTTGTCCTTTCTACTTTGGGGGAGATGTCAAATGAATTTTAGAAGTTTATGGTCATAATGGCACAATTGAAGTGGCAAATGCACATTGACACTGTGCCCTGGAAACTGGAACCACATGGAAGCCTGGGTTTGATTTCTGGTTCAACTAATGGCTGAGCATGGTGATGTAATCCTGTAATCCCAGCAATTCAGGAGACTGAGGCAGAAGAATTACCACAGTATGTGTATATACAGTGATAACAACATGGTTATTTAGATAAAATCAAACATAGAATGTCTATTTTTAAAAAAATGCTATGTTTATTCAAGAAGTTCAAAAAGTATGAAAACCTTTTGGTACTAGTAACTCATTTAGGAGAAAGAAAGGTAGGAAGTAAAGTGGAAGACTTAAAATTAAGATGCAATATTAAGGGACCAGCAGATGGTGTAATGGTTATGTTACTGGACTCCTACATAGTTGACCAAGTTTTGGACACAGCTGCTTAAAACTCACACCGGACCCATGTGAGTGCCTGCCAAACTTCTGAGAGGAGAATGGAGGAGAAGGGATTGTGGTGTGGCCATATTCCTCGGAGATGATGTCTGGCTTTCTGTCTGGCGAGCACACATACCCTATAGCAAAAATCTCTCTGTCAAGGAAAAAAAAAAAAAAAAAGGATGTGAAATTAAATGCTTCCTTGATGATTTGGAGTCTTTGACCTGACAGACCCCCAAAGGCTGGGTGATACATTTCTTGCTTGCAAAGATCTATCCTCATTTCCTAGCAGGAAAAACTCTCCACCCAGATAGTTCTATCAAGTAGAGCAGCTAGTCCCACTGTCCTGAGCTTAACTTCCCTGCCAGCCTGCAGAATTATTCAAACAAGCCAGTCATATCCTTTCAAGGGATCCAGGAGTCAAGCAACCACTTGTAACTATGAAGTTATCTTACATGGCCTCTGCTTGTTAGCTCTGCTCCTGAGTGCCACCCCTTTTGGCCCTGTATAGTGTATGGTATTTTTATCCCCTAGGATAGGTATTTATGTAAGCGATAAACTGCCATCAGAGTCATCATTATCCATTGTCAGTTGTTGTGTTTGGTCATCCTGGAAGCTCTAGAGTAAAACTCAAGGCTTTACCAATAGGTAAAGAGAAGACAAATAAAACAGGAAGATATTTTGAAGTTGTCTTATTAACTTACTTAATGTTGTTGTTATTAGTGTATGGTGGAAATTGACTACCTCTTCTGGCTCTTTACTCTAGTCTATTCTGTTGCTTGTAACAGAAAATATCTGATTCTGGGTAATTTAAGAGAATAGAAGTGTTTTTTTTTGTTTGTTTGTTTGTTTGTTTCTGAAAGAGGTTTTTGCCTTAGGATTTGTGAGCTCAGCAGAGAGAGTGAGAGACAGACATGAGAGGGAAAGTGAGAAATCAGAGGGAGTATGGCCATGCCACAGTCTCTTTTCCTCCATTCTCCTTTACAGGATCTTGGGCACACACACACATGCACCTGGCATAATTTTCCAGACATCAAGTCTGGGACTCGAATCCTGTCAGCCATATGTGAGTCCAGCTAGGTAAATGCTACAAGAGAAAGAGATCTGTAAAGCTTAAGTTTTGAAGTCCAAGTCTACGGGCCACATCTGGCGAGAGTCTTCTTGTGAGAGACTGTGTCACAACATGGCAGAGGGCAGGGGAGCATGTGTCTGTGCCCATGTGTCTCTGTCTGTCTACTTTCCTCCCCTTATAAACCCACCATGACTTATTATGGGTCCACACCCTGATTCCTAATCAGTTTCCAAAGGGTCCCATCTTTCAACACCATAATCAGATTAAGTCTCCTCTAAATACCTTCATGGTACAACTGAATTCCAATAT
The DNA here is from genome assembly GCF_000334495.1 of Tupaia belangeri chinensis. Taxonomy (NCBI): domain Eukaryota; kingdom Metazoa; phylum Chordata; class Mammalia; order Scandentia; family Tupaiidae; genus Tupaia; species Tupaia belangeri. Next base: position 8,568,429 of record NW_006160041.1, read on the forward strand.
ATACATGTGGGAGTGGGTAGGTAGGTATTCAAACTATAAAACTTTCTACTTCATGAGTGGGTTTTATTTTACTAATTTTTTTCTATATTTTTTCTGTTACCAAATAATTTAAAAAGAGCATTCTTGCATATTATATAAGTTTTATATTTTTTTTGAGAAATGTTTGCTATAAGGTGTGTGCACTCACTGGAGAGACAGAGAGACAGAAAGTGAGAAATCACCCCCCAGGGAGGATGGCCATGCTAAAGTCTCTGCTCTTTCCTTCTCCTCTCAGCATCTTGGATGCACACACACCTGGCATGTTTCTAGTTCCTGGGTCCAAGACTCGAACTGTGGGCAATATGTAGGAGTCCAGCGACATAACCATTATACCATTTGCTTGTCCCAGTATCACATAGATTTTCTACTGCTGCAGAGGAAATTATCACACATGTAGTGAGTGTCTTTAAACACCACATATTTATTATGTCAAAGTCTGCTGCATGTTTGGACTTTTTGCTCAGGGGCTCACCAAGCTGAAATCCCATTGGACAGGCTGTGTTCTCCTCTGAAGTCTGGCATCCTCTTTCAAGGTTACTGGTTACTGCCAGAGTTCATTCCCTTCAGTTTGTAGGACCAAAATTCTCAACCATCTGCTAGCGTTCAGCTGGGGGACTACTCACTTATAGACACTGTCTATAGTTCCTTGACCTGTGGTTCCAATAGGCAGTTCACAGAGTAATGATTGCTTTCATTTAGAGCAGCAGAGCACATCCCTCTGACTCCCTTTCTGTTATCATCCAGAAAAATCCCTCTGCTTTTGAAAAACTCATGTGATTTGAGTCAAATGTATCAGATAA
>NW_006160041.1:8569298-8590434 GCF_000334495.1 Tupaia belangeri chinensis
TTCCCTACATGAGGGTCATATAAATTGTAATTTTAACTACATCTACAAAATCCCTTTCCAGCAATGCCTGGATTGGTGTTTCATTGAACAACTAGAATAAGTTGTGTGTGAACTGGGGATGGGAATCTCAGGAGGTGATATGGAAATTCTACTTATTTCACATATGTATACCTCTGCACACTAGTATAAGTTTTCCTCTTAATTTTCAGATACAAAGCTGCTTAGTCAACGTCTCTGTGCTATTTAATCTTTATATGTATAGCAAAATTATCTTTCAGAATGTTCATCTCCCACGGTTTGAGTCCTAGGCACAGCTCTTTGTAAAACACACTGAGTGTATGTGTGTGAGTGCCTCAAATCCTTACGGGATGGAGAAATAAAGGAAAAGGGATTGTAGTGCACCACATCCCTTGTGGGGGCTGTCTGTCTGTACCTCTTTCTCTCAATCTGGCAAGTGCACATGCACTCTGACAACAAAAGGAAAAAAAGGAAGAGCTTCTCAGTTTTTAATTATCAATGTTGTTTTCCTTACATTCTTTGAGTATCATCAGTTGTCTTAACTTATGCCAGTCTTAGGTGAGATTGCTATTGAAACCTTCCTGTAACTCATTCAAATGTATCTTTAATTAATGAGAGTGATTTCTTAATACACTGTTGGCTGTTTCTTTTATGTGACTCACCTGTTTTCTTTGTTATTTCTCCCAAATTATTCATAGAAGATCTTATCAAAGGAAATTGATCCTTTATTTGTCATATGTATTCTTTATATCTATAGAGAGATAAGTATTGATTTGATTATATGTTTAATGATTATATTATTATGCATAATGTAGCTCATATGATTTGGGAATATTATTTAAATACTTACTTAAAAATATTTGATACTAATGAATGGTGAAATATAATTTAATATTTGATGTAGGCTCTGAGGTTTATTGTTCAAAAATATATTTTTTTATTTTAAATTATAACATTCATTAGCAACTATTATATTTCCTATTGAACTCACATTATTTATTCCTGACTCCCTTCAACTGATCTACCCATAGCATATAGCATTTATCACCTTTTAACTTATATTAATTATAGTATCCTCCTCCTGTATTATAAATTCCATAAAACGCTGGTTTTACTTTATTCACTAATGTATCCCAAGCTCCATAACATGTCCCTTACTATATATATATATATATATATATATATATATATAATAATTTTTCTGAAGTATGACTTCTAAAATCATCATAGGGACCAGCATATGGCATAATGGTTATGTCACTGGATTCCCATGTAGTCAATCAACCACTGTTTGAGTCCTAGACCCAGAGGCTTAAAATAAAACTCATGCCAATTGCATGTGCGTGCATGCCCCAAATCCTGAGAGGAAGATGAAAGAGAGGGGATTGTAGTATAGACAACCCCCCCTCCGAGGGGGTGATTTCTTGCTTTCTGTCTCTCTGTCTCTCTCATAAAAGCATGAATCCTATAGCAAAAATCTCTTTCTAAAAAATAAATAAATAAACAAAAAATAATAAAATTATAATATGCATTTGTATTTTGCAGTTTTGTTTTAAGAAAATGTTTACTGGGTAGTTTTTTTTTCTCCCCAGATGTTATCTATTGCACATATCGGTGTTTTAACCTTGGTAATTTCATGGAGACAAAAATAAAATACTAAACTGAGAAATCAGATTGTGAGCATGTATGTATTATGTAACTTCCTGAGCTTCATTCTGCTAATGAGCAAAACCAGTATATTAATATCTGCCTCTGCTTTTTTCAGAGTTGTCTTGAAGTGAATATGAGCTCAAGTTTTGGAAAACACTTTGCAATGTGTTAAACACTGTAAACATAATGCTACTAATGGTGAATATTACTTATTTTGTGGTGACTATGAATTATATCCTATTATAATACTTCCAAAACAAGTATTGCGTTTCATCTTTCCACTATCTCTCATGTTCCATTTTATGTAGTTCTAATGCTGAGGCCCAGATGGGGACACATTTTAAAACCAACCAGGCTGACTTTAGGGACCACATTACTAGCAAATTTTTAATGATACCTCAGGTAAAAGTTTTATTTGATTTGATTTTTAAAATTTCTTTTTTTCATGATCGAGAGAAGAGAGACAAGCAACCCCAGCAGAATCTCAGACTTCAATCTTCTCCAGTTTTCTCAGCCAGCCAGGATCCTGGCGTCCCACACCCAGTGAATATAGGTCTAACAGGGGACATCCTTATGATCTTTCAGATATTACAGTTCCAGCATCACTTTAGTGGCGTGATATTGCTGTGTCATCAAGCCGGCCTTTTTCCTATTTTTCTAATGGCTTCACTTTTCATTACTATTCTACTATAATAAATATCTATCTTGCCAAAATTCTGCTTTTTTGCTTCTAATCCCCAAATAATTAACTGTTTCTTTTTTTTTTTTATTTCTGGTGTCTTCTTTTAGTTTGCATCAAACTCTGTTTTCCTTTGATTATTTTTTTTCTTTTTGAATAATGCTTTTTCTTTCAACTCTTTTATGTTTATCTGCAGGAGGAAAATATAATGAAAACTATGCTTTCTGTTCCTGCATGTGTCGTCTTTTTCATTAAAATTACTCTGGTAAAATTGCCATCAAAGTCATGCTATTGTGGGGGAAAAATAAAAAACTAAAGCAGAATACACATCTATTGTTTTAAAGTCTCTACTCCCAATTTTAAACAAGTAAAGGCTTAAATAGACTGTGAGACACACTTAGATGTTGAGCAAGTAAATTTATTTAAAGACACACTAAGCCCTTTGTGAATTTAAAAAAAAAGTATAAAGCTTTAGTTTTTGAAGTTATTTTTGGACTTCATTTAATTTGCTTTCAGTAGATATACTGGAGGCAGAGGAGAATCTTAGAGAGTGTTAGTGACCCAATTTGGCCCATTCTAATGGAATTTGTTTATTTTACCTTTTATAGGGGTGATATAGCTATCAACACACTGGCCTGGAGGAAATAATGTCTTTTATAAAATTTAACACAATTAATGGGAGATGAAGTCCTTTTAAATTTGCGTACTGTTTTCCACTGTCGTGAGTGCACCCGAAGTAAGAAGGGTCTCCACAATGTGCTTAAACTCTTGGCATAGATGAATTTTTGAATCAAAATTGCCTGAAGTACTTTCTGGTCCCCTAAGTAGTTTCAGTAAAGCTATGCAAAATTAAACAAGGAAATAAAAGTCCAATTAGGTTCTGACGCTTTTGACCACATTAAGGGAGAAGTCTGGGATATAGAAGTCATTAAATGTGCTTTTATTTTGTTTTGTTTTAATTCACTTCAAGTGGTAGTGAAATGGACCACGTGCAGCTCAGCAGCTTTAAATAATCTGATATGTATGGAAAGAGACACCCCAAAAATGTTTTGGCAGTTAGGGGTATGAGAAATTGAATTATAGTTTGTTTTACAGTGATTATGAAACTGAGTCCAAAGGATTTTTTTTTATGCTTAGTTATTTTTATTAGGTAAATCTGATCATTATCAAAACTTCCTTGATACAGATCATTTTATTTTTTCTTTCTTTCCGCCCGAGTCCTAGTCTATGTTCTTTGCCTTTCTGCTCAATTTTAAGCAAAAGATTCAAAATATGGCATTTTTCCTGGTAATTCTAGGTCATCAAAAGGTAATTTCTTATAATTAAGGAATGTTGTTACATTATTTCCAAAAAGTGAGTTCTGTAACAATAAATGATTATTGTAAAATAAGTATGTTTGATAAAATTACAACTTTGTGACTTCATATTTCAGAGTACAATTATGAAAGCTTTTTTTTTCAGAGAGGTTTTTGGTATAGGGAGTGTGCGTTTGCCAGAGAGATAGATATAGAGACACAGAAAGTGAGAAATCACCCTCCAGGGGGATGGTCACACTACAATCCCTCCTCCTCCAGTGTCCTCTAGGGATTTTGAGCACACAAGCACACATGGCTGGCGTGAGTTTTAACCCACTCGGTCTGGGACTCGAACCGAGGTCGACTACATGGGTACATGGGAGTCCTTTATTATGCCATAGTCTGGTCCCATGAAAGTTTTTTTTTTTTTTTGAGACGATTTTGCTATAGGGCACGTGTGCTTGCCAGAAAGACAGAGAGAGAGAGAGAGACAGAAAGCAAGAAATCACCCCCCAGGGGGGATGGCCACGCCACAATCCCTTCTCTTCCATTCTCCTCTTGGCATCTTGGGCACACATGCACACGTGCCTGGTGTGAGTTTAAGCCACCGGGTCCGGGACTCGAACCGCAGTCGACTACATGGGAGTCCAGCGACATGGCCATTACACTAACTCCTGGTCCCGAAAGCATATTTTAAATACCTTAAAATATCCTTAGACTAAAAAGCTCCATGGCATTATATATTAAACAAATGAGATTGTAGACCATGAATTATAATCAAATATATGTTTTCTTTTCATATGAGACAACAGGAGGAAGAAAATAATTCTAAGTTCCCAATACTGTAAATAACTGTGTCTCAGTAGCAGCATGTAATAGTTAATGTTGGAATATTCACTTTGTAAGCTAAATAATGTGATTGAATGTATAAAAGAACAAGAAATAAAAAGGAAATAAATTTTTAAAAATAAAATAAAAGGTTCATATGATTAGGTTAGGCAAAAAGAAGAGAAAGAAAGAAAGAAAGAAGGAAAGAAAGAAAGAAAGAAAGAAAGAAGGAATCTTTGTCTAATTTCATGGCAAATTTAAATTTCCGAGGAAATCTCCATAAGTTTTTCCTAATAGTTGCATCACTGTTGTTAAACTAACTATTATATAGAAAGATAGTATATTCTTATCTAATTAATATGTAACACATATAAAAACCTATTCAAAATATTATATATGTATTCAAGCTTTACAGAGTAGCTATATTTAAAAGGAATTTTCAAACAAGATAGTAAGTGAGGCAATTTATTTAGTCATGCTTTGATTTATTGATTCATAGACTAAACGGATTTTAACACCTACTGTGAACCAGGTGTTATGATATGCTATGGGACTTAGAGATAAGAGTAACTTGTTCCCTGGAAGGATTCATGGTTTATTGGGTTTGTAGATAAATATTTGTATTACTCTTTTGACATATGTGACTTATATACCTTGGGTTTTTCCCTAAACATTGTTAAAAAACACAAATATTATTCTCATGATTAAAAAATAAAGTAAAATTTAAATAAAATATTTATATTACTTCTATAAAAGTCACTTATTTAAAAATAAAACAATATTTCATTGCATAATTTTTGTATTTTGCTTTATTATCTTTGTATTCATAAATAGAATATCACTTAGACATCTTTTTAAACAAAACTTTCTAGAGATTCATTTTGTATTGAAAGGGAAGAGGAAAACATATTAAATAATGCTGAGGAGGGTAAGAGACTAAACTTACCTGCTTTCTCCCTCTTACCAACCACAATTGATGCAAGCAATACTTTTCTGTTTTAATATAAGAGATCAACTTGTTATTCTATTTATATAGCTTTATATATTCAAAGTCATTATTTTGAGAAGAGTACCATACTTTTCAACATGTTTTGAAAAAGGTTAATAACAATAACAAAAATTAAAAATACAAAAAAAAAAAAAAAGAAAGAAAGAAAACCCACAGAGATTAAGGACTCCTGATAGATTATGGACCAGGACAAAATGTGGAAGGCTTTAAGAAAGTCATAAGATAGGTTGGTAGAAAACAGTCTGGATCAGGAAAAGAAAAATTGGGTGCAGACTTAACATTTTAAGGAATAGTATAAGCAAACACATAGGTGATTTAAGTATCAAGATGGACAAACAAGAATGTACAAGAATTATTTCTCATTCTTCTTTAAACTTTTCAGTGCTATCCTTGGTTCGTTGATACGTCACATTGGTGATATTGATATTTTTGCATAAAATATCAAGCTACATGTATATGGTGACATTGATTTTTAGCATAAAATATCAAGGCCCATGTAAATTTTGTTGTATATTAATTGTTATTTCACCAGAAAAATAAGAGAAAAGACCACTTTGTTATACTGATCTTCCATATTCCATAAAAATGCATTGCTTGGTATTTTTATGATTAATATTATGTTCTTAAAAGATCAAAAACTTTCTGGACCAGTAGGTTATGTGGAGGTTAAGGTGCTGTATCCTACATGGCTGTCTGCATGGTTTGAGTTCTGGCCCCAGTGGCTTGATAATCACACTGTGCACATATGTGCGCATGCCTAAAATCCCAAGAGGATACTGGAAGAGAAAAGATTGTGGCAAGCCCATCCCCACTGGTGGCGTGATTTCTGATTTTCCCTCTCCCTCTCTCTCTCTTTAATAAGTGCATGTACCCTATAGCAAAAAGTAAAAACAGAAAAAAGAAAAAAAGAAAGAAAGAAAAGAAAATTGAAAACTTTCTTTAGATGCCTACCTTAACTTCTAGATTAGTTGGTAGATATTTAGGTTCTGCTCCATTGTTACTCCTTTTGATGTGGAAAGTTTTCTTTCTCTCACTTTTTTCTTTTTTTTAATTTGACAGAGAGCATGTGCACTCGCAAAGAGAGTGGGAAAGCACCCCTGTGGGATTCTAGAGAAATTTATAAACGAATAAAAACAACTGTACAAATATACAATAATAATAAATAACTTTACAGAGTAATTGGGACTTCAATTAAATATACAGGTGTGAAAAGTCATTATATGAAGACATATGAGTGTGTTGAATGATGGATCCCTGAAGTATAGATTCTGGAGAAAACACACTCTCCATTGAAGGCATTAATGGTGAGACTATCTTTTACTAGCTGGAGAATGGAAAGTAACCAAGTATGCCTGGAGTATGTAGAACCAGGGGAAAATTGCGTGAGATGACGATAAAAATGTATTCACGGGTCAAGTCCTGTCCTTGGAGGAAAGATTAAATTGTTTGAATTTTGTTTTAAAATAATGAATAAGAAATGGACTTAAATATAATATTAACATCTAACTTCTTTTTAAGAAGGCATTGTTCTGGCTGCTATGTGCAGAATGGATTATATTCGGAAAATATTGAAAGAAATGAGCATGATTAGAGAGCAAGATGAAAAGATTTTGGTGGTCTAAAATGTGGAGTGGGTGAAGATAACATCATCTATGTAAATGTCATAGATTTGAAATGTTTTTGGGAAGCATTTTTTTTTTTTTGAGAGATTTTCACTGTAGGGCGCGTGCGCTCGCCAGACAGACAGAGAGAGACATAGAGACAGAAAGCAAGAAATCACCCCCCAGGGGGGATGGTCACGCCGCAATCCCTTCTCCTCCATTCTCCTCTTGGGATCTTGGGCACGCACGCACACGCGCCCGGTGTGAGTTTCAAGCCACCGGGTCCAGGACGCGAACTGCGGTCGACTACATGGGAGTCCAGCGACATAGCCATTACGCTAACTGCTGGTTCCCTGGGAAGAATTATTTTACGGTTGGAAGCTATATAACATTCCTAGATTTGGACTTGCTGAAATATTGAATCTTGAACAATTTTTTTTTTGCAAAGTGCAGAGAGAAATAGGAATCAAGCTTTGTGTTTTAGTAAAATTAGATTTGAAATGATTCTCAGAAACCAGAAATTTAAAAATAAGTATATTTGTATATTTAATCATGAACAAGCATTTGCAGTTTTGAAATATTTATAATAGTGTTTGAGTTATGGGGGTTTAATAAATAAGAAAAATTAGAATATTGGCCATAAATTAAGCCTTTGAAAGTTCAACACTGAATTCAGACAGCATCAATAAAAATCCCTTTAGAAAGAGACTGAAAGTAGGAAAGTAGGATGAAGTATAGAATTCAAGAAAATTTAAGAAGTCATGAGAAATGATAAAAATTATGTATTAAGGGTAAAAAGGAAGAAGGCAGGAAGTAGCCATTTGAAGGGTAACAGAAAGGCCATTGATGCCTAGGACACCAATGAATAGAATAACTTTTGATTTATAGAATAATGAAGTTGAACCTCATAGCATCTTAAGTAGAAGAAGCTAGAAGTGAGCCCAGCAGGTGGCATAGTGCTTAGGTACTACACTCCTACATGGTTGGCTGTGGTTTAGGTCCCAGCCTGGAGGCTTAAAACTCATGCTGAGCATGTGTACATGGGTACTCAGAATCCTGAGAAGAGAAGGGAGAAGAAGGGATTGTGGTATGGCTATCGCTCTCAGGGAGTGATTTTTCACTTTCTCTGCATGTCTCCAGCGCACACTCCCTATAGCAAAAGTTTCTCAAAAAAACCAGGAAAAAAACAAAACAAAAACAACTAGAAACAAAAGATTATGTATCACTACATATATTAAACAATTGTAGAAAAGCTAAGAAATTTTTAATAACTCAATATATTTTCTGGAACAACAAATCACTTTGCTTTCAGATGTTTTGGAGAAACTATAATTAAACACATTTTTTTATTGAAGAATTTTTCTAAACAACTAAATTAATACTGTGAATCACCAAACAGGATCATATAAATCCTGGACCATTTATGCTAGATACTGATATCACTTCTGTTGAGCACCTATTATCTAGTTAGTAAACATTATTGGTTTTCATATCCTTTATTTGAAAAAATAAAGCATGATAATTACTAAGGTGCTATTTACTTTTTTTAAGAGAGAAATATTTTTTTTCTATAGGTTGCGTATGCCTGCTGGAGAGACAGAGAGAGAAAGTGAGAATCACCCCTAGAGGGAAGGCCATGCCCCAAGAATTATTTTATTTAATTGTATTTTTATTATTATTATTTTATAACTTGACCAGAGATAGAGAAAAATAAAGAGAAAAAGCAAAAGTGAGAAAATGAGCTGTCAAGACTTTTTATTTTTGGAGAGGTTTTCGCTATAGGGCGCGTGCACTCCCCAGGAAGAGAGAGACATAGAGACAGAAAGCGAGAAATCACCCCCCAGGGGGTATGGTCATGCCACAATCCCTTCTCCTCCATTCTCCTCTCGGGATCTTGGGCACGTACGCACACGTGCCCAGCGTGAGTTCTAAGCCACTGGGTCCAGGACGCAACCGCAGTGGACTATGTGGGAGTCCAGCGACATAGCCATTACACTAACTGCTGGTTCCCTGAGCTGCCAAGACTCTTAACTGAGGTTGACCATGTGGGAGTCCAGAGGCTTAAGCACCATGTCATCTGCTGGCTCCAATGTACTATTAAAATAAAGGCCTAACTTTTATTACCTTCAAAATTGCCTTTCTCCTTTTTTTCAGTAACTTTGGTTCAGTTTAAAATCAATCACTATACTTACAAACTAACCAGTATTTCTTAAAACATTTATAGGCTAATTTAAACATTTTAAGTAAATATTTTGTTGAAAATGCAATTTCTACTCTCAAGCCTATTGAAAAAACCTTATTTAAATTTTAATTTCATTTTATTATTTTTAGATATTTATTGTAATTTATGATTTACATATAATCACACATCTTTGTAGGGTGTAATATAGTTTCTAAAAGTATTTATTGGTGTATAATAAATAAATTGAGGAAATAAACATGTACAACTTTCAGCAGTTAACATCATGTTTCATTGTGAACATTTGAAACTCTACTGGTTATTTTGGAAGTATATATTGAATTGTCAGGAGGGACCAGCAGTTAGCATAATGACTATGTCCCTGGACTCCCATGTAGTCGACTGCGGTTCGCGTCCTGGACCCGGTGGCTTAAACTCACGCCGGGCGTGTGTGCATACGTGCCCAAGATTCTGAGAGGAGAACGGAGGAGAAGGGATTGCGGCGTGACCATCTCCCCTGGGGGGGTGATTTCTCACTTTCTGTCTCTCTGTCTCTCTCTCTCTGTCTGGCGAGCACACGGGCCCTGTAGCAAAATCCTTTCCAAAAAAAAAAAAGAAAATGAAAAGAATTGTCAGTAATGGTTTTTACTATGAAATATAATTCTGAAGAAAAACAAAGTAGAGGTGATTTTTCACTTTCTGTGTCTCTGTCTCTCTGGGAACGGCACACACTCTATAGCAAAAAAATTTTTTCTAAACATTTTTTAAATGTATAATAAAAACAAAATAATTCTCAGGAAGAGAAAAGAAAACTTTTAGTCATTCACTGTGAGTTCTTGTAAGACCATAGTACTATACTTTGCATGAAGAAATAAGTCCCCAGAAAAGAAAAAAAAAAAAAAATTGGGAAGAGATATTTAAAAGAGAAGATGTGGTAAAGTTAATTATTTGGTGATTTGTAGGCTTTACCAAGTTCTCAATTTAAGCTTTCTTTAAATTCATTCCCAAGAAAGATTCAGCTACTTGTAACATTTTGGTTTTTTCTTCTGTTATTTAGTTTTATACAATGAATAACAGTTATAATAATAAATACATAAATGCAATATGAAACCTATGGAGATAACTGCCTATCAATAATTGGTGAATTTGTACTCAAACCTGCTTCTGTGTAAAATATTTGAAAGATTGGAGGGCATAAAAACAGTGAAAGTAGTTTTGGGCTCTAGAAACTGTGGAGGTATGGTGGGAGAAAGGAAGGGTGCAGGGAAGGAAATCAGGGAGAAAAAATAGAAAGTAAAGACATTTGTGGGACACAGAAATGTTTTATTACCTATTGATGATAATGTGTATTCTCAACTGGACTGGTCTGAGATGTATTTCATGTTGAGTAAACTATACAAGCCAAATGATGAATAGTGGTCAAATTTTTTAAAAAAAATAAGTATTTATTCATTCATTTATTTTAATTTGATGAGAAAGACAGAGAGTGAGGGAAAGTGAGTAAGCAAGTCACCCAGTCTGGGACTCAAATGGTGGTCGGCCACGTGGGAGTGTCCAGCACCAGTCATGTGCTGGTTCCAATTAATAGAATATTTAAAAAAAAATAAGAATAATAAAAAAAAGTTGAAACTGAATTAGCCTTTTAGTTGGGAGATTTAATCCTGACATTCAATGTTATTCTCAATATGTGTGGATTTATCCCTGCCCTTTCATTACTGTTTTTTTTTCCCCCTAATTATTTTGTATTCTTTACTTCCATTTATCTCCATTTAGTTTTTTGGTGTACTATTACCTTAAGTATTTCCTGAAGAGTTTATTTAGTTTTGGTAAATTCTTTCAGCATTTGTTTATCTGGGAATGATTTTATTGCTCCTTTACATTTGAAGGATAATCTTGCCAGTATAGTACTTTTGGCTGAAATTTTTTCATTCAGAGGTTTAAGTATGTCTTCCTTTTCTTTCCTTACCTGCATTGTTTCACTTGAAAGTTCGGATGGTTGTCTAATGGAATAACCTTTGCATGTAACTTAGCATTTCTCTCTTGACATTTTTAGAATATTGTCATCTTTTTTGCATTTTACCAGTACCAGTTTGACTATGATATGCTTTGGAGAGCATGTTCTTTTTTTTTTGAGTTTTTGCCATAGGGCACGTGCACTCACCAGAAACACAGAGAGACAGAAAGGGAGAAATCATCCCCCAGGGGGCATGGCCACGCTGTGATCCCTTCTCTTCCATTCTCCTCTCGGGATCTTAGGCACTTACGCACATGCGCCTGGAGTGAGTTTAAGCCACCGGTTTCGGGAGGTCGACTACATGGGAGTCCAGTGACATAGCCATAGGGTGCGTGTGCTCGCCCGAAAGTGAGAGACAGAGAGACAGAAAGCAAGAAATCACCCCCCAGGGGGGATGGCCACACTGCAATCCCTTCTTCTCCGTTCTCCTCCTGGGATCTTGGGCACGCACACACACGCGCCCAGCGTGAGATTAGGCCACCGGCTCCAAGACTCGAACTGCAGTGGACTATATGGGATTTTCAGCGACATGCTGGTTGCTTTTTATTTTTCTTTCTTTCTTTTTTTTTTTTGGGGAGGTTTTGGAGAGGATGTTCTTACATCTCTTTGGTGTCTTTTGTATTTCCTGGGTTTAGATATCTATAGTCATCTCCAGTTTTGGAACATTTTCAGCTAATTTTTCATGAAAGAGATTTTCTATCCTTTTACCTAACTCTTTTTCTTTTGGAATATCTATTATGCAGATATTTACTTATTTTTAAATTAGCTAAGTATTGAAACTAATGAAAGCATATATCAATAGATGTATTAAGTCAATGGTTTGTTTGAAACAGTACAAAACTCAAAGATACCCTCAATTGATTTAAGAGTACTCTTGTCTTATTTAGTTTTATCTGACTTTCTAAATTTTAAATATTAAAATCATATTTTAAAAAATAAAAATAAAACTTAAAAAAAGCATAGATAGTTCATCTATTTCAACTTACCAAGTGGTAAACAAGCTTGATATGGAACAAATTTGTTTAAATTCTGTTTACAACATTTGTAAGTAATATAGTTAGGTGCAATCAGAGACTTCTATAGTCTCAAATACTTGATCATGTATTTGGTTAATACTTCTAATCCCCTTATCTCTCATTTTAACCATGCAAGGAGTCCTTTGTCATTATATGTGTGCATATTTTGGAATGAATATGTACCTATTTTATTAGAATATGGCATAATAATATCGTTCATATCTAAAGCTATTTGAATAGGTCTTTACTCCAATAGTAACCTCTTGGCAAAAGTGCTCACTAGAGAAGAGAAAAGAAGCTTCTCTCAAGTGACTTCCATTTGATGGTTTAAAATGATATATCTACCACATTGGTATATAGTGGGAACTAGGGAAGAAAGTATTGTAAAAATAAATATTGGGCTCAGTAGTTAATTGAAAATGCATATTTTGAAAATACTATACAAGAGTTTCAAAATTATTTGCACCAAAAAGAACTCATACTTTAAATTTACCATGAATGTTTTAAAACTGCTTTGTCTATGTATGTATGAATGTGTGTGAAAATGACTTATTTTAAGTAATATTTTGTGGATGTTGGCAATATTTTCTTCAGCTAATTTAATATGTCCTTCTCGTATATTTGACCTCTAATTTGTTAAAAAGATGTTTGCTATTTCTGTGAAGATTATCTGTGTTTTTGTCTGATTGCTTTTTTAAAGGATTTATTTATTTTTAAATTTTATTTATTATTGTTATTCTTCAATTTTGACCAGAGAGAGACAAACAAGAAAGGAAGAGTGAGAAAGCAAGCTACCAGGTCCAGGACTTGAACATGGTTGGCCATGTGGAAGTCCAGCACCTCAACCAACACACCACCTGCCAGGCTCCCCTCTACCTGCTTTTAAGAATTTTCTTTTGCCTTTCATTTAATTATCATATGTCTGTGCTGATTTTGTTTTAATTTTCCTTGAAATTGTTTTGGTTTCTTCAATCTTCAAGTCTCTGTGTTATTATCTGTTTTGAACATTAATTCATTCAATATTTTCTCTTATACATTTTTGTCTTTCTACCCTTTCTGGGACTCCAATTAAACTTATATTTGACCCTATTATTGTATCCTCTATGTCACTCATATTTTCTCCCCTTTGTTCCATAATTTTGAAAATTTGTATAATATTATATTCTATATAGTTGTTGATCATATTTTTACATTTTCATTCTCTTTTTCGATATATTTACTTTGCAGTAAAAATTTCTTTTCAGTATTATTTTCTGGTATTTAGTATTTATTTTAACATATCTGCTATGTTAGATTTGTAGTTTCCAGTTACTTGATGTTTTCTTTGTTCAACTTTAATTTGTTTATACTAATAGTCTCAGTTGCTTAACATCCTGTTCTAATAATTTCAGTAAATTCAGACAGATAATAACTCTTGTTTATATTTAATATATTATTCTCATTGATTGCATCTTATATTCTATTTTTCTTTCTCATTGTGTAATAGAAAATTAACTTCATATATAATACAAAGCCTGGGATGATCATATTATTTGCTAGAGAAAATTTTGTTTACTTTTGTCAGCAATTCAAGCACAATCAATGAAATACCTTCGTAATTTAAATCCAATACTTTCAGTTTTCTACACAACCAAGATTATAGTAAACTGAACCCCAAGTTCATTTAAAGGCTGTTTTATCTCTCTTTGACTCTTATCATTGGAGATTTGTCCTTGAGGATTCCAGCTTTATTGGAAGTTGTTTAATGAGTGCTTTACTTTAGACTGTCCATTTGTTCTGTGATGCCTTCAAAGTCACTTTAGCTTTAAAATCTTTTTATTTCATCAGCAGCTGTCTTAAGAGCAAAGCTATTCAGAGTGTTTCTGAGTTCTAGTCTGGTACACTAGATTTGTCCTATCTGTGAATCAGTACATTGTGAATGTTTTTGTGCTTTCAAGATGGTTCTAAATATATTTTATTTAGATGCTCTAGGTATGTCCAGTATACTGAATTACTTAGTCTGTACCTATAATTACCAAGTATCTCTGACTTTTTATTCATGACTTTTTATTACCTATTGCACTCTAGTGAAGCTTGTCTCAGCTGTATTGGATGTTTTGAAGGAAACAGCCATGAAAGAGACCTTCATTTATCATATTGAGATGTTTATGATGTAGGGGCACTGGAAATTATTGAGAGGCTGTAAGGAGGATAAAGTAATAAAGATAATAATTTTAAGAAGCTTCTGATTTTAACCTTGTGGAGGGGAGCCTTACATTGGGTGCTGTAGAAAATCATGAATTTTGATGTACTAGAAAAAAAAACTTAAGTCTTTGGAAACTCTATAGCATTTTCTTTATACTGTGATTTCATAAATCACTACTCATTTTCCTGTCTCTTCCATGTTCCAACTTACATTCTTAAGAGTTTGCCAGGTCGGGAACTGAAAAGGTGTTTATTTTCACATAAATATTTAAGAATTGTATTATAAACCAAATAAATATCAAAGTTATAACCTTGAATCACAAGATTCTATGGTTTTGAAATACTTTTACTAAACAAAATATGTCAATTCTGGATTTTGAGTACATTGTATATTGTAAGTACTCAGATGAGAAAGTAAGGTAGGTATGGAGTGATGTGAAATAAAACACCCTATATTTCCATGAAGATAAGTTTGTTGGACCTACCTGTGATGTGGTAATTAAGATGGCTATATCCCACATGACTGACTGCACAGCTCTAGTCTCAAATGCTATAGCATGAAAAATATGCCACTTTCTGCACTGTTAAAGTCCTGCACCTAATGGCTGGAAAATACACCAGGCATGTGTGCCTATATGCCCCAAATCCTGAGAGTATAATGGAGCAGGGGTTGCAATGTGGCCATCCCCCTGGGAGGATACTTTGTCATTTTCCATCTCTTCTGTCTCCAGGGAGTGCACATGTCCTATTGTCAAAAAAAATAAAGAGAGAAAAGGAAAGGAAAACATGCCAGGCATGTGTGTGTGCATATCCACAATGAAGAAGGAAATAGAGTATAGGGAATTGAAGGGGCCTGGCAGGTGGCCTGATGGTTAAGGTGTGGACGCCCACATGGCCAACCATGGTTCGAGTCTCAGACCTGGTGGCTTCCTCTCTTACTTTCTCTCTCTCTCTCATTCTCTCAGGAAATTAAAAAATAATCATAACAAATAAAATTAAGTAAATATTTAAAAAAGAAAATTGAAGGGATATTGTAACATGACCATCCCCATGAGGTGTGCTTTCTCACTTTATTTTTTCTCTCTCTCTTTCTTCTGTCAGTCTCTTCCCAACAAGTGCATGTACCCTCTGGCCAAAAGAAAAGAAAAATAGGTTTTATTTTAGAAAGATCTGTACACATATGTTTAAATTGGTATATCTACAATTTTCTCAAAAGTTTTGATTTTATTAGGAAGAAGTTTGATAGCAATATGAAAATAAAATTGTTTAGTTTATAATTGAAGTGATCTAATTCTAAAATTGTGGTTGGAAATATGTAAAGGAATAGAATAGGGTAAAAAAATGAAATTTTATATTTTAAAAATTTATACTGACTTCTAAACTCTGGTTATAAATTTTTTAATATTTATAGCTAATAAGGGTTTTCTTGTAGACATGTAACTTGGCAATCACTCAATCTTCCTTTCTTTAGGATTGAATTTTTTTTTCTGGTTAACATGTATAGCAGAGAGTTAAAATTTGAGCAATCTGCATTTAAAACTAAGATGGAAACTTGAAGAATAAAATGAGAATGAAAAACAAAAAGTCCTGAACATTTCCAATTTTCCTTTATAAGAAAATAATGTGAATAGGAGAAAGTATTAGGTATGTATGGGACTACAAGTAATTAATAAAGGCTTCTGCTCTGTAAATGACTCCCCCAGAATTAGGCAATAACCAAATAATGCTATAATAGATTAGCAACTGTGGGTATAGGTAACTTGTCTTAAAAAATCCTATCAGAGGAACCAACAGGTGGCTTGGTGATTAAGGTGTTGGATTCCTATATGGCTGACCACAGTTCAAGTCCAGATTTTGAGGCTTGAAAATCACACTGGGTGCATGTGCATGTGTGCCCAAAATCCTAAGAGGAGAACAGAGGAGAATGGACTACTGCATGGCCATCTCTGTGAGTGTCATTTCTCACTTTCCCTCTCCCTCTCTCTCTCTCTTTCTCTCTCTCTCTCTGGTGAGTGCACACACTCTATGAAAAAACAAAAAAAAAAAACTAAAAACAAAAATTCTATCAGAAATTAACCATTTTAGTTGAACCTTAATTTTTCATTGCATTTGCCTCGATAGATTAGCACTTAGTATCAGATGAACAATATAGTTTTGCAAAACTAAGTACATTTGGTTTCAGAATCAGTTGATAGGTCTTGTTGGAAAGTACATAGATCTCTATAGTTGACCCTCCTTATCTTTACTTTCTATCTGCATGATTCAAGGAACCTGAATTGAAAAGGTTATGTTGCTGCCGATGTGTACTATTTAGTCAGGCCTACAATGGTTTCATTTATACTGAACACATATAGAATTGTTTGCTCATTATTTTATAAATAACAAAGTACAATATCTATTTAAATAACATTTATATTTTATTGGGTATTTTAAGTAATTTAGAGATGATTTAATAAAGTATAAGAGAAAATATATGTAGGTTAGGGTGCTCTGATGTTGAATGCATAGATATTTATAATAGTTATAGCTTCTTGGTGGTTTGATCCTTTTGATACTGTATAATAACAATCTGTGTCTTTTTTCACAGATTTTATCTTGAAAGATAGTAGAATAGTCAGTACTGCAGTACTGTCTTTTTTCTTAGTTTTTTGCTTTTACATAGGGCATGTGTGTCTATTGGAGGAAAGTGAGGAATAAACCCCCATGGTGGATGGTCACACTGTAATTCTTTCTTCTCCATTCTCTCAGAACTTTGGGTACGCATTCACACATGGCTGGCATGAGCTTAAACCACCAGATCCATATCTTGAGCACTGGTCAATCACTTGGGAGTCCAGTGATATAACCACTATGCCATCTGCTATTCCCTAATCATTGTACATATTTACAGCACACAGTATGGTTTCTCAAAGCATAAATATCTCTTGGTGTTGTGTTGTTTAGATGAAATCTTTCTGACAAATATTGATTTTTCCTTGGCTAGAAAAGTTTTCTGCTATTATTTCTCTTTTTTTGTTGTTGTTTTTTTGAAGAGGTTTTTGCTATAGGGAGCGTGTGCTCGCCAGACAGACAGAGAGAGACAGAGAGACAAAAAGCGAGAAATCACACCCCAGGGTGGATGGCCACGCTGCAATCCCTTCTCCTTCATTCTCTTCTCAGGATCTTGGGCATGCACGCACACGCACCCAGCGTGAGTTTTAAGCCACTGGGTCCGGGATGCGAACCAAGGTCGACTACATGAGAGTCCAGCGACATAGCCATTACACTAATTGCTGGTCCCACTGCTATTATTTCTTAAAATAAGCTTTCTAGAGGGGTGGCAGGTGGCATGGTGACTAAGATGCTGGACTCCTACATGGTCGAATATGGTTCAAGTCCTGGATCCAGTGGCTTACTTTCTCACTTTCCCCTTCTTTCACTCTCCCTGTCTCTTTGGTCAAATTAAAATAATAATAATAAATAATAATAACAAATAAATTTAAATAAAGAAATAATTCATAAAAATCTTAAAAAAATAAGCCCTTTGGCTTCTCTTCATGATTTCTGATGAAAACATTTGTTCTTTTGGTGCTGTCTCATAAATTCCATGGTGTTCTTTGTTCCTTTTTGCTGATTAAAAAAAATTATATCCATGGGACGAGCAGTTGTCATAATGGCTATGTCTCTGGACTCCCATGTAGTCGACTGCTGTTTGAATCCTGGACCTGGTGGCTTTAACTCATACCGGATGCGTGTGCGTGTGTGCCCAAGATCCTGAAAGGAGAATGAAGGAGAAGGGATTGCGGTGTAGCCATCTCTCATGGAGGGTGATTTCTCGCTTTCTGTCTTTCTTTCTCTTTCTTTCTCTGTCTTTCTGGCAAATGTACATACCCTGTAAGAAAAAAAAAAATATATATATATATATCCTTTGACTGAATGTTTTTGAAAAATGAAACTCCAAAAAAGAAAAAATATATATATATATATCCTTTGACTGAATGTTTCTGAAACACTCACTTTTTAATTTATACTCTTTCTCCTTATCACCAATTCTGTCTTATTTATTGTATTTTTCAGCTTCAGAATTCCTGTATGATTTTTTTTAGAGATTTTGCTATAGAGAACATGTAATCACTGAAGAGACATAGACAGAGAGACAGAAAACGAGAAATCACCCCCCAGAAGAAATGATCACACCATAATCCCTTCTCCTCCCCTTTTCTCTTAGAACTTTGGACATGTATGCATATGCGCCTGGTGTATTTTAAGCCACCGGATCCTGGACTCGAACTGCGGTCGACTACATGGAAGTCTAGCAATGTAACCATTATTACATCTGGCGGTTCCTGATTTTTAAAAATAATTTTAATCTCTTTGTTGTTTCTTGATTGTTTGTTGTTTTCTTATTTTCCTTCAATTTTCTCTCTGTATTTCTTTAAAACAATTATTTTGAATTATGTGTCATGCAGTTTATCAATCTTTATTTTATACATTTAAAATTATTTTAAATGACACATAATAATTGTATATATTTATGAGAACCTGTGATTTTTCAATATATAAATACAATGTGTAATGATCAAAGCAGGGTAATATATATATCCATCATCTCAAATATTTATCATTATTTTGTGTTATGAATATTAGAAATCATCTAGCTATTTTGAAATATACATTTAATTTTTCTGAACTATGTTACTCTACTGTGCTATAGTACTCTAGAACTCACTTCTCTTTACTGCAATTTAGTATCTGTTAATCAGGTTCTCCTTATTCTCGTCCTCTCCCTATTTCCTTCTCGACTTCTGGTGTCCATCATTCCTCTCTCCTCTTCTCAGAAGTCAAGTCTTTCACTTCAAATACTGAATGAACACGTATAGCAATTGTCTCTTATTGACCAGCTTATTTAATTGCTTAGCATTGTTTCCTCCAGGCTCTTTCATGTTTCCTCAAATTTCATAATTTCTGCCTCTTTTATGATTAAATAATATTTTATTGTATATACCTCACATTTTCTTTTCCATTCATCTATTGATGGATACTAAGGGTTATTCTATATTTTGACAATTGTGAATAGTGCTAAAACAAATATTGGAGTGCATATATTTCTTTAACATACTTACATTCTTTTCTTTGGACATATACCCAGTAATAAAATTGCTGGATCCTAAGTAGTCTAATTTTATATTTTCACAGAACCACTTGTTTTCCAAAATGACTACACTAATTTAAATTGCCACCTACAATGTTGAAGATTTCTTCTTTTCTTTCTCACTTACTTTTTGCTTTTTGAAACTGGATATTTATATGCAGAGGAATGAAGCTAAACCCCTATCTCACACAATATGCAGAAATCTCAAAAAGAACTAAATATTTAAACATGAGACCTGAAACAAGAAAAACACTAGGAAAAAAACAGAAAACCCTTTAAAATACTACTGTGTACAAAGTTTTTGTAGATAAATCCACAAAAGCATAGCCAAGAAAAACAAAAGCATAGATAATTGGAATTATATCAACTAACCAGCTTCTGTATAGCAAGGGAAAAACCAACAGAATGGGCCAGCAAGTGGCATAGTGGTAAAGGTTCTGGATCCCACATGTCTAGCTGTACTTTCCACTCTTGAAAAACATGCCAGGAATGTGTGTATGCATGCCCAAAATTCTGAGAGCAGAATGAAGGAGAAGGGATTGCGGCATGGCCATCCCTCCCAAGGGAGCGATTGCTCGCTTTCCCTTTTTCTCTGTATTTCTTTTATTCTCTGGTAAGTACACATGCCCTATAGCAAAAAATCAAAAGAAAACAACAAAGCAAAACACACAAAACAGCATCATCAACAACAACAGAAAACCAGAGGAAAGAGACAATCTACAAAATAAAATATTTTCAAGCTATACATCTGACAAAGAATTAATATCCAGGATATACAAATAACTCAAGCAATTTTACCAGCAAGGACTCAAATAATTAGATTTTAGGATGGGCAATCATTCTAAACAGCTCTCAAAAGAAGACACACAAATGGCCAAGTACATGAAAAAAATGTTCAACATTATTAATCATCATGATAATCAAAATAAAAATCACAATGTAGTATCACTTTGTCCAAGTTAGAATGGCTGTTATCAAAATAGTGAAGAATAACTCTCCATTTTTTAGTGGTGCTGCCGGACCAGCCTCGGCATGGGTGGGTTATCTCGACAGAAGCGACAAAGGTGAACAGAAGGCAAAGGCCTCGGTGCATTTTCATGCACGTCCTATGCCAGACACCCCTCAAAGATCTCTCTCTGAGGAGTGACAACTGCTAGGAATCATCGTGCCTTTTTATTGAAAATGTGGTACATGCAAGTAAATGGGTGAGGGGCAGTAAAAGATTTACTCTAAGGAACAGGGTATACAAAGCATGAAAGCAATAATTATAAAACATGCTGTTTGTCTTGTCAGATTAGGTAAAATCAATCACAGTTTTTAGGATGAGGAAGTCCATTTGTCTGTTGTATCTTCTTCTTAGATCTTGATTACTGGGGAAGGGTCTTTTGGAGCAGGGGCTTGCAGGATGTTTGATAGCTTCAGTCCCGGGCCAGTTTGATAACTTTGCTGAATACAAAGACCTAGATAGAAATCTTGTCTTGTTAAGTAAAGACACAGTTAATATATGGACTATCTATACATTACAACAATAG
>NW_006160041.1:8590772-8596410 GCF_000334495.1 Tupaia belangeri chinensis
TGGCCTGTAACTTTAACAAGGGGTATTTACATAAAACTAGCCTTAAACTAACTTAGTTTTCATATGCTACTGATGCTACTTTGGCTTATACTATTTTGACCTAACAAATGTTAATTTTGGCTAAGACAGACAAGTGGGGGAGTCTCAAACTTCCCACCCTCTTCTTAGGGAACCACATTCCTACAAAATCACTAATTGGCTTTATTGTAATGGTTGGGGGTTATATTTTACCCTTGCAAGGTACCGTAATAACCGTAAAACTCACAGCAGAGAAATTAACTATAGGCCAGTAAAACAACACAAGGAGAGTTAGTAAACTGCTGGCCTTGTCTTGCCATTTCTTCCCAGCCCAGGCCATGGGAGAAAGCCTCTTTACCAGCTTGTGTTATCTGCATGGCCCCATCAGGTGCTTTATTTTTGATAACTTTGATGGTGTCAGGTTACCTTGATTGTTCTTGATCATGTGACTGTGTATTGGTTTATACACATTTGAAGAAGTAGAGACTCATTCCAGTTTTGCAGACTTGCTTGTGGTAGGATAACTATCCACCACTCAGCCTGTCTAGAGATTCTGGTCAGCATATGTAGCATTCATTAATAGACTTGCTACATAAACTGTCAAGCTCATCATAGCATTTTTATTTTTTTAAATTTTTATTTATTTATTTTGGAGGGCTTGTGTGCTCCTCAGAGAGATAAGAGTGGAGGATAGGAAGAAAACACGCCCCCCCCAGTGGGGCGTGGTTATACTGCAATCCGTTATCCTCATTCCTCCGTGTTGTCAGGATTTGGGGCATGCATACACACATGTCTAGCACATTTTTCAAGCCACTAGGGCCAGGTTTGAAACTGTGGCCAGTCTTGTGGGAAGTGGCTCCCTTAACCACTAGCCCACAGGGCTGGCATGCATTTTTACATCTAGTCATTAATATAAGATTATTTCATCCTGCCAAACCTTATAGTGACATTTATAAATAATCCTGAACCCTTTGGTGAGCAAACACATAAAATTCAATTTCAATAAATGTAAATCATTCCATCCTCAGAGCATAGACTGTTCCAATTATTAGATATCTTAATCTGTTTTGGGTTCTATAATGGAATACCACAGACTGGATAATTTATAAAGAAAATAAATTTATTTGGCTTATAATTCTGGAGGATGGGAAGCTTAAGAGCATTGGACCAACATTTATCCAGCATTTGTTGAGAGCCTTCTTGCTGCCTTGAGCTATGGTGGAAGGCAGGAGAGCAAGTGTGTGACAGAAAGGAAGAAGGCTCAATTTATACAAATGTCATGAGCCCACTCTTGATACAACCCATTGCCACAGTAATTTTATTAATCCTTTCATGAGGGCAGAGCCCTCTTAGAGGTGCCTCCTCTCACCATAGTTAATTGGGGATTAAATTTCTTTGGGGGTCAAGTTCAAGTTGTAGACTTGATCAGAGCCAATAGAACAATGCCAAGTAAGTGCTGAGCTTTCTTTCTCCAGTGTCTTTTCCTCCTTTTATGAACTGGATGTAAGAGGATTTTAGGTGACAATGGAAGCACAACTAGATTCCCAAATAAGAAATGTAATCGCCCAGTCGACATAATGGAGAAAACCTGCCTGCCAACATGGGCTACCCATCTAAGACTGCTATGTGAGGGAGAAATAACTTTGTATTGCATTAGAACCACTTAATTCAGTGTTTGTTTCAGCATGCTAGGAATGCATTCTCCTCATATATTCATATTCCTGTAGAAACTTGGCTAAAATTTTGGCATTTTTTTGTAATTCTAATGAAAATTTCAAGTCAGTACTTTGTCTCGCTAGTTTCAATATTCTAATCTGTTAAAATAAATCCATATAAAGTGAAACTGTCAACACTTCCACATTTTATTTTCCCTTGTGTACCATCTTCATTCATGCTCTCAAGGGGGATATCAATTATGTTCCATTCCTTACTACTGACTTTACAGAGCTTCCTTGATTTCCTCCAACAGGGGAAATATGGTCATTAAACCAGGACTAACATTTTTAGAGTCAATTCATTAACTTCTTTTGAAAGTCTGAATTAAAAAAATGTTAAGTTTGAAGCAGCAAACATTTCTTTTTTCTGAGACAGACTAAACAATTTTGAGAGAAATAATTCTGTGAGAAATAATTAATTTTGCTTTATCTCTAATAACAATATAAATATCTGTCAACTTTATTAACTTATTGTGTTTTTATTTGTAAATTATTTTAAGTACAGATAAATTAGTGATTTTCAGTATTATTATTTCTGCCCTAGTTTGTATGTAAATATATACTGTGATATTATATATGTATAATCTGTACCTATCTATTAGTATGTCTCAATATATTTGTATTTCTCACATATTAGAGTTCACACAAAATCTCCACATCTATACATGAAGTTTACGTGTATGTTGAACATAAGTATTCATATCAGACATTGCATGAAGTAGAGGTAGAAGAAAGATACACAACATGTATTTTATAACTTTTCTCCCTGTTTTCAGAACAAGGCTAAGTGAAGAACTGAAGTAACTCCATACTGAATCCAACACTGTGGGTTAAAATATTGTAGACTAAACTTTAGCTTGTTTTCTTTCTTTTGCATAATAAATCTTATTTAAATAATTAGATTTGAGGAACTAGTCATAGTTTTGCTGAGACTTTAGACCCTGGAGGCCTTGATATCATGAAGCAGATGCACTTAAAGAGATGAGAAGGTTCTGCCCTGATGACCAGGTCCAGCTAAAACAGCAGCAGCTGACGATAACAACCTGGGTGTTAGCAAGTCAACTCCAGGGAATAAGACCAGAGGATGATTAACTGCAAAACAACACAAAGTTCATTGTCTTCCTCTTTAAAAATCCTTGTTAGACAAGGACAGGGCTAGGTTGTCAGTTTCTTAAATAAAATAATCTTCCCTTTCCACCAGCACTAGTCTCTCAAGAACTAGCTTTTAAGTAATAAATGGCCAAGCTTGGGTTCGGTGCTGAATTCTAGTAATATTTTCTTTTGAAATATTTAAGTTTTCTCTACAACAGAATCATATCACTGGCAAACAAAACATGTTAAAATGCATTGTATATGTAATCTTTATCTTACATGGGTAAAGAATATAAAGGTAAATGAAAATGATTCAGAAGTCTAACTCTTCATTTTTCTGCATTAGAACTTCAAAACTTATAGTGTATTAGTTTGGGGTTCATATATCTTCCTACACACATTTCCTTATCTGACTTCCATTTGTCACTCCTTATGTATTATTCTGGCCTACATATTTTTATTTATTATTATTATTATTATTATTTAAATTTGCTGTACAGGGCACATGTGCACACCAGAGTGAGACACACAGAGAGAGGAAGAGAGAGAGGGAAAGTGAGAAAGCAAGGCATCAGGTCCAGAATTCAATCTGCAGTTGACTATGTGGGAATCTAGTGCCTTAACCACCATGCCACCTGCTTACCCAGGGCAACATAGTTTTTAAGTCTCTGGTAATTACTAAATTCCCCTTTGGTACATGAAATTTCAGTAACTTAATTTTAAAAATCATTACATCTCTCTTGGCCTCAAAAATTCTACTCAGGTGGGAACATTATAAAAAGAACAGTGTCATCAAGAACAAATTCCTCAAAAACGCAAATACAAAACAAATAAAAATCTCTATTTTATGTCATCAAAAGAGAATTTTGTGATGACTTACAAAAACTTGGTTTTAAAAACATTCCTTTGAAATGAGCTTGGGATGTCACAGTAGAGTCTGAAGGCTTCTTCCAAATAAGAAAGTATACTGGACCAGCAGGTACCAACTGCAGTTCAAGTCCTGGACCTGGCAGCTTACTTTCTTACTTCCCCTTTCCACTTCTCTGTTTCTCTCTGGTGAATGCACATGCCCTGTAGCAAATTTTAAAAAAATGATGATAAATAAAATTATATAAATAATTATTTTTAAAAATTAAAAAAAATGTCCTAAGTTACTGCAAACCAAACAACTCTATCCTTGAATTTTCTAGGAGTAAGAATTCCCACGTCTTCTACCCCTAAGCTTTTTCTAAAATTGTTTGTTATAATCTTAATATACAGTCAGAATTTATATCATAAAAGACCTTCCCACTAAAATCAATTGTGTAAACATGTTTACAAATTATATAAATTATTAATAAAATTTTAGTAGCTATTTGTAAATAGGAAGATTTATTAGACTCATACATTTGAAACTCAATAATGACGGAAAGGATATATTCAAATAATTTGTTATACTTTTATAGTATCAGTAGAATATAAGAATTTCTTCTTGTGATTTTTTAATAAGAAAATTTTATTGTATTTTTTTTAATTGTTTTAGGATAGAGTGTAAGTAGGTCATTTGAAAATTAATAACAAAATTATCTTTCTTCTTACTAATTACAATCAAGCCTTAACATGATAGAATCAGATTTAAAGATCAACATCTTATAACCTTAAGTTCCAATGTCATTTTGACCCTCTTACCAGAGCATTTTCTCAATATCAATTATTAGGTCATCAGGAAAGTCCTGATGAAATTTTGTATGTAAAGAAGTGTCATGACTTTACTGATGACCCAAGAGAATGTAATATTACTCATAGTCAAGCTGTCTTGCTAGAGAGAATTTGGAATTGTTCGTAAAAGTTAGGGCTTATGGGTCCTCTCTTTGAGTACTCACAAAATAGACTGATAACCTTCCTCAATCACAGGCAAGCCTCATATCATTGTTTCACTTTATTGTGCTTTGCAGATATTTTATTTCTTACAAACTCAAAGTTTGTGGTGAGCTTTGTTGAACTATCTCTTGGTGACATTTTTCCAACTGCCTGTGCTCACTTTGTGTCTGTGAACACATTTTTATAGTTCTTGGAGTATTTCAAACCTTATTATCATTATATCTGTTAAGGTGATATATGATCAGTGAATCTGGTATTTGTTTTGAATATTATGATCTACACCAGTGGAAGATGGAGAACTTAATAAATATATGTGCTCAACTGCTTCATCAAATTGGTGGTTCCTTTCTCACTTCGTCCCCTCAGGCCTCCCTATTCCCAGAGATACAATATTGAAATTAGGCCAATTAGTAAGCCTATACTGGCCTGTAAGTTTTTAAGTAGAAAGAAAAGTTATACATCTCTCAGTTTATGTGAGAAGATACAAACGACCAAGTTTAGTGAAGGCCAGCTGAAGGCACCAAGACAGGGCAAAAGCTAGGCTTGTTGCGTCAGTCAGCAAAATTATGAATGCAAAGAAAAAGTTCTGGCAAGAGATTAAGAATTCTAATCCAGTAAATACACAAATGTTAAGAAAGCAAAACAGTCTTCCTGTTGATAAGGAGATAGTGGTCTGAATAGAAGATACAAATAGAAGGTACATGCATTTTTTTTAAGATATAATGCTATTGCATACTTAATAGGTGATGGTATTGTGCAGCTATTAACTTTTATGTGCAGAATATCATTGACTTGCCTTAGTTTGCTATTCATTTTGTGGTCTTGAACTAAGCCCACGATTTTAGCAAAGGTAAACTGTGTTTGTTGAAGAGAGAAGGGCAGGAGACATGTTGCCCTGAGGCTGTTGGGATTCTTTTAACTCACTAAATTGACTTTTCTGCTTTGAATTTTCT
>NW_006160041.1:8596441-8600480 GCF_000334495.1 Tupaia belangeri chinensis
CTTTCCCTATCTCTGAGTCCTTTTTCTTCCTTCCTTATGTTTATAGCATGATTAAAAAGGCATGCAACTTTCCTTTTCCTCTATCTGGACATTCTTCATTTTTTATAATTTTTTTTTTTTCTTTTTAGGTTTTTGCCATAGGGTACATGTGCTCACTAGAAAGGAGAGACAGAGAGAGGGAAAGTGAGAAATCACCTCCCAGTGGGGATGGCCATACCACAATCCCTGTTCTTCTATTCTCCCCTTGAGATCTGGGACATGCACGAACATGTGCCAGACATGATTTCTAAGCCACTGGATCTGGGAGTCGAACTGTGGTTGGCCATGTGTGAATCCAGCCACCTTAACTACCACACCACCTGCTGGCCCCAATTTTGAAATCTTGATCATTTGAATTGTCTAACTTTCCTGAATTACTCTAAACTCTTTAATGGCTGAAAGTGTACAGGCTTATTTTGTTTAGAACATGTGGCAGAGACTTAATATACAAGGTCAGTGAATGACTAGGATAAACAGAATTCTGTTCACTGATGTTACATAAGTCTAACATTGTATCGAAGGTTTAATTGATTTGGATTGGAATGTGTTCTAATATTTATGATGTTATTTTTCATATGAAAATATGCCAGGGAATTGTAAAGGATTTAAAGTAAAAATTGAGATATTGACTACATTTAACAGGCTTGAAGAGCTAATGGTGTAGAACCCATTGTATGACAGATTTTAGGTATTTAAAGGAGAAAGGAAAGAGGGAAAAGATAAGTCCACAAGAGAGGAAATGTGCTCCAAAAGAAACAGGAGAGGAGGGACCAGCAGTTAGCGTAATGGCTATGTCACTGGACTCCCATGTAGTTAACCACGGTTTGAGTCCCAGACCCGGCCACTTAAACTCACGCTGGGTGCATGTGTGTGTGTGTGTGTGCCCAAGATCCCGAGAGGAGAATGGAGACAGAATTGTGGCATGGCCATCTCCCTGGGGAGGTGATTTCTCACTTTTTGTCTCTGTGTCTCTCTCTGTCTTTCTGGTGAGCACATGCATGCTATAGCAAAAACCTCTCCAAAAAAAAAAAAATCTAAAAAAAAGAATCAGGAGAAGAAAGAGCATCACATTAAAATGACTGACTTCTCACTTCACTGGATTGCCATAGGTCTTGTAGAATCTCTTGGGAAATGACTGGACTTCTCTGATTCACTCAAATCTAAAGAGGTAACTAACTCATCTATCAGATTTCTGGAGTCGTTAAAGCTCTAGAACACAGTACTAAACTACTTTCGTTTCCTTCATTCTTCCTCCAAAATAGAGTACTTTCCAAACAGCATGATTTTTTGATCATATTGCTTAACTTTCCCAAACCACAGCAATAAAATGTGTAGATAGGTTTAATAATATTATGTATCTCAAAGACTTATTAATAAATTTAAATTGAATAGTAAGGTACTTGAACATGGATATAGTAAGAGCCAAATAAATATTGTCATTATTATTTTAATCAATACTGTGTTTATCAAAAGATAAAACATTTTATGGCTATCAATTTTTAAAAGATGTTTCAGGAAAATAAAGTTTCTTTTTAGATGATCTAACTGCTAAGTTAATACAGTATCAATGGGAACCAGAAGATGTCACAATACTTATGCCACTGGACTCCCACATTATTCACCATGGTTCGAGTTCCAGTCTTGGTGGCTTAAAACACATGCCAGATTGTGTGTGTGTGTGTGTGTGTATGTGTCAAAGTCTCGTGAGGAAAATGGAGGAGAAGGTATTGCAGCGTTGCTATTCATCATGTGGGGGGTGACTTTTTTGCTTTCAGTCTCTCTGTCTCTCTGTCTCTCCAGTGAGTACATGTGCCCTATCGCAAAAATCTTTCTTAAAATAAAATACAGTATCAATGATTTGTCAAGTGGAATTGCTGAGCTTTTTTTTTTTGAGAGGTTTTTTTTTGCTATAGGGCGCATGCACTCGCCAGAAAGAGAGAGACGGAGAGACAGAAAGTGAGAAATCACCCCCTGGGGGCTTGGCCATGCCACAATCCCTTCTCCTCCATTCTCCTCTTGGGCTCTTGGGCATGCACACATACGCACCCCACGTGAATTTAAGCCACCAGGTCCAGGACTCAAACCATGGTTAACTACATGGAAATCCAATGATATAGACATTACATCAACTGCTGGTTCCTTGCTGAGCTACAATTTTTAAGAGGAGGAACATAGTTCTAGGTCAAAGAAATTGTTGAGAAGGAATAGAGGACATATGAATGCTTTAAAGACATAATTTTCCTATTTTGTAACTGAGCTCTACCTGGCCTTACTACCTGCAGATAGACTTTAGAGTGTTCTACTACCATTCTAGCAAAATGTATAATGGAAATAGTTAGTTCAAGGTGTAGAGAATGAAGGCAAATTTCTTCCAGCCTTTATAATTCAGTATTCTTATGCAAACTTTTCAGAGGCTTTAGTTATAAAGTCTGTGTTAGTTGTCACATTTCAGTTTCTTTCTAAGTGTTGAATACTGTATGAATAATAGAGATGCTGTGAAAATCACAATATTTTGAAATGAAATGAAATGAATGAATTTAAAAAAAAATTTTGGAAAGCAGAGTGTTGATAATACAGAACAATTATGATAAAAACTGTTATTAATTTCAAAATAGTTTCTTAGGAAGAAAAAGGTTCTCTTAGAGATATAGGAAGCTACTTTGAAAAGCATAAGTTAAAAAAAGGAAAAATATAAGTGAATGTTAGGGCAAAAGAAATCTTTAATTTCATGTCACATAGTGAGAAGAATTGACTAGGTAATATACAACCAATTAAGCAGATACAAGAAATGAAATATTCATTGACATACACTAAATGGTCATAAAGTTATCCCATCTCAAATGTAGAGTAGTTATATGGAAGAATAATTACTAATCTATAATCCTGCTATTGGGATTTATCATCTGTCAGTCAGCGTATTGACATTGCTTTCTTAAGAAAACTTACTATAAACTCGAGGGGAATAAGGGATATTGAATTTTCTGACCAATAAATAATGATTTACATTGTTTTAAGATTCTCCAGTATAGTATAAAATGATTGTGCTCAGGGAATAAAAGAAGCCAGACATGAAAAAATTCAGGTATTAGTTATACTAACGTAAATATAATGTTCTTGGTATATATGCTGTCTTTTTAAAATGAGTTTCTTCTCTTGCTGTTTATTCCTGTGAAAGTAAATTTTCTGTGCTCCTCTGAAGACCCATATTATAGCTTAGCTCTTTCATTCTTTAAGGTGTGTGCACTCCCACTTTGAAAATCAGAATTAAGATGCCTAAACTAAAGTAGTGTAATGGGAATTAAATGCCATAATGTGTGTAAAGGCCATACTAACTAGCATGTTCTTCCCATTTTCTGATCGTTCATCTAAGAACTCTTATGGAATTACATATGACGTGATTCTATTCTCATATTATTATTGTTTTTCTTGAGAGGTTTTTGCCATAGGGCGCGTGTGCTCGCCAGTCTCATATTATTTTTATGTGTGCAAGTTTCTTTATAAATCTTATGACGTATGGGACCCAATGTTTGTCTTTTACTTATTTGTTAAGATACATTGCTTTGAAAAATAATTATGACTTTTTTTTTTTTACTTATACCATTTGTTTGCTCATCATATTATTGAAAATTTTGCTGGTACTGTAAGGAAAAAGTATGCAAACTTGGAAATAAAGCTAAAAGAAAAATGGATATATCCCAAGGTTCTATAATGTCATGCCCTCTTAAGGAACGTCTAAGGGACTATACCTTGCTCCAGTTATTCTTTACCACTGATTATACATAAAAGACTTGGAAAATTATATTTTGTGTTGAAGATTTATATTACATAATGCTGGTACATTCTGAACAATTAAAAAATATAGCTACAAAGGTTATATTTTATTGCCTATTAAGACAGTAACCAGTTTTGTATTTCATCTAGCAATTTTGTTCTAACATTCATTTTTTTAATTACCTGCAATGATCTAGATCTTCAACTGCTTTTGAACCAGCATTAACAT
>NW_006160041.1:8601079-8640412 GCF_000334495.1 Tupaia belangeri chinensis
GGCCATGCCACAATCCCTTCTCCTCCATTCTCCTCTTGGGCTCTTGGGCACGCACACATACGCACCCCACGTGAATTTAAGCCACCAGGTCCAGGACTCAAACCACGGTTAACTACATGGAAATCCAATGATATAGACATTACATCAACTGCTGGTTCCTTGCTGAGCTACAATTTTTAAGAGGAGGAACATAGTTCTAGGTCAAAGAAATTGTTGAGAAGGAATAGAGGACATATGAATGCTTTAAAGACATAATTTTCCTATTTTGTAACTGAGCTCTACCTGGCCTTACTACCTGCAGATAGACTTTAGAGTGTTCTACTACCATTCTAGCAAAATGTATAATGGAAATAGTTAGTTCAAGGTGTAGAGAATGAAGGCAAATTTCTTCCAGCCTTTATAATTCAGTATTCTTATGCAAACTTTTCAGAGGCTTTAGTTATAAAGTCTGTGTTAGTTGTCACATTTCAGTTTCTTTCTAAGTGTTGAATACTGTATGAATAATAGAGATGCTGTGAAAATCACAATATTTTGAAATGAAATGAAATGAATGAATTTAAAAAAAAATTTTGGAAAGCAGAGTGTTGATAATACAGAACAATTATGATAAAAACTGTTATTAATTTCAAAATAGTTTCTTAGGAAGAAAAAGGTTCTCTTAGAGATATAGGAAGCTACTTTGAAAAGCATAAGTTAAAAAAAGGAAAAATATAAGTGAATGTTAGGGCAAAAGAAATCTTTAATTTCATGTCACATAGTGAGAAGAATTGACTAGGTAATATACAACCAATTAAGCAGATACAAGAAATGAAATATTCATTGACATACACTAAATGGTCATAAAGTTATCCCATCTCAAATGTAGAGTAGTTATATGGAAGAATAATTACTAATCTATAATCCTGCTATTGGGATTTATCATCTGTCAGTCAGCGTATTGACATTGCTTTCTTAAGAAAACTTACTATAAACTCGAGGGGAATAAGGGATATTGAATTTTCTGACCAATAAATAATGATTTACATTGTTTTAAGATTCTCCAGTATAGTATAAAATGATTGTGCTCAGGGAATAAAAGAAGCCAGACATGAAAAAATTCAGGTATTAGTTATACTAACGTAAATATAATGTTCTTGGTATATATGCTGTCTTTTTAAAATGAGTTTCTTCTCTTGCTGTTTATTCCTGTGAAAGTAAATTTTCTGTGCTCCTCTGAAGACCCATATTATAGCTTAGCTCTTTCATTCTTTAAGGTGTGTGCACTCCCACTTTGAAAATCAGAATTAAGATGCCTAAACTAAAGTAGTGTAATGGGAATTAAATGCCATAATGTGTGTAAAGGCCATACTAACTAGCATGTTCTTCCCATTTTCTGATCGTTCATCTAAGAACTCTTATGGAATTACATATGACGTGATTCTATTCTCATATTATTATTGTTTTTCTTGAGAGGTTTTTGCCATAGGGCGCGTGTGCTCGCCAGTCTCATATTATTTTTATGTGTGCAAGTTTCTTTATAAATCTTATGACGTATGGGACCCAATGTTTGTCTTTTACTTATTTGTTAAGATACATTGCTTTGAAAAATAATTATGACTTTTTTTTTTTTACTTATACCATTTGTTTGCTCATCATATTATTGAAAATTTTGCTGGTACTGTAAGGAAAAAGTATGCAAACTTGGAAATAAAGCTAAAAGAAAAATGGATATATCCCAAGGTTCTATAATGTCATGCCCTCTTAAGGAACGTCTAAGGGACTATACCTTGCTCCAGTTATTCTTTACCACTGATTATACATAAAAGACTTGGAAAATTATATTTTGTGTTGAAGATTTATATTACATAATGCTGGTACATTCTGAACAATTAAAAAATATAGCTACAAAGGTTATATTTTATTGCCTATTAAGACAGTAACCAGTTTTGTATTTCATCTAGCAATTTTGTTCTAACATTCATTTTTTTAATTACCTGCAATGATCTAGATCTTCAACTGCTTTTGAACCAGCATTAACATTTCACTCAACAATTAATTTATTGAAAAAATATTTGATATAGATTCTGTTTATTTTTATGAAAGTCATCAGTGTTTAACTTTTTTAAAATTGTATTTTAGCGGTGTTATAGGTCCAATGTGGGGCTAGGTTCAGGTTTGCAGTTTTCTTATATTCTTTCAATGATCTAGATCTTCAACTGCTTTTGAACTAGCAGTAACATTTCACTCAACAATTAATTTATTGAAAAAATATTTGATATAGATTCTGTTTATTTTTATGAAAGTCATCAGTGTTTAACTTTTTTAAAATTGTATTTTAGCGGTGTTATAGGTCCAATGTGGGGCTAGGTTCAGGTTTGCAGTTTTCTTATATTCTTTAATCCAGTGCTTGAGACAGTAATAAAAATTCTCTAAAATTCAAGGCAGAAGATTATTTTTCCTTAAAGACTGTAGAGATAATGAGACATGAATCAAGACAATATAATTTTGGTAAAATAAATTGTTAAGATCGTAAAAGGCTATTTGTAAGGTTGCTACAATTTCATTTGCAACACTGAGGCAGGACCTAATAATCTATGGCAGACAAAGTGCATGCGTAGATGGGCAATTATAACACTGTTTTTATTTTGATTGTTTTCACAACTTAGGGTTTTAATTGAGATGAAAAGATGAGATAAAATATTCATAGTTATTTAGGAAAAAAGTGGTTTCAACATGCCCTGTAACTTATTCCTCTCTCTAATATATTACATTCAGTAATTATAAATGATTTTATAACCTAAAGCAGCCTAAGCATGTGGAGAAAAGTTCTGGCAGTAGAACTATATGTTACTCAGCAAACAGTAAGCTTGGTTATCTGAGCATCTTTACTTGAAAGCAAAAGAAAATGGTGGTGAAAAGAAAATGTGTGCCAATGTCATTATATGTGAAAAATTTTAGATGGTGGCCCTACTAGAAGCAAAATCATGGGTCTCAGCATTTTTGTAAGCATTCTCTCTGAATATCATTTATAATAATAGGAAGGAAGGGTTAAAAATTAAACGTACTTCATTTCTTCTGTCCCAGGTTCTCTGTCTAATTCCTGATATTATTTTAATAAATGTCTACATATAGATTCATATTAAGTTATTTCTGTGACTTTCAGTAGATTTAAAACAAGCTTTTAATTATATGTTTGTGTTGATAAAAATATAATAATGTTTTTTTTTCATAAAATATAATGCCAACTTGAATTACTTTCCATAATGTATACTTATTTCCATCTCTGTAAAAGATAATATTTATGGGAACCAGCAGTTAGTGTAATGGCTATGTTGCTGGATGCCCATATAGTCGACCGCGGTTCACGTCCCGGACCCGCTGGCTTAAAACTCACGCCTGGCGCGTGTGCGTGCGTGCCCAAGATCCCGAGAGGAGAATGGAGGAGAAGGGATTGCGGCATGACCATCCCCCCTGGGGGGTTATTTATAGCTTTCTGTCTCTCTGTCTCTCTCTGTCTGGTGAGCGCACTCGCCCTATAGCGAAAAAACTTCTCCAAAAAAAAAAAAGATAATATGATTTAGACACTTTTTTTAAACCAAAGACTTCTAGTACTAAGGCAGAAACTATTATCCCTACATATTTTGTCTCCTGAAACTAAATGTAGGTCTCACATTCATATTGAAAGGTTGATCACTAACTGTTTTCTTCAGTTCTAAAAATTATATTTAAAAAAAAAAAATAAGTTAACCACGTCTTTAATATGATTCGGCTATTGAGCTCCCTGAGGTAAATGACTAAACTAGTTAATATTTCAGTTTCTTTCAAAGAGTTGGTAATGGCAGCCTATGACAAAAATGCTCATCTTAGCCCTGTGAGGTTGAAGCTCACTTGAACAGGTTTGAGAAGTGTCAGTCTCCCAGAAAAGTATCCAGCAACACAGCACAGTCACCTACCCCAAGTTCCTATTTCACTCAGCTCCTCTCTTCTCCCTTCTCATTTCACTTTCTATATATCTCAGTTCCAACTACAAATATATTAGTATAATGAGCTCTTTAATAATATGTTTACCCTAAAGACAATCATATCTGTAGAAAACAGTCATAGGACATAATTCCATTGCAGTCTTCACTAATTAGGGAATTCAGTCAAATCTGTTTAATGTGTTGCTATTTTAGATCTAGGTTAAATATACATGATATATATCTGAAGCCCTTATTTAACTTGGAGGAAGAAAAAAAAAAGGTCTATTGACAACAACCTCAAAGAATTGTTTTACTAATAAGCAATTTTAAACAACAATTGCTCTTTTCCACAGGGAAAAAGTAAACAGTTATGAAATAAATAGCAAGTGTAATTATTTATTAATTACAAATCTACTGAGACCAATACAATATGCATATTAGGAATGTAATTTGATAGAAACAATAACAACTCAATGTTCATTACCCTATTCAACAAAAGAATTAAGTACACACTATGTCAGGCATTATCCATTTATTCACTCATTAAGTTTATTAAATAAATATATATCCATTAAATAAATATGTACTAAGTATAACAGAGCACATTGCCTGCTGTGGGGAAAAAAAAGGAAGTTGCTTACAAAGCTGATGGACTAGTAGGATGAATGATCACACTTGAACCTATAGTGAATTGTAGATTGTCATGATAAAAAGTGTATCACGGTACTGTAAGGCTGTAGTGGGGCTCTTAAAACAGTGGTAAGGGCAGAAGAAAGTAAAAGGAGATTCTTTCTCTAGAATTTGAAGAACACAGAAGATGAACCTACATAAAGAGATTTTTTTTTTTAACCTCTTTTCTGGAGATAGAAAATAGTTTAGTGTCATTGTATAGAAACTGTTCTTTTTTTTTTAGAATTATTTATTCATTCATTTTATTTTAATTTGGTCAGAGAAAGAGACAGAAAGAAAGAAAGGAAGTGAGAAAGCAAGCCATCAGGTTCAGGACTTGAACCATGATGGTCAGCCATGTTGGGAGTGTCCAGAGCCTTAATTAACCTCCATGCCACCTGCTGGTCCCATGTTTTTAGTTTTTTTTTTTTTTTTTTTTCTTTTTTTGAGAGAGATTTTTGCCATAGGGCGTATGGGCTTGCCAGAAAGACAGACAGAGACAGAGAGACAGAAAGCGAGAAATATTCCCCCAGGGGTGATGGCCACACTGCAATCCCTTCTTCTCCATTCTCTTCTCCAGATCTTGGAAACATACACACATGTGCCCAGTATGAGTTTAAGCCACTGGGTCTAGGACTCAAACTGCAGTCGACTACATGGGAGTTCAACGACAGCCATTACACCATCTGCTGGTCCCCAGAAACTGTTTTTAATTTTTTTTCTCTGCTTGTTTTGTTTCCTCACTAGTACTATGAACTTTTGTATGTTTTTGGAGAGGTTTTCTTCTATAAGGCACGTGCGCTCGCCAGAATGACAGAGACAAAGAGACAGAAAGCGAGAAATCACCTCCCAGGGGGGGAATAGACACGCTGCAATCCCTTCTCCTCCATTCTCCTTTCTGGAATTTGGGCACGTACACACATGCACCTGGCGTGAGTTTAAGCTGCCGAGTCCGGATCTCAAACCACGGTCGACCACATGGTAATTCAGTGATATAGCTATTATGCTAACTGCTGATCCCTGTGAACTTTTGAAATAGGTAAGCAACAAGAGGCTAGAGCAAAATTCAAGGCCAGATTGTTAGAAAATCTTGACAGTTTTATTTAGATATTAGGACTCTGTCTTACATCACTGTAAGGTGTTAATCAGGCAGAAGTATGTTCTTATTCATGTCAGAAAGATGTGTCACTTAAAACTGTGGCGATCTAGTTCAATGGGAACAAGCCAAAAAGGTGAGAAGACAAATGAGAAGGTTATTGCAGCAGTATGTGCAAGAAATGCTAAAGGTTAAAGTGAAATGGATAGAGGGCAGGAGTGGGTGGAAGTATAATTGTAGGCAGACATGCCAGGGCTTGGTTATTCCCTGTATGAGGATGACAAAGGAAAAGAATGAAGAATGAGATAAAAATTATGTTCAGATTCCTGAGTTTGATAGCTGAGAGAAGGGTGTATTATTGAAAATGAAAGCAAGTCCAGTGGGATTAATGATCATTTGAAAGTAAATTCAGTGTTATAGGTAATGACTTTGAGATATATGCAGAACATTGACTTGAAATGAGCAGGAAACAAACAGATATAGTACTATATATTTTAAAGAAAATTATGGGCAAGAGAGTGATTTTGGAGAATAAGTAATGTTGACAGTCTAAGCAACAAAAAGTAAATTAAATTAACCAGAAAAAGCAAGGAGTGTTTAAGAAAGAGATCTGAGGAATACTATGATTTAATTACAAGTAAAAACAATGAGATGGGGCCAGCAGGTGGGGTGGCGTAGTGGCAAAGGTACTGAACTCCCATGAGGCCAACTGAGTTTTGAGTTCTGGACCTAGCAACTTGAAACTGATGCTGGTCACATGTGCGTGTATGCTCAAAGTCCTGAGAAGAAAATAGAGGAGAAGGTATTGTGGCATGGCCATTCCCACTGGGGGATGATTTCTCACTTTCTCTCTGTCTCCCTCCTTCTCTTTAGTAAGCACACACACCCTATAG
The DNA here is from genome assembly GCF_000334495.1 of Tupaia belangeri chinensis. Lineage (NCBI taxonomy): Eukaryota > Metazoa > Chordata > Mammalia > Scandentia > Tupaiidae > Tupaia > Tupaia belangeri. The sequence goes on from NW_006160041.1 coordinate 8,607,679, forward strand.
TAAAACTCTTGAAAGAAAGAAAGAAAGAAAGAAAGAAAGAAAGAAAGAAAGAAAGAAAGAAAGAAAGAAAGAAAGAAAGAAAGAAAAAGAAAGGAAGGAAGGAAGGAAGGAAGGAAGGAAGGGAAGAAAGAAAGAAAAGGGAAGAAAGAAAGAAGGGGAAGGAAGAAAGAAGGGGAAGGAAGAAAGGAAGGAAGAAAGAAAGAAAAAGAGAAAGATAAAGTGAAAAGAGAATATATGTAGTGTGTTGTTATGGGGATAAAATAGAGTTTCAAGAGAACTTTTCAAAGGTGTCAAATATTGTTAACCAGTGTAAGGATGTGAACTGTCCATGGTGAAGGTGCTCTGTGGTGTGATAAGAGGAATTTTTGTGTGGTGATGGCAAAGTAAAAATTGCAATGAATTTAGTGATGAGCAGGGAATGGAGAAAGTCAGAAACAACCGGTGTAAGCAATAGACCTTAAAACAATGTGACTATGAAGAGTAGGAAAGCAGGCTCGGCTGCCCTGGGACAGTGGTAATGCTAGTGTCTTGCAATGCTGATGGTCATACAGTTCCAAGCTGGCCTTTGAACGTACATGAGGGGTCAGCCCATGGCATGGTGTTTAAGGTGGCTGGATCCCACATAGGATCCTGTTTTGAGTCCCTGAACCAGCAACTTCAGAAACACACCTCTCTCTTTTTCTCTTTCTCTCTCTGTCACTTTGGCAAGTGCACATACCCTCTGGCAAAAACAAACAAAAATTAAAAAGCAAAAACAAAAAACACAGAAACTCAAGATCCTGAAAAGCTGAAGGGCTCAGGAAAGGGAGTGGTAAAACCATGTTGAGGTTGCATTTTTCTCCACCACCCGCACCTTCTCCAATACACATGCAGTGCATTTTATCATTAAACAAACAAAAAGGACAAAACAGTAGAAAATAGCACTATGGTATTTACAAGTAAGACACAGTATCAAAGCATAGCTATTCATATAGCAATCAGCAAAGGCAAGCTATTTCAGATGCCTTTGCTGACTTCCAGAAAATGAGATTGTTTGTTTCTAAGAAATTACTTCACAGATAACAACTGACATAATGTATTGAGTTCATATTGTAGAGGTTGCTGTCACTTCAACATTTATATATGTATGTATATATATGAATTATCTCTATCACTAAAACCCTACATTTTCATAAGAAAACTGAGTTTAAAAAACTGCTTGAAATTTATGCAAATAAATTTTGTGGCATGACCAGGTCTGGTTAATACCAAAGCTGTTCTATGATTTTACTTAATCCATTCAACACCTTGTGCTAATAGTATAGTTAATAGTTAATAGTATAATTCTCCCTAGATTAGAAATTCAGCTTTCAGAGAAAACCTCATACAGAACAGTTTTCTTCTTTTTTCCCCTAACAAATTACCTTAAGAATTTAACGTGAATTTGGAATATTATAAATATTTCACAAATAAATGAAAAGAATTGGCTAAGATCTTATATCAAGCAAGTAGTGAGACAAGATTATTGCCCTATATAATTTTGCTTTATGTTACATCAATCAGTATCATGATGAAAATTCTTTTATTTTTAATTGCTAGAGAGAACATACCCTTATCAAAGAAAGACAGAGAGACAGGGAAAGCAAACCCATGAGGGCATGGCCATGATGCAGTCATCTTTCTTCCATTTCTCCATCTATCAGGATACAGGACACACACACATATGTGTGCCCAATACAGATTTTCAAACCATCGGGTCCAGGACTCACCATGATTGGCGACATGGGATCCAGCTTCCCTTAACTGCTAGGCTCCAATGCTGGCCTATCATAATAAAAACATTCAAAAACACTGAGTTTTTTAAAATATGAAATGTCATAAGATCAGAATGAAGGAATATAATGTGAAAATAATTTATCATCTGAGTAGCCAGAGAAAATGATGCATCTCCATTTACCTTACGATGAGGGATGTAAGTGTTGGCGGGGGTGTAATGAAAGGGGAACTCTTTTACACTGCTGGTGGGAATGTAAATTGGTCCAGCCACTGGGGAGAACAATTTGGAGATTCCTCAAAAATCTACAAATAGAACTACCATATGACCCAGCAATCCCACTCCTCGGTATCTACCCAAAGGACAGAAGAATTCTTCATTGGAAAAGTGCTTGCACATCGATTTTTATTGTGGCAGTATTCACAATTGCTAAGACATGGAACCAACCCAAATACCCCCATACAGATGAACCCCTAAGGTTGTACAAACACAAGAGATGAGGGTGAGTGCCAGAAGTGGAGTGTGTGGAGAAGAGGGACCTAAGGAAGGACATTTGGAGGAGGGATATGGAGACAGAGCATTGATGGGATGGGGAGGTGTGGTGTTATTGATGGAAGATATTCTGATGAACTGGACTGGGGAGAAATGTTCACATATTGAAATGTTCACTTTGTAAGCTAAATAATATGATTGAATGAATATAAAAAATTAAAATAAACAAAGTGAATAAAAAAAAAGAAAATGATGCATCTTATGTATGTAGGGCAGAGAAACCTAAACATTTATATTGTGGGACCACCAGTGTCTCTGTTAATCTGGCAATTAGTCATCTTACTAGGGAGAAGACTCCTAGTGGAATTCTCTGGAAGCAGAGAGTGTGGGCATTATAAAGAAGTTTTTGCTTAAAGAAACTGTGTTCTAGAAATAAGTCAGCAAGTATAAAAACACTTACACTGGCACTCTCTCTTTCTAACAGTCCTAATGAATTTAAATTTGATCTCTTTGACAACTCATAATTGTAATAATGTGAAAAAATAGTTGACTGTCACAGCTAAATTTTCCTTAGTCAACTGGTAAGTGTCAAATGTTATTTATAAAATTTGTCAGAGTCTGGCAAATATTCTAACTCCTCTCTTAAGCTGGTGTGTGTGTATGTCTTTTTTAATTGCTGAATGTGAGCAGCGTTGTAGCTTTATTATATAATAAGGGTCATTCATGCTTAAGGCTGTGCCCTAAATAGAGTCTGCTGTCATTTTGATAACATCCTCGTACATGGTTTAGAAGGTATTTTCAAATATTTCCTGGACCTAATTCCCCAAAATAGTATTTCTTTGTCAGCCCTATCTCCCCATATGCTACTCTGCTTTTTATTTTGTTCTGTAGAGAAATTTTTCTTGCCTGACTTTATATATTACACATTAATTCATTTGTTTACCATTAATGTGCCAACTAGAATGGAAAATTCTTGAGAGCTAGGCACTTTGTCTCTGTCTCCCTTTTTTGTTTCATAGGCTTCTAGATATTCAATAAATACTTTTTGAATAAATAAATTAAAAGCCCACCCCAATTCCTTCTCTAATCCTCTTAAGCCACTTTTTGTCATTATTATGTTAATTTTCATCCAATGTGAGATTTTAGAACACCAGGACTAAAAAGTGAATTTGATGATCTAGTCAAATTCATTTCTTCTGCAAGATAGGAACTGAGCACCCAGACCTTCAGAAGAAAATTCACTACTCTCCTACTCCACCTTCCCTGGTCAGGAATAATGAAATCATTCAAACAGTATACTTAGTACTATTTGGTGCTTTGAGATACATTTAATGTGGCCTGGGTAAACGGTCCCACTCAGTCTTACTAACGTCTTTTGCAATAGTTAGGAGACAACTGAGGAGCAAGTCTGGGTATTATTTACCATGGACTGGGAGGACAGAATAGTGTTGGCTGGGTATGTTAGAAGTGATTATGTATTGTTGCCAGAACAAACGAGCTGTAGTTGCTTTGAGATCATCATACTGTGAAGATAAAGTAAGTAATAATGAGTCGTTGTTTACTGAGGACTCATCATGTACCAGGATCCAAATGTTTTAAAATGGATGATATTTTATACTTACAACAAGGCCACGAGGCATCAGGGGTAGTGTTCTGATATGGGTTATGTAATTTCACATTTACCACAACCCTACATGAGTGGAAATATTATTATCTTCATTTGTAAACTAGAAAGTATGTTTTGAGGGTTCGATAACTGCTCAATTTATAAAACTATTTGGCAGTATCAAGTAAAATTAAACATACACATATTTGTTGACCTAGAAGTTCCATTCTTCAGTATATACCAAGCAATAATGTGGAACCAAATATATATATATATATATATGCATAGGAACATACGTGTGTGTATGCATATACATACATATATATCCCACATGTATGTATATACATATATGTATATATACACACATACATATCTATATATATGTAGTATGTATTCATATCACCACTGTTAGTAATAGCCCTATAATGAATATAAACCAAATGCACATTGCTAGTAGAATAGAAAAAATATATTGTGTTCTATTTATGAAATTACGTAGTATATAGCAATGAGAATAAATCAAGTGCAACTACACACAACCACAAAAATATCTGTCACAAAAGTTAATGTTGAGCAAAGGAAACCAGACATAAATTTATGTCTCATGGGGCCATTCAAATAAAATACAAAGCAGAAACATTAACCTATATTCTCAGAAGTTAATACAGTGTGAGGCCAGCAGATGGAATAGTGTTATGTTGTTGGACTCCCACATGGCTAACAGAGGTTCAAGTCCTGGACCTGATGGCTTGACAAGCATGCTTTTCAAGATCCCAGGACCCGGGAGAAGAATGAAGGAGAAGGGACTGTGATGTGACCATCTCCTGCCTCCCTGGGGAAGGTGACTTCTCACTTTCCCTCTCACTTTTTCTGTCTTTCTCTTTCTTCAGCAAGTACATGCACTCTAAGGAAAAATCCTATTTAAAAAAGCTAATATAGTGGTAACTCACAGGACATGCAGGGACTGGACTGGGACTATGGAGATGGGTGTGCTTCTGGAAAGTGCATTTTCTGGACTATACTATGTTAATTTGCAAAAAATGGGAATTATGTTTCTCAGAATCTTGTTCTTGTTGCATTACGCCAAGTTAAGATTAGCTACAAGAGAAACTTGGACATAAGCAGTAGCTGTTGTTTTTGGAAAACTCCCTCAGTTAAATCTGGTGATGCACAGACAGTGGTACCCCACAGGTCTAAACTATTTTCTCTCCTCTACGCTACATCTGACACGTCTTTCTGATTGCCAGCCCTAGTGACCAATGGAGATCCCAGGCCCATCATCAAATACTGGACCATAGATAATGGGTTGGTACCTGCATTGAAGCAACAGCTATTCTTAAAAGTTCTTTATAAGCTCTCTATTCATGATCTCACTTTGGCATCAAAAGGCTCTGAAACTTTATTTCCCAGAAAACTATAATAGCTATTTATCAAAAAATGTGAAGTAAGAAATTGTTGTGTAGTACTATCTATTGTGGTTATCTCAAATCTCATTAAATGCCCTGTGCAATGCCACCTATATGAGATTTCCTTCAATTTAAAAAGGCATGTTTCCTAATAGTGCTAGGCACATTTCAAATATTAGCTACATACACAGATTATCATCTGAAAGTAAGAACTGAACTGACTGACTTTGAGATACAATTAGGAATATCAGACCCCTCATCCAATAATTTACCCAACACCAAGGAGAGAAAAAGATGAAGCTCACATAGTTTTGAGTAATAGTTAGTAACCAAAGTCAAGGAAAACAAGTATTGTGGGATGAATAATGACTCCCAAAGATATCCAATTCTTAATCCTTGGAGCTGTGAACATTATTTTATATAGCAAAATGGACTTTGCCAATATGTTTAACTTAAGGATCTTGAAAAAGGAAGATTATTTTGCATTATCATAGTGATCCTTAAATGAAATAACAAGTATCATTATAAAAGAAGGCAAAAAGAGATTAGGAAGACAGAGAGAAGAGGATGAAGGCTGTGATCACAGATGAAGAGAAAAGGCAATGTCATGTGGGACCATGAGCCAATGAAATGAGATCAGCTTCTTGAAGTTGCAAAAGTCATGGAAATCAATTCTCACATTGAATCTCTTGAGAGAACTCAACATTTCTGCCATCTTGATTTAGGCCCAGTAATGCCCAGTTTAGAATTCTGCCATTCAGTAAGTAAGAGTGTGAATTGTTTGTGGAAACCTTTAATGTTATCATAAGAACTGAAGTACCAAGGAAGGAAAGGCTTTAAGGAGTTACATCAGTAGATGCATGAGGAACAAGCTATACTGTGTAAACAGGGAGAAAAAAGTAAAGGAGAAAGGAATTCCAAAGAAACAGAAATTAGAGTAGAATAATTTACATTCATCTAACTGAAATATAGGCAGGATCTAAAATGGTAAGAATTTACCATAGGGCTAGCAGATGGCATGGTAGTTGAGGCGCTAGAATCCCACATGGCTGACCATGGTTCAAGGCCAGTACCTGGCAGTTTTCTTTCTTTCTCTCTCTCATCAAATTAAAGAATAATAATAAATAGATAAAATTAAGTAATTAATTCTCTTTTAAAAATGATTCATCATATGAGGAGTCTTCAAAACATTAATGAAAAATGCACATTGTGAAAACACTATGTATGGATTTCAAAATTTGTTTTTACTTCAGTAAACTTTAATTTCAGAGTTTTTTTATGAATTTTATGAAGTCTGTTCATAAAATTAGAGGGTCTCAGTCTTGCTTGTATTTCTCTAAGCCTCCAAGTCACTTTGGCTGTAAGATACCTCTCTCACCAGGGACAACAATAGTACAATTAAGAATCCCAATGCAATTTAATTAAACCATACTTAGAAGCAAGTCTACATTTGGCATAATAATTTCTTCATATTGGAGGTCTAAGGTGAAGCTTGCTTATTTTTGAATAGCTGAACGAGAATGAAATCAATGTGAACAATATTTTGAGAGGTATATATACTTACGTATTCTTGGGTTATTGGGAAAGTCATGCTTCATTTTTCCATGGAAAAACAGAAAAAATACATCTTGGCTTTTTTGACAACCCAGTATAAATACAATATGTATAAATATCAGCCTATAAATACCCAAACTGTGCTGTAGTTTAGAGACTGCGATAAGACACTGAAGATTCCTTCTGGAAATTACTTTCTTTGTCAGGTAATTCCTATAAGGCCAACTCCCACATTCTTTATATGACTTAAGTGGTATCAACTAATAATATTCTCTAGAATCTTTTCATTTTTCTAGCCCTTCTTTAAAAGTATTTCCTTAGATCTCTGCTGTATTCCCAGGCTTTTTAACTTTTGACTTTATGTTTCCTTAATCATAGACTTGATTCAGTCTTCAGAATGATTCATGTCATTTTCTTTCTCTGATATGCAAGAGATTATTAGGGCAGCTACCACTTGGGCTCACCAGCTGACATATGAACTCGGGCCACTCTAAAATATTGTACGTTTGCACTTAGTCTATGTGCAGGGTGAGGTTAACTGAGCAGGATTGTGCCACTCCACCATGCACATTCACAGGAAATGTCTGTTCTAGTGATTAGCCAGGCTCTTGGAATGTTCTGTCACTTAAGGTTGTTTGTGTGTGTCTGGGCCTGAAACATGCAGTACCATCTTATGCAGATAATTTATACTAATAATGCTATATATAATAAACACTGGCTTTCCATTTAAGAGACTGGGGCCTCAGTTACTGTGGTCAGAAACAAGGCACTCTAAGACCGTGTGTAAGAAAAACAGGCACTGTAAGGCCATGGACAGCTCTATCCACTCCCCTCAAGAAAAACCCCAATGGTTGGGACCATCAGTTAGCATAATGGCTATGTTGCTGGACTCCCATATAGTCAACCATGGTTCGAGTCCTGGACCCGGTGGCTTAAACTTACGCCGGGTGCGTGTGCGTGCGTGCCCAAGATCCCGAGAAGAGAATGGAGAAGGGATTGAGGCGTGATCATCCACCCTGAGGGGTGATTTCTAATTTCTGTCTCTCTGTCTCTCTCTGTCTGTCTGGCGAGCGCACGCGCCTTATAGCGAAAACCTTCTCCCCCCCTCCCCCCCAAAAAAGAAAGAAAAACCCCAATGGTCAGGATCAGTTCAACCTCTTGGTTAGTAACACATCACACATATTGTCACACACTATTACTAGAAGAATTTAGCTCATTCTATGTCTCTCTACTAAGAAGGACACTTAGAAGCTTGCATCTGCTTTCCTTTACAATTTGCTCCATGAGCTTTGCCTTTTGCTGATTTTCTCTGTATCCTTTCGCTATAATAAATGGTTACTACGAATATAAAAAATTCTGAGTCCTGTAAGTCCATCTAGTGAATCCTTGAGCTCAAAGAAAATCTTAAATACTCTTAATAAAACTTGTTTTCCAAATCTGAGTCAGCAAAGTTTTTCTCACATACTCTCGTGAATAGAGCTACTACTTCATTCTTGCTCATGTCTCCAGCAATCTATTATCAGAAAAGAGAGCGATGAGAGGAAAAAATATTTTTTATAAAAAGAAATTTTAGTAATAGAAATAAACTTGAGTTTTTCTAATACTTTCTTAATATTTCTCACTGTATGTAGCTCATTTTGTGGGTGAGTAAAAGCTTTTAGCAGGGGAGCCAGCAGTTGACATAGTGGTTGAGGCTCTGGATTCCCACATGGCAGACTGTGGTTCAAGTCTGCACCTGATAGCTAGAAAATCACACCAGGCATGTTTGTATGCGTGTCTCAAAATTCCAGAACACTTTCTCTCTCACTGTCTCTCTTTCTCTGGCAAGCTCACATGCCCTATGGCAAAAACCTAAATAAAAGAGAATTAAAAAAAAAAAAAAGCTTGTACCAGGAGGGGATGAATCAATGATAATATTTTCCTGAGCCTGCTTACACTTATATTCTTAATTTTACTACAAGGATTCTTTGCAATTATTATCTCAGCTTACTTCCCTATTAGAGAGATGAGCTTGGCAGAGAAGACTCTACATTCTGTAATATACCTTATAGGGCATAGACAAACAGTTCCTAATGAGTAGAATGTGTATAATTGAATGGGAGATCCACACTTAAATACTCTGTTATGTGTTAAATTGTATTCCCCTAGAATTCATATGTTGAATTCGTAAATACCAATACCTTAGAGTGGGACTGTATTTGGATATCAGGCTTTTAAAGAGAAATCAGGTTAAATAAAGTCATTGGGATGGGCTCTTTTCTGACATAACTTGTCTCCAAATAAGAACAAGACATGAAGATATACAGTGAGATAATAATTACCTACAATCTGTGAAGAGAGGCATCAGAAGAAATAAACTCTATTGACATCCTGCTGTCAAACTTCTAGCCTCCAAAATTGTAGTAATTGTGGGAAAACAAATTTATATGGTTTAAACCATCCACTCTGTGCCACTCCTGGTAGTCCTAGCAAACTCATATAGCCCCCAAAGTGTAAAATACTTATGTACCTTTGGATAAATTGTGAAATATATGTGATTATCTGAAAATATACCCAGTCAGGGCACAGTTATCAATCTGATAATGTTAAATCTTTCAAAATATAATTTTTCTCTTACTGCTCTAAATGCCATGACATATGTATTCTACAGTTTCTTACAACCAAATTTTTATATTATTGGTCCCCAATCTTTAGTATATGGACCAAGTGGCTGAACATTGAATACATTTTTATTTCAAATAACTCTAGAATGATTAAATAATGCCTTGTACTCACTAACATCAAACTTTCAAATGTATGTAGATAATATTCTGATTATCATTATACAAAATCACATGTAAATATTTCTAAATACGTGGTAGTTCTTTGTCATTGATTCGCCAGTTCTAAGAGAAAAGTTATCATGGAGTCTATATGGTGTCTATGTTTTAAAAAATAAGTAGGGGCCAGCAGGTGTTGCAGTTGTGTGGTGGTTAAGGTATTGTACTCCTACATGGCCAACAACAGTTTGAGCCCTGGACCTGGTGGCTTTCTTTCTCACTTTCTTACTTTCTTACTTTCTCACTTTCTCTCTCTCTCTCTGTCTCTCTGTCTCTCTCTCTCTCTCTGGTGAGCACACATGCTCTATTGTAATTTAAAAAATAATAATAGCAATAAGTAAATAATTAAAAATTAAAAAATAATATCTATATGGGCTGTACAGGATCTTGAAAAAACTAACCTCCTCAATATTTTTTCTTTTTCTTTTTTTTGGAGAGGATTTTGCTATAGAGTGTGTGCGCTCGCCAGAAAGACAGAGAGAGTCAGAGACAGAAAGCGAGAAATCACCCGCCCCCCCGCAGGGGGAATGGCCACGCGCAATCTCTTCTCCTCCATTCTCCTCTCGGGATCTTGGGCACATACGCACACGCGCCCGGCGTGAGTTTAAGCCAACAAGTCTGGTTTGAGGTCGAGTACCTGGGAGTCCAGCAACATAGCCATTATGCTAACTGCTGGTCCCTAGCCTCCTCAATTTTAAAAGTTCTAGGAAATGTATGTCCCTCTCTTTGGGAAGATAGTGCAGTAGAATCACAGAACTACTTATCTTCTGTATGACTGACTTTAAAAATCTTTATTTTGCCTGTGGAAGAAAAAGAAACCAGGATATTCTTGCTGTTTCTCATAGTCAAAACTTAATTACATAACTGAGTCATTTAGTATAACAAGACAATATACAACAGTTTGAGTCCTCTGAAGTTGGCTTCAATGTGTTTGAATATCGACTTCACAACTCACTAGCTGTGTTATGTTAAGAAAATTTAATTAATGTCTATGTCTCTTTTATTTATTTATTTATTTTTGTTCATTTATTTTACTTACTTACGAGAGGAAAAGATTGAGAGCAAAAGAGCAATTGAGTTTTGACAGGCTCAGGCCTTGCCATGTCCTCTTGCCCCACCCTCTTGTTAGCCAGGACTAAGGAGCACACCATTGTCCAGCCTCTTTGGATTGGACCAGACCCCAGGCATCTTCTGTGGCCTCAGCCTCTGAGTAGCAGCATTTTAATAGGCTATGCCACCACAGCTAAGCCTGCTCAGTGATCATATCTGCATACTGGAGAGGATAAACTCTCCTCATGAAACCCTTGTGAGATTTGAAGGACATAAAGTATACATTGTGCTTGACTCAGTGTCTAATAAAAATAGCACTGAGCAACAGGTGGTTTACCAGATTACTTTTAGCATTAGACTTTACTTTCTTTATAAGACCCGTTGCACTGTGTAGACCTATCCCAATGGACTGCAGGAGAAACAACAAAGGATACTAAGACTATTCTGCAGTCTTAGTAAAGAAAAAGTCATAGTTCCCCAACATGAAGCTAACTGCTGGTGATTTTGCCGAAACTGCACCTTTAAATATACAGCTATAGGATATCTTCCATTCCCAGTGCGCTTCAGTGACTTTTGTGAAATTCCTATTTTTTTTACTAAACCCAAAATCCATTCATGAAGTCAAAACATGACAATTTGAGACTTAAAAATCCTTTCCTGAAGTCAAAACGTGACAATTGGAAAACATTTTGGCATTGAATTAAAAATATCTGTCTGTGCCTTTGTTCCAAAAATGTCTTGTGATCATTTTCTTTTTGAAAGCACAAGTGGTAAATATCAAAAAGAAGAAATTAATGTGCATAGCTGTCCCTAAAAATCACTCATCTTTTCCAATTTTAAATGAGACATTACACTATTGGGAGTGAAGATAATGTCACTAGGTTAACAATTTAATTTATGAGGATATACACGATTGTATATTGCAAAGGAGCTGAGCTTGTGCTAATCTTCAGCTAAATCAATGCAGAATGATATGGAAATCAGCCCTTTAAAAACTACCAGGGAAATTATTACCCAATTCATCAAGCATAGAACATTTCTTCATTAATTCTCTTTCTGAAAATTCAGCAGTATACTTAACATCACTTAATAATCTGCTAGTTATTAATACATTTGTAATTATTTTCTTTTATTTTACATGAGATGTTTTATCTTATTTGATTATTTCTGCCTTTATTCCACACCCACCACATTATTTTGGAATGAAGAAACTTACTTTTCAATGGTCTGGCATTTCCAATTACCAAGGATCCTCATTTATAAGAACGTTGGCTGGTAAATTCGTAAAACAAGACAGAATTCTATAAATTGATTAAGTTATTTATAGAATATTATCTCAACTGTGCATTTCAGAACTGTGCATTTGAGTATATAACTGAAAGTCTATGAATACAGAGAAAATTGATATATCTTTAAAAGGAAACAAAGCAAAATGACAATTTGGTAAACATTTTTTTCTTTTCTTTCCTTTTCTCTTTGCTGCTGTTGTTACTTTTTCTAAAAAGTGAACTGCATTTGGGAACCAGCAGTTAGCGTAATGGCTATGTCGCTGGACTCCCACGTAGTTGACCGCGTTTCACGTCCTGGACCCGGTGGCTTAAAACTCACGCCGGGCGCGTGTGCGTGCGTGCCCAAGATCCCGAGAGGAGAATGGAGGAGAAGGGATTGCGGCGTGACCATCCCCCCTGGGGGGTGATTTCTCGCTTTCTGTCTCTATGTCTCTCTCTGTCTGTCTGGCGAGCGCACGCGCCCTACAGTGAAAATCTCTCAAAAAAAAAAAAAAAAAAAAAGTGAACTGCATTACAGTAGTAATGAAAGTGTTAAGAAAAATCATCCAAATCTTGAAAATAAAGCCAAAGGAAGTTTTGCATAAAAGACTATATCACCCCAAAATGTGATTGTCTATAACTGTGAAGGAGTTCAGGATATGCCACTTCAAAATATGTTGTTTTAGTGTATTGATTATTTTGTGCTAAAAGCACTTTAAAAATAGCAAATGCAAGGGACAGGCTTTCTCTGAACTTCCTTTAACTGATTAAAGACAGTTCCTTCAAAAGTGTTTAATTGTCATCAGTTCCCTCACTTCTAGGGAGCTTCATCAACCATGGGAGATTGACGCATCACTTCTTCCCTTATTAAAATTGTATGGAGTGGGGCCAGGTGGTGGTATAATGGTTAAGGCACTGGGCTCCCACACAATCTACTGCGGTTCAAGTCGTGGACCTGGTGGATTGAAAAAAAATCATGCCAGGCATGTATGTGTGAGTGTCCAAAATCCCAGGAGGGAAATGTAGGAGAAGGGATTGCAGTATGGTCATCCCCTCTGGAGGGTGATTTCTCATCCCCATTCTTCCCACCCCCGTCTCTCTCTCTCTGGTAAGTGCACATGCCCTATGGTAACAACCAGAAAAAAATTGCACATAGGTTAAAATAGTATAAGACTATATGTATGGGGCTGGCAGGTGTGTGGTGGTTAAAGGCACTGGATTCCCATTTGGCCAACTACTCTTTACGTCCCAAACCTGCCAGCTTTCTTTCTCACTTTCCCTTTCTCTTTCTCTTTCTCTGTTTCTTTTCTCTCTCTCTCTCTCTCTCTCTCTGTCACTATCTGGTCAAATTGAAAAATAATATTAACAAATGGAATTAAATAAATTAATAGTTTTTACAGAAGACTCTGTGTGTGTGTGTGTGTGTGTGTGTGTGTGTGTGTGTATGTGTATGGGAATATATTTATATACAATATTCATATATTATATATAATATTACACTTAATAGAAATTTAGATTTATTATCATATCTTAGCTATTATGAATAAATACAAGAGTGTGGATATTTTTATGACATTGATTTCTTTTGGTTATATATTTAACAGGGGGATGGAAATGACTATTATAGACTGGGAAGGAAGAGAGTTGTTAGAAAGATGTTGATTAATGGAAATAAAATTATAGATAATTAAGAGGAACAATTTCTAATATCATAAAGTATAGTAGTGTAAATATAGTTAAAAATAACCTGCTATATTTCAGAGGTAAAAAATAAAAGAGAGCTATAAATAATCCCAACACAAAGTAATGTCAAATGGCAAAATAAAAGACATACTAATCACCCTTACTTACTTAATCAATAAGCTTTATATTACTGTACTGGAAAATCACATGGTACTCCACAAATATTTGCAATTATTATATGTCCATAAAAATAAAGACCATGTATATAAATCTTCTTACTTTGGTAGATATTCTTTTTACTCTGGTGATGATGTTCCAGGGGTGTTCTAGGAAAAATTAATAAATTCATATGCCTTTCTACCTAATCTGCCTGTTCTCATTTTATTTTATTGGCTCAGACATCAAACCTAGAAGGGTAGAGGAAAAGTCTTTTTTTTCTTTTGAAAAATCTGCTTATTTATTTTTTTAATTTTTTATTTTTTTTGAGAGGTTTTTGCTATAGGGTGCGTGCACTTGCCAGAAAGACAGAGAGAGACAGAGGGACAAAAAGTGAGAAATCACCCCCCAGGGGGGATAGCCCCACCGCAGTCCCTTCTCCTCCATTCTCCTCTCGGGATCTTGGGCACGCACGCACACATGCCTGGAGTGAGTTTAAGCCGCCAGGTCCAGGACTCAAACCATGATCGACTACATGGGAGTCCAGCAACATAGCCATTACGCTAACTGCTGGTCCCAAAAATTTTTTTTTTTTTTTTTTTTTTTTAATCTCATTTTGGAGTATTATCCAATAGGCACATTCTAAATACATTTTCTAGGAAAGATATACTTTCATTTGATTTACTATTTCCTGTTTCTTTTTTTTTTTTTCTTTTTTGGCCGTAGGGTGTTAGTGCTCACAAGAGAGACAGACTAATTGAGACAGAGAAGAAATCAACCCCAAGGGGTGATGCCCTTGATGCAATCCCTTCTCCTTCATTTCCCTCTTGGGACTTTGGAAATGTATGCACATACCTGGTGTGTTTTTGAAGCTACTGGGTCTGACACTTGAACTACAATGTAAACTATGGCTATGTGGGATCTAGCTGCCTTAATTGCCATGCTATCAGCATGGCATCTTAGGGGCTCAACATTCTGTGATGTTACTTATTAACGTATAAATAAGTGCATCTGCCTCCCCATACTATCAGGCCACAAGACCTGCCCTGCATTTACTTTTATTCTTAATTTACAAATAATAATTGCATGCATTGGGGGGGGGTAAAATTTGAAGTTTCAACATATGTATACAATATGAAATTATTTAATCATGCTAACATATTTATCACTTCACACACTTTTTTGTGACAGAAAGATTTAAAATTTACTCTCGGGATTTTTAAATATGCAATACCTTATTATTGACTACACTCACCTTGCTGTGTAATGCTTCTAAGAAAGGTATTCCTTCTGTCTGACTCAAATTTTGTAGTCTTTGAACCACATCTCTCTGTCACCCTCCTACTCCCAGACTCCGGTTACCACTGTTCTCTACAAGTTGAATATTTTTAGATTCCACATATAAGTGAGCTCATAAAATATTTGCCTTTGTGTGCTTGTTTATTTTACTTTACATAATGTCCTCCAGGTTCATTTACGCTACTAAAGATGACAGAACTTATTTCTTTTTAAAGATTGAATAGTATCTCATTGAATGACGTGTGTGTGTGTGTGTGTGTGTGTGTGTGTGTGTGTATTCTTTTTTTTTTTCTTTTAAGAAATTTTTACTTTAGGGCATGCATGCTTGTTGGAGAGACAGAGAAACAGAAAGTAAGAAAACATCCTGTAGAGGGGAATGACCATACCTCAATCCCTTCTCCTCCCTTTTCCTCCATGAATGTTTTGCATGCATGCACATACACCCAGTGTGAGTTTTGGACCCAGTTCAGAACCATGTGGGGGTCTAGAAATGTAACCACTTTTCCAGCTGCTGGTCCCTATACCACATATTCTTTATCCACTCATGTGTGGACACTTAGATTGATTCCATACCTTGGGTAATATTAATGTATATGCAATGGACTTGAAGTGCAGATATTCTTTAAAATAGTAATTTCATTTCCTTAGAAATATACCAAGAAGTGGGATTGCCAGGTCATAGGATAGTCCTATTTTTAGTTTTTTGAAGAAACTCCATACAGTTTTTCATAATGGCTATACTAATTTTATGCCTATCAATAGCGTATAAGAGTTCTCTATTCTCTGTAGATGCAAATTATTTGTGATTACTAGAAAATATATAAAAAATTTGACTTTTTTCCCATTTAGTACCTTTACTCATTTTATAACTATTCAGTAGTTTTATTTTACTATTTTTATTCTTTAAGTCCTTATGTATTTAATTCTCATTCTCTTTACTATCCTGCTGTTTTTTTCATTAATGAGCTAAATCTTTGACATATATTCAGTTTTTTTTTTTTTTCCCAGAGGGTGCCTGCACTTGCCAGAGAGAGACAGAAATGGAGATAGGAGGAAAAGGAGGGAGACAGAAGGAACAAGCACCCCCTATGGGAAATGGTCATGCTCTCATGATCCAATCTCCTCACTTCTATCTCTCTTTTGAAATTTTGGGCACACATGCACATATGTCCAGCATGTTTGTGTCCAGCTGCCAAGTCTGGGACTGGAATTACACACTTGGCTATATGGGACCCAGTCACCTTACATACCAAGTTATTGGCTAGCCCAACGTATGTTCATTTTATACTGCATGGCAATTAAGTTATTAACTCTTTGAAAATTATACTTTTATTAAGATAAGCAATAAAAATTTGTATGATGAGGTAGTACCATCACTAGTGAGAAATTAAAAAAAAAAACAGAATAAGAACTACTTTTATTAAAGGAATGCATTGGACTTAAGACATACAAGGAACTTTAATAATCCAAGTTTGTGAAAAATGAAGTTAAAGTACAAGTTTGTTTTGGTTCCAAAATTGAAATCATGAGACCAGGAGTTAGTGTAATGGCTATGTCACTGGATTCCCTCGTAGTGGACCATGGTTCCAGTCCTGGACCCGGTGGCTTAAACTCACGCCGGGCGCATGTGCGTGCGTGCCCAAGATCCCAAGAGGAAAATAGAGGAGAAGGGATTGCGCGTGGCCATCCCCTCTTGGGGGTGATTTCTCTCTTTCCGTCCCTCTAGTCCCTCTCTCTGTCTTTCTGGTGAGCAAACGTGCCATATAGCAAACCTTTCCCCAAAAAAAGAAATCATCCATATTTTTTCTTAATACATATTTTCTTTGAATTTTCTCAAGACCCACTTGTGCTGGTTTTCTGTGCAGTTCTATGTTTGCAAAGCACCAAGCACCCAAACTTGTCTTTAAATAGCTCCACTGACTCTTATTTTTTTAAATGAATTATCTTATTTAACTTAATTTATTTATTTTAACTTGACCACAGAAGGACAGAGTGAGAGAGAGAGAGAGAGAGAGGAAAAGTAAGAAAGCAAACTGCCAGATCCAGGACTCAAGGCATAGTTGGGAGTCCAGTGCCCTTAACTATCACACCACCTGCTGCCCCCTCCACTGACTCATAAAACTTCATATAAATTCCTTCTTGAAGTTCTTAGGGTTTTTTCTAATAAAATCTGTTTTCTCCCTATTAAAATTAGAAAGTGGGGCCAGCAGGTGGTTAAGACGCTGGTCTCTCACATGATCAACTGTGGTTCAAGCCCAGACCCTGTGGCTTGAAACACACCGAACATGTGCACATGTGTGCCCAGAATCCCAGAATAGTAGAAGAGAAGGCATTGCAGCATAGCCATCCTCCCTGTGGTTAGATTTCTAATGAGAAATCTCTGGCAAGTGCACGCACCCTAAAGCAAAAATCTCTCTTTAAAAAAAAATAGTTGAAAGCTACTCATATTAACCACTTAGTATGAGTTCATTTGGATCATCTGTACCAAAGTGACAAATGTGTGGTGCAGCTTCTAATGGGGCACAAAGAGGGGAAAGACATGGTGGGCCTGGCTCTCCCAGAATTTGACTCTTCAGAGAAATGTAACACAAGAGTTAAAATGTACATCACTGAAGAACAGGAAAGCAGCGGGGAATGTGATCAAGGTCATTACTTCTGGTTGACAACTCTCCTTAGGGACCTCCTTGTCTTCTTTAGTTTCATTCATAATTTGGAGGTTAGTTTGGTTAAGTGGGAGCTAACCAGAAAAGAATATTTTATCTGAAAGCTCTCTACTCTAGTTGGTCTCCTTCCACTCTTTCTGCGAGTGCCAGGTCCAGTTTCAGATACCCCTCTTTAGGAAAGGATACTACCAATAAATTTAAGGGAAGAAAATATCCCCAGAAACTTTTCAAGGATGTGGGTTCTTTTTATTATTATTATTATTATTTTTTGCTTTTAATTTATTGGAGAGAATCCTCTGAGAAATAACTTAATTACAGCACTGTTACTACAAGTAAGAGTGTCATTTTGAAGAATAAGTTGAAAGGAGTTCCTACAAATTCATGTCATTCAGAGGTGAAATGGCATATAACATTTGAAGGCAATTAACCTCATCTCATATATTTTTGAAGGAAGAAACAGATTCACAATGTAGTGACTTAGACAGGGCCACATGGTTGATAGGGAATGAGGAAGAGGCAGGATATTACAATTAAAAGACCACTTTATTGAAAGGGATAAAGGACCTGAACTCCAGGGTGCATTTTGCCTTCAAAATTCATTTTCTCAGCTCTCAGGAATGACAATGAGACAACTAACTACTGCAACTCTTATTTTTTTCTGTGAAGCCAGATTTGACCTAACATTATCTCTCTATCTTAGTAGCAAACATTTTCAAATTCAACAGTCTTAACTGCTGCTGAAAAAAACAAAACACTTCTAGGGATCAAATTTATGACTAGTTGTATCCAATGCTTTTTGAATAGTCTGTGACTATATTTATCATATTTATATGTCTCACAGCCCTTGGTCTGGAGATTAGTTAAGGTTTGCAATAGTTACTAAAATTAATTTCCCCATTCTCCTCCGTGACAGCAATTTTAACATACTATACATTGTAAGACATGTTCATCAACTATGAATAATTCCTAATAAGTGACAAGCAAATATTTTATTTTATATCTTTAATTAGTAATTGCAAAGTAATACATTTTCCAGAGTGTAGTATGATGGAAACAAATAGTTTAAATCATTTTCAAATTATTTTATTATTTTTTTTGTTTGAAAATCATAAATAAGGATGGAAAAATTATAGCATGCAATCAACTAAATAGATGTTTCCAAGAATAATGCTATTTAAATTGAAAGCAAGGAAATTCAACCTGCACTCAATTTCAGTAAGCCACACATAGTATTACATCTCTCAAAAGACTTCAGCATTTTTCTGCTTTAATATGGCATTTCACTTTTTAAAAAAATCCAAGTAATCAGAATCTTATTTTGAAAACAAACCATTTATTACTTGGTATGTAGCTATTTATTACTTCTCAGTTATGTTTTGCAGTCATATAATAAAAATGGCAGTTACCAGATCATTTATCTAGCAATCTGGGACTGAATTATAATGCCATTAAAAGTATAGTGACAGAATGCACAATTAATGGTTTCCAAAAGTATATTAGTAAATCTGTGCTAGAAATGAAGACATATCTATTGCTATATTTGTATTTGATATTCATATCTTCTCCAAGGGCAACTTCCAAGAAAACATGATGACAGTAGAGATATGGGAAGAAGTTTAAACAGGCCAGTTTTCTCATTTTTCATAGGAAAATATCAATAGTCAAGTTTAATTTAAAAAAATCAACTACTAAAAGCTCAGTTATGTCATAGCAGTTGCATTGATGTGCAACAACAGAACACAAAAACATACAGGAGGAAGTAGGGAAGGCAGAATGAGCAGGGAGGCAGGTGCTAACTGATACACAAGTAAGGTTAGATCGTGATTCTGCTTTTTTTTTTTTAAGAATCATTTATTCTATTTTATTTATTATTTCTTTTAATTTGATATAGGGCATGTGAACTTACCAGAGAGAGAGAAAGCAAATCACCAGGTCTGGGACTTGAACCACATTTGGCCATGTGGGAGTCCAGTGCCTTAACCACCATGCCAACTTCGGACCCTAGATCATGACTTTTGATGACAGGAATTCTTGAGGTTGATTCCTGACCTTCCCCTTGAAGAAATTACCCATTGGTTTGTATTCTCTCATTAGTAAACAGAGGAAAATATCTACTTTGAAGCACTCTGTTTAGAATAAAAGAGCCAAGGGATGCAAAGCACCCAACAGTGTGCAGCACATGCTAAGAAATAACATGTTAGTTAAAGCTTTCATTATCACTATTGTTCCTACTGATTTTACTCTCTGTCCCACAAAATATTCCTATCATTTATTCAACTATGTTTCATATACCTGTCTTAATGTTAAGTCTTGCTTATTTAATTTTCACTATAGAACTTCCTTAAATTTATTTATGAGTCTATAATGCATAGCAGATCTAGAATAAGGATTTGATTGATTGATATGTGCACAGATAAGTTTTCTGGCTAGACAACCATAGTAGATTGCAGCAGATGTTGTCAGTGTTCATAAGCCTCCATATTTTTTGAGGATTCCTTGATAAACTAATTCCTCTTGAATTCTTGTCTCAGGATTTGCTTTCGAGAAAGCCCAAACACCACAGTGTTTAAAGCATACTTACTCAGAAACATTTTTGATTAATTGCATAAAATATATAAGCTGAAATATCAAGTATGAATTTCATGGCTAAAGGGGATGTACAGATTTCTTCAAATCATATCCATTCATTCATTAATCCATTCATTCAATATTTATTGAACACAGAATAATATGTGCTACACAGTGTGGCAATTCTCCCCCTCCCAAAGGGAAAAAAAAAAAAAAAAACTTCCTTTATGGTATCTGAACAAGACAGACACATAAAATAAAAGTTTATGAGCAAATAAATTTCCAAAAATATGTTGTCGCAATATGCAATAAGCAAAATAGAGAAGAAAGAGGTAATAGGGTGGGATTAGCAGTGGCAAAAATAGTTTATTTTAAATTGGGTGAGTATCAAGAATATCTTTGAGATGATATTTGAACAGAGACAAAAATCAATAAAGTATATCAAGTTAATTCAATATTTGAACAAAGAACCATTATACAGAGAGAAATGATTTTGTAAGGGTCTGAGAAAGGAGCTGGTTGACATGTTGCAGTTAAAACAAACAGACCAGTGGGATAAACACTAAAACACCCGGGTGGAAAGGGGTGGAAGATGAGTTTGGAGATGTAGCTGAGGACCACACCTTGTGAACCAGGGACTTTGGATTTTAATCAGAGCAGCAGGTAGTTGCTGGAATATTTTGAGCAAAGAGTGACGCTCAGGGTTCAGTTATGTGCAATAGATTAAGATATTCATTAAATAATTTTTACCTTGCATATTTGTGCAAGCCATCAACCTAGAGACTGTTTTTATTTAGTCTTTGATTATGTAAATTATCCTTCAAAATGTGATACCTTGGAAAGTGAACGATAGCACCAGTAATGATTGCCCAGAGAAGGGGACATAAGCAAGGACTGTTCTGGGCAATCTAAAGAGGTGTTCACCTGACATACAAGGTACCCTTCCACATTTCTGCCATTCTTATCTCTCGAAAATATAGTCCTGATGATTTTATTTTGCTACCTAAACCATATTTGGTGGCTGGCATGCCTAAATGTTTAAATTAAAGCTATAGATGTCAGGTTTAAGGTGAAGCCCTGTTTTGTTGTTTTGTTTTCTTTTGTTTTGTTTTGTTTAACTTAGCTTGGTCTTCCAATAACATAGAAATAGGAACAATGAACAAAAAGTGATACAAATAGAAATTAAGTCAGAATAACAAAAACCATAGCCCATAATCAGCAATAAGCACCAGAAGAAAAGCACAGTCATTACTTTAACACGGTTTTTATCCTAGTGGGCACACACAGAGACAAAGTGATTTCCACTGGGGTCTTGTCATGCACTAATTCCCTCTTTCTTCATTCCTCCATCCTGTCAGGGTCTTAGACATGTGTATACACACATTGAGGCTTTTTTGTTTGTTGCTAGTTTGTTTTCCAAGGTGCTGGATGTGGGATTTGAACTGCAGTAGGCCGTATGGGTTCTGGCTCTCTCTTTATATCCCTTAACAATTGTGCTGTGGGACTGGTCACGTAAACTTTTTGAGAGATCTTTGACATAGGACACACACACTTGCCAGAGAGACAGAAAAAGGTAAAAAGACAGAAAGTTAGAAATCATCCCCCAATTGGGATGGCCATGCAGCAATTCCTTGTCCTCCTTTCTCCTCTTAGAGTTTTGGGCACACATGTACATGCACGCAGCATGAGTTTCAAACCACCGAGTCTGAGACTCAAATCACTTTCTACCATGAAGGAGTCAAGCACCTTACCCACAATGCCACCTGCTGCATCCCCCCCCCACACCCATGTAAACATTTCAAAGCACATCTTGGCAGTAGGTAGACATTGTCCAAATAAGTAGTGTTCCTACATCAGCCTTCCAGTTAATGAGGAAGATCATTTGGGATAAGAATCCCTAATATTAGGAAATTAGTTAAAGCTAATTATCGAATCTAATCTTGACTCCTCAGTCTAGTTCTTCATTTATCTATATGAAGAGAAAATCATAAATCAACACATCTAATAAAAAGGAAGAAGCCAGGATGAACAGATGCTCCTTTGAATGGCAAACATATTTCAGCAACAAAGAAAAGGAAACTAAAATAGATTCTTAAAACAGAGATAAAGAATAGGCCATTATGAACAAAGAAAAAGCTAAAAACAGAAGAACCAGGCAACCATAACCCCTCCTCCCAGCATATGCCACCTGCAAAAAAAAAAAAAAAAAAAAAAGGATTAATTTAAAAAAGGTTAGAAGCCAAAGTCTAAGAAAATCATTATACACACAAATGTGCACACATGCATCTATGTGTATGTGCCCTCCAATCAAAACCTGTTTCCTTCTATTTTTATTATATTTTAAGTTTGCATTCAATCACTGTGCATCTTTACAGTGTACAACATAGTTTTTCCCAGCATAAGTACAGTGCATATTAGTTAAGTCATAGACATTACCATATACATTATTATCTACAATCAACTTTTTATTTTTGTATATATTAAATGTTTTATTTGTCTTTTCCCTGGTCTCCTTCCTCCCACTGCCTATTATCCACCCTCTCCTTTACTGTCTCTGGTGTCTACAGTTGCCCTCCCTTCCAGTCTTTCAGTTTCTGCTACAGAGTGCAGACATTTGGTATATACTAAGTGAGAACATACAATGCCTGTCTTTCATAGTCCGACTCTCTGTGCTTAGCATTAAATGGTTTGTATTTGTCTACTTTGTATCACGTGCAGGGTGTCATTGTTTTTTATGTAGTAGTACTTGGTGTATGTGTGTCACAGTTTTCTCAATCTACTCATCTGTTTTTAAACATTTGGGTTGATTCCGTGTCTTAGCAATTGTGAATAATGCTGCAATAAACATTGATATGCAAATGTTTTTCTGACTGAGGAATTTCCTAACCTTTGGACAGATGCCTAAGAGTGGAATTATGGTTCATATGGTAGTGGTACTTGTAGGGTTATAAGAAACTTCCATATCATTTTCCATAGTAAAACCCGGTTCCTTTTGTATTTACTTGTTTGTTAAGGCTGAGAATACAAAGAAAGTAGATTGAAATTTTTCTCACCAGAATTATTACAAAACCTGACTACAGTCTAATTTTTTAAATTTTATTTATTGTTATTGTTATTTTAAAAATGTGCTTTAAGGCATATGTGCTCACTAGAGATAGATAAAAAGAGAGAGAGAGACTGAGAAAGCAAGCTGCCTGGTATAGGATACGAACAGCAGTTTAACTGTCATGTCACCTTGCTGGCCTGAACCCAATACTTTTATAATCATTTTTTGATAATATATAATGTTCATGTTATAAAATATATGTCTAAATCTATCGAGGGTATTTGACAAATGCATCCACCTGTGTAATCCGCACTCCTAAGGAGACGGAAAGATTTTCAGAAAGTTACCCAGAAGCAGTCTCCTGTGTATCCAACCCCTAGCAGGCCCCCACTTTTTGGCTTTGTCAAGGAATTTACTTTTCCAACATTTCTCCCTACATTTGTTTTACATGTTTTAAAATTTTTCATAATTGAACCAATTTATTTACTTTTCTGTGTCCAGCTTTTTGTTGTTGTTCTGAACACTTGAGAAAATCATGTATATTGTTTCATGCTATTAGAACTCCATTCTGTTTTGCTGCAGAGTAGATGTCCTTGGCTAGTTTATCTATTCTCCTGTTGCTGTGCATTTGCTTGTTTCTAGTCTTTGTTATAAGCTATGATAAGCATTATTGTTCGAGTAAGTCCTTATAGGGGTGTACATATTTGTTTCTCTTGGATAGATGTTATTTAATGTAGAAATGGAATTATCACATCATGTGGTAGGTGCATTTTTAACTTTAAAACAGGTTTTAAAGTGTGGCATCACCGTTTTATATACCCAAGAGCATTGTGTGACATTGTATATGTACACACATACATATACACACTTACACAATTACACACTTCCATCATATCTGCTTTTCTGTGAATCTTTGAGTGCTTATATATGTTTTAATATTCTAGGCCTGTTTTAATTTCCCTGGGGCAGTTCTTGTTTAGCAGAAACCATATCTGTTTATATTTCTGTATTTAAAATATGTGATTATTTAAAAACATTTCTGTTCCTTCTTGTCTTTTTCTAATATATCTAATTTTTTTAATAATTAACTAATATTCCATTGTCTGGGCATAACATTGTTTATCCATTCTTTTATTGAAGAATATTTTGGTCACTTACGGTTTTTGGCCGTGATAATAAAGCTGTTGTAATCATATATGCACAAGTTTTTATGTAATGATAGCTTTCAAGTAATTTTCTTTTCTTTTTTTTTTTTGATATAGGGCGTGTGCGCTCGCCAGACAGACAGAGAGAGACAGAGGGGATAGAAAGCGAGAAATAACCCCCCAGGGGGGATGACCATGCCGCAATCCCTTCTCCTCCATTCTCCTCTCGGGATCATGGGCATGCACACACAAGTGCCCGGCGTGAGTTTAAGCCACCTAGTCCAGGACTCGAACCGTGGTTGACTACATGGGAGTCCAGCGACATAGCCATTACACTAACTGCTGGTCCCGCTTTCAACTAATTTTTGTAAATACCAGGCAAAATTGCTGGCAATTGACCATTTTGAACTCAACAGTTCAATAGTATCTACTGCCTTCACCATGCTGTTTAGCCATAACCTTTATGGAGCTCCAAAATCGTTTCATCCCCTCAAAAGAAAAACTCATGCCCATGAGGCAGTTACTCCCCATTCTCCCCTTTGTCAGTTCTGAAATATCATAATCCACTTTCTGTCCTTAAGGACTTGTCTACCCTTGATATTTCACATAAATAAAATCCTACAATATGTGGCTTCTTTCAGTAAACAAGGTTTTCAGCAGTCATCTACATTATAAGCACTTATATAATATTCCATTTAATGACTGAATAATATTTTATTGGGTGAACACTGTATACAATAATTTGTTTATCCATTCATTCATTGATGGAAATTTGGATTTTCTTCACCTTTTCACTTTCAATAAATTGCTACTATGCACATGCATGTGTTTGTACAGTCATGCATCTCATAACAATGGGGGTATTTTAAAATAAATGTGAATTTAGACAGTTTCATCCTGTGTGAACGTCATGGAGGATACTTATATAAACTAGATGGAATGGCCTACTCCACACCATACTACACATCAAGGATATATGGTATAGCCTGCATGCTCCTTACAGGACTGTCATCATATATGAAGTCAGCCATTAGTGTCACTATACCATAAATAACTATATTTGTTTGCTAACCTATTTTTAGTTCTTATAGGTACAAACATAGGAGTATAATTAGTAAGTCTATCTTTAACTTTTTGAGGAAATACCAGTTTTATTTTTCCCATAGGGACTGCACAATTTTACCTACGTCAATGTACAAGGATGATAATTTCTCCTTATTTTTTATAATGTTTATTATTAGAAGTTTTGCATTAGGGTGTCTGTGCTTGCTGGAGAGAGAGAGAGAGAGAGAGAGAGAGAGAGAGAGAGAGAGACTGAAACAGTGAGAGGGAAAGTGAGAAATTGAGAAATGACCCTACACAGGGGGTGGCCACATGGCAATCCCTTCTACTCCATTCTTCTTTCCGGATATTGTGCACACATGCACACACTCCCAGCATGATTTTTCAAACCACTGTGTCCAGGACTTGAACTATGGTCAGCCATGTGGGAGTCCAGCAATGTAACCACTATGCCCTCTGCTGGCCTTTCAGTTGTCTTTCTTGATAATGACCTTTGATGTGATATACAAGGTTGTTCTTTTTTTTTTTAAATAGATAATTTTATTTTATCTTTATTTATTTTAATTTTACCAGAGAGGGACAGAGTAAGGAAGAGAGAGAGAAAGTGAGAAAGCAAGATGCCAGGTCTGGGACTTGAACCATTGCTGGACATGTGGGAGTCCAGCACCCTTAACAACCATGCCACCTGTGGCCACAATATTATAAAGTTTTTACATATATATTTTTTTCTAATGTTGATAGTGCTTTTGTTTTCATGTATAAAACTTATTACCAAATCTTGGGAACCAGCAGTTAGCGTAATGGCTATGTCGCTGGACTCCCACATAGTCGACCGCGGTTCGTGTCCTGGACCCGGTGGCTTAAAACTCACGCCGGGCACGTGTGCGTGCATGCCCAAGATCCCGAGAGGAGAATGGAGGAGAAGGGATTGCGGCGTGACCATCCCCCCTTGGGGGTGATTTCTCGCTTTCTGTCTCTATGTCTCTCTCTGTCTGTCTGGTTAGTGCACACGCCCTACTGTGAAAATCTCTCAAAAAAAAAAAAAAAACTTATTACCAAATCTCAGGCAATACAATTTATATTTTTATCTTTTTCCTAAAGAAGACAACTTATATTTAAGTGATTAGCCATTATATTTAAGTAGTTAATTCATTTTTTAAATTAATTTATTTATTTTTGTAGGTGAATATTAGGGTTACAACATTATTTTTTTGCACGTGATTATCAAGTTGTCCTACCACTATTTGATGAAGGGACTTTCTATCCTTTGAACTGTCTTGGCACCCTTGTTGAAAATTCATTGACCATGGGGTTTGTGCATATTTATGGATTATATGTCTATTCTTTCACCCCTAACACATTATGTTACTGTATAAACATACTTGTAAAATGTTTTGAAATTTGGAAGTGTCCTTTAATTTTCTTCTTTTTCAATACTTGACTATTCAGAACCTCTTTAAATTTTATGTGAATATGAAAGTCAGCTTTACATTTTTGAAAAAAAAAATACCATTGGAATTTTGACAGAGATAACATTGACTCTACGGAATGCTTTGGGTTGACTTGTCATCTTAATATTAACTCTCCCAATCTATGAACATAGGATATCTTTCCATTTATTTAGGTCATCTTTAATTTCTTTCAGCAATGTTTTGTAGTTTTCAGGTTATCAGTGATTGTACATGTTTTTTTCTTCCATTTAACAAACTTCTTTATGTTTCTCATTTTTGTGTTCTACGATTTTATGCCCTACTTTTTCTGCCTCTTATTTAGGTGAATCGTAACCATGTCTTTTCCCAGTTTCACTTGATATTTCAGCAAAGACATTTTTCTATAGTGTCTTATGAAAATAAGTAAAATTTTGTATTAAATTTAAATATGTAGCCTGGCATATTAAATAATAATAAAAGGAAAACAGTGAAATGACTCATCATTCCAAGTGTAAAAAACTTGGCCTATAGCAGCTGTGTAGTAAATATTTTTGAAAAGATAAATGAATAAATGGTTTCATGAATTGCCACATCCTAATTCCTGATTAGCCTTTCACAATGTACTTACTTTAAGTAATTCTAATTGTAGGGTGATTGCAGAGTATATTCTATCATTTGCTCTTATTTAAAAAGTAATTTTCTCATATAGCTGCACAATATTCATTATCATACTTTGAAGTGAGACATCATATCATTTTTTTGCATGACTCATTCATTCAAGTTTTATGAACTTTGAGGTCTTGGGACTATGCAGAGAGAGGGAGACAGAGATCTGTTTGACTGAAATAATCTACCATCACTGCATTCTATTTACAATTTTAAGGCAGTATTCTATTTCAGGATTTCCTGGGAGGAAATTTCAATGAAGATTTGATAAATTCTGATTTTCTCTCTGGAAGCATTCTGTCCCATAACTCTACTAAGGCAAGTAATGATAATTACAACTAGAGAGATTTGTCATCCAAAATTGCCCAGGGCTTTGTCTTGATTTTAAAAATTCCAAGCTACAAAGACATCACATATTTGCAGAAATGATTTGTATCAAAAGGATGCAGGAAATAATATTAATATTTTAAATCAATTAGTTATCATATATTAAAAAAACATATAAAGAAGAAAGTTATTATTGAAAATATCTGGCAGGCTTGTGATATCCTCTCTTGAGGAAATAATGACATACGATGGAGTCAGAAGCCTGAAATATGTTTTGCTCTTTTGCATTTAGTTTGACGTTAGCTTTTATATTATAAGTAAAGGTATTGTTTGTTATTAACCATCACATCCTATTCATTTCATGCTTATATTAATCTATTTAATTGTACTTATTTTCCTTTTTTTAAAAAGTGTATTTTTTTCTCTCAGGAGAGAGACATAGAGACAGAGAGAGAGAAAGGGAGAGAGGAAAGGAGAAGCACAGACCCCCACCACCAACAGGTTCTTCCTGTACTGTGTGACCCACTCTCAGCCCTAGCCAGCCAGGATCATGGGTACATATTTGTGCCTGGAGTATACAGGGAGACCTTGGGATGCAAACCTTCTTGGACCTTCCCGTAAGGCTCTACCATAGCATAGCTTTCAATTTACCACTACATAATCATGGCTGGCCATTTATTGATATTAACAGTATTTTTTAGTGGCAAGATACATTTTAAGATTTTTTTCTCTTTTATTTTTCTTTTTCTTGAGATTTTTGCTATAGGACACATGTGCTCACCAGAAAGATAGAGAAATAGAAAGCAAGAAATCACTCCCCAGAGGGGATGGCCACACTGCAATCCCATCTCCTCCATTCCCCTCTTGGGATTTTGGGCATGCATTCACAGGTGCCTGGTATGACTTTTAAGCCACCAGGTTTGGGACTCGAACCATAGTAAACTACATGAGAGTCCAGCAATGTAACCATTACACCATCTACTGATCCTCAAATTTTAACTATTTGGTGACATGGTGGTTGGGGCACTGGTGTCCCACTAGTCAACCATGGATTGAGTCCCAGACTCAGCAGTTTGAAATTCACTCAGGGAGTGTGTGCATGTATGCGTGCCCAAAGTCCTGAGAGAAGAAGGGATCGTGGTATGGTGTGGTGTGGCCATCCCCCCTGGGAAGTGATTTCTCATTTTCTGTTTCTCTGTCTCTCTCTGTCTCTCCAGTGAGTTCATATGCCCTACAGCATAAATCTCTCAATATATCTATCTGTCTCTCTCTATTTAGATAGAGATAAAATAGATAAAATAAATATATTTAAACTATTTTATATAATGCTAAATAAAATTAATCTCTCAATATATCTGTCTATTTATGGGAAGTGATTTCTCATTTTCTGTTTCTCTGTCTCTCTCTGTCTCTCCAGTGAGTTCATATGCCCTACAGCATAAATCTCTCAATATATCTATCTGTCTCTCTCTATTTAGATAGAGATAAAATAGATAAAATAAATATATTTAAACTATTTTATATAATGCTAAATAAAATTAATCTCTCAATATATCTGTCTATTTAGACATAAATAGATAAATTAAACTATTTTATATAATACTAAATTTAATATTTTTATATAATTTTTCTGCTTAATTTTTGTTTAGAAAAAGTTGGATGATAAAATTACATCTGGTATAAGAACTGACTTCACTTCTGCCTACTCCACCATTCCTGTATCCCCAAAAATCTACAAACTATCATTTGTCTAATTTCCATCAAGGGTAGCAAAATCTACTCAACATGAAGTCCTAATAATTATCTCCAGAAACTCAAAGATGATGATGGATGTCCCAATTTTCCTGAATTAGTTTCTGCATGATTATTACCACCAACTGTACTGGCTCTGTTTCTCTGCAGTTTCATGATTAATCAGAATAGATATTCAACAAATTTATTATGTCAGATAAAAATATATTAAATCCTCTATTCTCCTCTCGGGATCTCGGGCACAAACACACATGTGCCTGGCATGAGTTTAAGCCACCGGGTCTGGGACTCGAACCACGGTCGACTACATGGGAGTCCAGTGACATAGCCATTACGCTAACTGCTGGTCCCGAACATGATATTTTTCATTTACTTATTATACTTTGTGTTTTTTTATTTATTTTTTTTTTTAGGTTTTTGCCCTAGGGTGCATGTACTTGCTGGAGAGAGACAGTGAAAGTGAGAAACCACCCCCTAGAGAGAATGACCATGCCACAATCCCTTCTCCTTCATTTTCCTATCAAGATTTAGGGCATGCACACACATGTGTTCAGTGTGATTGTCTAGCTGCCATGTCCAGGACTGGAATGGTCAGCCATATGGGAATCCAGCACCTTAACCATCATACCACCTTAACCACCATATCACCTGCTAGCCATTAAAAAAAAAAAAAAAAATCCTTGGGAACCAGCAGTTAGTGTAATGGCTATGTCGCTGGACTCCCACGTAGTTGACCGCGGTTCGCGTTCTGGACCCGGTGGCTTAAAACTCACGCCGGGCACGTGTGCGTGTGTGCCCAAAATCCTGAGAGGAGAATGGAGGAGAAGGGATTGCGGCGTGACCATCCCCTGTGGGGGGTGATTTCTCACTTTCTGTCTCTATGTCACTCTCTGTCTGTCTGGTGAGCACACACACCCTATAGCAAAAACCTCTCCAAATAAATAAATAAATAAAATCCTTAATACTTGTGCAGTAGGAGGTATCTCCTATTCTACAACCATATGTATAAATTCTTACCTATGAATGTCACTTTGGGAAATGTATTCTTAAATAATTCATGCACATATTCTTGATATTCTTCAATGCATTTTTATACTAGTGAAAAAAAACAAAAATAATATAAATGTGTAGCAATAGTAGGCTAAAAAAATCAGAAATAAAATAATACGTAAAGATTACAAATGATGACAGGCATCTTTATTTGCATGGTTCATGTTAATGATGTATTTCTACAAAAGTAAATAAATATGCAGACAATATGCACAAGTGAACCATCTTTGCACAGGTGGATATTATTAGGTCATTGTATAAATCACAACATATTTTTCTATGGTTTTCTATACAAAGATGTGTCACGACTTTCCTGATGATCCAATAATATGCATATTGTTGATAAATGTATAGGTATTTATATTTAAACTTTTTTTGGTTTCGGTAGGTCTATACTTTCTATCAATTTATATTAATTTTCTATTTAGTTGTAATACTGCTACATTGTATATTTTAAATTTTAAGATCACAATGTTTTTTTTTTTTCTAGACTTTGGATAGATCCAGTGTTGTTCTTTTTCTATATAACAAAACTATTATATTTAGGCATACACAGGAAGCTACAGAGCACGTTAATCATATATAGCAGTTAAGTATATATCATAAAATATAAAAATGTTAAGAATTTTAGGCAAAGATGTATTAAATTCACAATCTCATTTAGACTGAGTACCAGGAGTTCAGTTTCCACTCTGAATAACATCTCGTGATGCTGAATGACCACAGGTCACCAGAAAGCTGTGCAAAGTAATAAAGAAAGAAATGCATTTGTAAGGAGTTTCTAGTAGGCATCCAATTTTCCATCCAAATATTTCTGCCTGCAATTAGCCATTGGAGTAAAAATTAGCCTGCAAGTAATTGCACTTGTAATGGGTTCATTGAGTAATAACTTGGTTACCTTTCCCCTCAAAAGAAGGAACTTCTCTTTCATTGTAAGTGCAATTACCTCGTTATTTTCAGTCTCAAATTGGCAAGTACAAACAATTTTGGGGTCAAATCGTGAATGTGTAAAGGGCAAGATTAAAAAATGCACCCACTCCAGTTATTGCTGCTGTGTTACAGTCTCCCAAACTTAAGAGTCTTGGTATCTGGTTATGAATGTGCTGAAAGGGTGGGTGGCACTCACCTGGGACTATCGACCAAAGCACCAGCATGGTGGCTTCGTGTAATTGGAAATCTTACCTGGAGGCTCATAGTATCATGAGGATGTATTCCAGAGAAAAAAGCTGCATGAACTTTTGGCTGCTTTTGAAAGTCACTCTGCAGTACTTCTGTGTGTATTTGGTTAAAGCAGCTACAAACCTTCCCAGACTTAAGAGGAAGGGAGGAGTAAGAATGAATTTGTAGATATGTCTTGAAGCTGCCATAACCTAAGAAAGAAAAATGGGAAAACAGTTGAGGAAACAAGTTTCTGTACACAGGCACTAAGTGAGGTCTATTGATCATAGATTGAAGGCCAGAATTAAAAACAGTGTAGTCTGTTTGATACAAACACGTATATTGAATCTTTATCATGTAGAAAAATAGACGCAAAAACAACAAACTTCACGGAAGCAACATATTCTTATTTCAAATGTCAAAGATGCTTCTTTAAGTTTTCAGTTTTGTCGGTGGTGTGTGTGTGTGTGTGTGTGTGTGTGTGTGTGTGTGTGTGTGTTATGTTTTAGACAGGCTCTAAATATGTCACGATCTTGCTGCCCTAGCCTGGCAAGTACCTGGAACCACAGATGACTGCCATCATCCTCAGTTCTTTCAGAGTCTCACTGTTCCCCATAGTTACCTGAGCCTGGGACTTTCCATCAGCATCCTGGGTAGCTGGGCCCACAGGCTGCTTGGCAAGGTCCAACTCTTCAGAGTAGGGCAGGAAGCAAACCACAACCTCCCATGTGGTTTCCATGGCTGGATCTCATATATATATATATATATATTTTTTTTTTTT
>NW_006160041.1:8657022-8659266 GCF_000334495.1 Tupaia belangeri chinensis
CCAGCAGTTAGTGTAATGGCTATGTCGCTGGACTCCCACGTAGTTGACCGCGGTTCGCGTTCTGGACCCGGTGGCTTAAAACTCACGCCGGGCACGTGTGCGTGTGTGCCCAAAATCCTGAGAGGAGAATGGAGGAGAAGAGATTGCGGCATGACCATCCCCTGTGGGGGGTGATTTCTCACTTTCTGTCTCTATGTCACTCTCTGTCTGTCTGGTGAGCACACACACCCTATAGCAAAAACCTCTCCAAATAAATAAATAAATAAAATCCTTAATACTTGTGCAGTAGGAGGTATCTCCTATTCTACAACCATATGTATAAATTCTTACCTATGAATGTCACTTTGGGAAATGTATTCTTAAATAATTCATGCACATATTCTTGATATTCTTCAATGCATTTTTATACTAGTGAAAAAAAACAAAAATAATATAAATGTGTAGCAATAGTAGGCTAAAAAAATCAGAAATAAAATAATACGTAAAGATTACAAATGATGACAGGCATCTTTATTTGCATGGTTCATGTTAATGATGTATTTCTACAAAAGTAAATAAATATGCAGACAATATGCACAAGTGAACCATCTTTGCACAGGTGGATATTATTAGGTCATTGTATAAATCACAACATATTTTTCTATGGTTTTCTATACAAAGATGTGTCACGACTTTCCTGATGATCCAATAATATGCATATTGTTGATAAATGTATAGGTATTTATATTTAAACTTTTTTTGGTTTCGGTAGGTCTATACTTTCTATCAATTTATATTAATTTTCTATTTAGTTGTAATAAAGCTACATTGTATATTTTAAATTTTCAGATCACAATGTTTTTTTTTTTTCTAGACTTTGGATAGATCCAGTGTTGTTCTTTTTCTATATAACAAAACTATTATATTTAGGCATACACAGGAAGCTACAGAGCACGTTAATCATATATAGCAGTTAAGTATATATCATAAAATATAAAAATGTTAAGAATTTTAGGCAAAGATGTATTAAATTCACAATCTCATTTAGACTGAGTACCAGGAGTTCAGTTTCCACTCTGAATAACATCTCGTGATGCTGAATGACCACAGGTCACCAGAAAGCTGTGCAAAGTAATAAAGAAAGAAATGCATTTGTAAGGAGTTTCTAGTAGGCATCCAATTTTCCATCCAAATATTTCTGCCTGCAATTAGCCATTGGAGTAAAAATTAGCCTGCAAGTAATTGCACTTGTAATGGGTTCATTGAGTAATAACTTGGTTACCTTTCCCCTCAAAAGAAGGAACTTCTCTTTCATTGTAAGTGCAATTACCTCGTTATTTTCAGTCTCAAATTGGCAAGTACAAACAATTTTGGGGTCAAATCGTGAATGTGTAAAGGGCAAGATTAAAAAATGCACCCACTCCAGTTATTGCTGCTGTGTTACAGTCTCCCAAACTTAAGAGTCTTGGTATCTGGTTATGAATGTGCTGAAAGGGTGGGTGGCACTCACCTGGGACTATCGACCAAAGCACCAGCATGGTGGCTTCGTGTAATTGGAAATCTTACCTGGAGGCTCATAGTATCATGAGGATGTATTCCAGAGAAAAAAGCTGCATGAACTTTTGGCTGCTTTTGAAAGTCACTCTGCAGTACTTCTGTGTGTATTTGGTTAAAGCAGCTACAAACCTTCCCAGACTTAAGAGGAAGGGAGGAGTAAGAATGAATTTGTAGATATGTCTTGAAGCTGCCATAACCTAAGAAAGAAAAATGGGAAAACAGTTGAGGAAACAAGTTTCTGTACACAGGCACTAAGTGAGGTCTATTGATCATAGATTGAAGGCCAGAATTAAAAACAGTGTAGTCTGTTTGATACAAACACGTATATTGAATCTTTATCATGTAGAAAAATAGACGCAAAAACAACAAACTTCACGGAAGCAACATATTCTTATTTCAAATGTCAAAGATGCTTCTTTAAGTTTTCAGTTTTGTCGGTGGTGTGTGTGTGTGTGTGTGTGTGTGTGTGTGTGTGTGTGTGTGTTATGTTTTAGACAGGCTCTAAATATGTCACGATCTTGCTGCCCTAGCCTGGCAAGTACCTGGAACCACAGATGACTGCCATCATCCTCAGTTCTTTCAGAGTCTCACTGTTCCCCATAGTTACCTGAGCCTGGGACTTTCCATCAGCATCCTGGGTAGCTGGGCCCACAGGCTGCTTGGCAAGGTCCAACTCTTCAGAGTAGGGCAGGAAGCAAACCAACACCT
>NW_006160041.1:8659321-8675986 GCF_000334495.1 Tupaia belangeri chinensis
TATATATTTTAATTAAACATGACAACTACAATATATAGATCAGGATCTACACAAGTCACTTTATTAATTATGAATTCAATATCACATTTAATTCTTAAAAATGTACAATGAAGCCATTGTTATTATTCCCATTCTATAATTTAGGAAAATGATGTTTAAAGATTAAATAATACACCAAAGATTGCACAAATTGCAAATAGAAACACCCGCAGAACAACTGTAGGTTATGAATTCCAGAACACGTTGTCTTAACTACTCCATTTTATTCTCTTTGATGGTTTTGAAGAATGACTTTTAAGTAAAAATATCTTGAAAATAAGCTTTTCTTGGGATCAGCAGATGGTGAAATGTTTGTGTTGCTGGACTCCCAAGTAGTAAACCACGGTTCAAGTCCTGGACCTGGTGACATAAAACTCACTCTGGATGTGTGTGTCTGCGTGCCCAAGATCCTGAGAGGAGAATGGAGGAGAAGAGATTGCAGCATGGCCATCCACCCTGGGGATGATTTCCTGCTTTCTGTCTCTCTGTGTCTCTCTGTCTCTCTGGCGAGCGTATGTGCCCTATAGCAAATATCTCTCTCTGAAAACATGAGATAAAATAAATAAGCTTTTCTGTTTTCCTAAACATTGTAACTGAGACTATTATTTGTAATAATGTGTACTCTTAGAAAGTTGTGGGGGGAAACCAGCAGTTAGCATAATGGCTATGTCGCTGGACTCCCACATAGTCGACCGCAGTTCGAGTCCAGACCCGGTGGCTTAAAACTCACGCCAGGCACGTGTGCGTGTGTGCCCAAGATCCCGAGAGGAGAATGGAGGAGTAGGGATTGCGACGTGACCATCCCCTCTGGGACGTGATTTCTCGCTTTCTGTCTCTATGTCTCTCTCTGTCTGTCTGACGAACACACGCGCCCTATAGCGAAAACCTCTCAAAAAAAAAAAAAAGAAAGTAAGTTGTGGGGAAGAATATTCTGAAACCTAATTCAATGATGAAAAGTAAGCTCAGAGTTACAGGAGAAACTTGTATTATTTTCAGTGTTTGTGCAAATGTTAATGAAGAATTTTTATAAAGTAGTTACCATCCTGAAATGTTGAGTCATAGTACCTTAGAGATGGAAGGAAAGATAAGCTAATTAAATACCATTTTATAGTTTGTTTACAGTTATGAAGCCATGAAAAATCTTCAAAATAGTACCTTCTATGGAGTAATTTAAAGCAGTGATGTTTCAATTAGAAATTTTATTTTTTCCAGCCTTACTTATCATCTTCAATTCCCTAAAGTATTTGTTATTTTGGAAGTAGTTTTCAGTTTTTGAAGGTGAGTGAGTTGGTTTGTAGCACAGGACAGCAATTAAGCACTGTGTGGAGGAAGCTGGATCTCCTGTGACTGACTGGAGTTTGAATCCATGTCCCGGTGGCTACACATCTGGAGTGCACATATGTGCCCAGGATTCTGTCAAGATGGAGAATAGGAGGAAGAAAGATTTTGGTGTGGTCAGACCTTGTTTGGAGGTGTTTTCTCTTTCTTGCTCTTTTTTCTCACATACACACTCTATTATGAATAAAGACAAAGAAAAGAATCTTCAAAGAAAAGAAGGTGAAGTTATGATGAGGTGTACTAATTCAAAGAAGGCAGAAGTTTGAGAATCAGTTCACGTGACCAGCTTAGGTTGTTGGCTGGTTCTTGAATTGCCTTTTGTATTGAGAAACATTGATTTAAGACTTGGATTAAATGATAGCTTCAAAAAGGTTAAAATTTTACACCTGACTTTCTAGCCTCAAAGCAGGAGCCAGAACAGAGGTTAGACTAATTAATCTCTAACCTAGAACAATCAAAGACAGACGCAACAAGAACAAAGAAGAAAGAACATACAAGCAGGGGAAGGGACCTAGGTTTTTTTCTTCATATCCTTGCAACCCCAACTTTCATTACTATTTTGCAATAGCATCACTCATTAGGAGGAACATGGAAACAAAGGGATGTATGGACTGACTAGTCTTATATTTCTGTGTTTTCATGATTTTACTTTTTAAATTTGTTTAACTTTTTGTAAGTAATTGCACATGATATAGATCAGAAAGTTACTAATCTATACCTAATTCTGATTCCAAAGTTAATTTATTTTCTCTACCTTAGGTTATTTAAATGCATAGGAAACAATTAGGCTGAGGGAAAGACCTAATGTTTTTACTTTATTCACATTATGTTTCTAATTTATCACTGAACTGGCAGTTTAAAAAAGGGCTTTAAGCAAAAGCCCAAATCCACCTTGTATTCTATAATTTGGTTTTGATTTTCCAGAATGAGAGCAAAGCAAAACATGTGTTTAGGGATTGTATGTGTGGGTGTTTATGCACACATGTGTATATTTAAGGTATATTTGTAAGTGGTTTTCCAGGAGCCTCATGCAGTACTTTTTTATTTAATAGTCTATTTTTAAAACACAGAAAAAAATGATTTTCCCCTCGAGAAAGATTAAGTATGGCAGCATATTAGCAGCCATTTTTTTCAAAAGCTGGGTTATTTTATGAAGCACACACTTGTCTCCTTGAGTCAAAGTCAGAAAATAAGTGGGGAGCAACCTTGAGGGCAGAGTGTCAATTTGCTAATGGTTGCAACTTTTCTTGACCTTTAGCAACAGGATATTAGTTTCAGAGGTGGCAACAGGCACAAGAGATCATGTGGAAAAGAGTCATGCTCATCACAAGACCCAGAGATTGTCATTACAGCGTCATCTCAGAAAGAAATATCCTCAAGATAGCCTAATATTCATTAGCGGAGAAGAACACAATTATTATGGCAGGTTTTCTCAGCCTCTGCACTGTTGATATTTTGATCTGGATAATTAGTTGTTGGGGCTATCCTGTGTAGGGATATTTAGCAGCATCTGGAGGATATTTAGCAGCACTTTATTAGAGCCTTAGTAGACCCCCTTAGGTATACTGACTGCTCCACCCAAGTGCGAAAGGCTTGCACCTCTATAGATTGCCAAATCAGTCCTTGAGATCAAAATCACCTTTCTTCTCCCAGAATCACGCTAAGAGTGGTTAAGGTACTTGACTCTCACATGGGTGACTGTGGTTTGCATCCAGGACCTGGAGGCTTGCTTTCTCACTTTCCCTTCCTCTCTCTTTCTCTGTCTTTCTGGTGAGCACACATGCCTTATGGCAAATTAAAAATATTAATGATAATAATAAATAAAATTATATAAACAATTCTTTGAATAAAAGAAAGAAAAAGGAAGAAAATCACAAAGCAGTGAATGGAAAGAGTCATGAGGAAGTTCAGTTTCCACACATGCATGAGCTAAATTTTCAGTGCAAAAAAGTGAAGAATAAGAAGTAAGATGTAGCAGTTTAATCAACTGAAACATTAATATTAGTAATTTATTCATTCGTCTATCCAACCAGCATTTATTGAATACTATCAGACAAGCACCATGTAAAATTTTGGTGAGCTTTGCCTGGTGGGACACATAGTAAATAATGGGAAAATTTCAAAGTGATGTATGTGTTGCTAAGTGAGGAAGATACGTACTACGAAATGCATCATAAGGAAAATTTGATGTTGTAAAAACATCGTAGAGTGAACTTAAACAAAGCAGGATGGTATAACCTACTATATGCCTAGGCTGTATGCCCTAGCCTATTAAAATTTTATGGGAACACCATTGTACATGCAGATTCTCTTTACCAAAACTTGTTTGTGCCCTGCATAACCATGAGGAACTGCACAACCTCTATATTGAAGATTATCCAGTCTGAATGGAAGGATCTTTCTCATTACTCCCCTTTATAAAATCCTTTGAATCATTTCCTCCTCACTCCTGGAAAACTTTTTCTACAAACCTATTGATATTCTATCCTCCTCATTCCACAATTACCCTTTTACAATTTTTTTCTTGTCCTACTATTGGAGTTTTAAAATAAAATTAATTCTGCACTTCTGGAAGTCTCTGTCCCTGAGAAAAATCTACTAGTTTCTCTAACAGAGTCCTGTTTGCATGTGGCCAACAGGCTGGGACATGCTACTAACCAGCAGGTGCTTCACATCCATTTTCTCTGCCCAGTCTGGGAAGCTGTGTCACACACCACTTTAAGGTGGACAATCAAAGTTGGTTTTGAGTGTGGGTCCCTTCCTATTGCCAGTATGCTTATTTACTAGAGTACTCAAAAGGGGGAAAGTGATATGGATCCAAAGATAAGGAATTCCAAGTTTTCCAATAATTTTCTCAAAGACTCAAACAAACGAAAAAAAGCATTTTGACTGTCCTAGCGCAATCTACTATAAAGAGAGGATATAGATAGATAGATAGATAAATACATAGATACATAGATACATAGATACATAGATAGATATAGATAGATATTTAACATAACTCTAGTTTGTCTAAGAGATTTAACTTAAAATGAACAACTGAACAACATTTTGACTCAGCTTTTGTGGAATTTTTTATTTGTATCTTCTTTTATGAATGTTGCTGGAGTGAAGTTTTGAGTCAGTGCTAAATTTCTACAATTGATTTATTAGTTATGGAACAAATTTGACTGTTTTAAAATGTAAAAAATATGATGATATTAAAACAGTATTTACTTGTTAATAGTCTTATTTGTTTTCCCCTGGAACCTAAATGTTAGAAATTCTTCTAAATTAAGATATCTCAGAGAGTCTTAAACATGTCAAAGGAATATGATATAGAAATTATTTATTTAGATTCAAATAAACCATCTATTTTATAAAGCCAGCCTATATCAGCAAAAAGGTTCTTCAGGAACCTGCATGATTTTTATAGACCATGGTCAAGTTCTGTGTGAAGGGTAAACTAGGGCTATTGGAGTCAACAATCACTTCTATTCAAAAAAATGTACATTAGCATGATAATTTAAAATAGTTACTTTCAAAAAGGAATAGTTTCTTTTATGAATGCTCCAGAAACTTTAATCAATCATCAAAAAAATCTGTAATTCAAACTGAAGAAAAATGTTTACTTCTGAATTGTTAAGTAGAACTTAGAAATTTTTCAAATCATTCTTAAAAAATGATGTGTCCACCTATGCTTCTTGTGAAATAAATCTTGTTTTAGTGGAGTAAAAATTCATAAATGTAATTTACTTTTCTGATATTTATGTGTTTTATTTCCCCACTTAACTTTACAGGAATTATAAAACTGAATTTATTTGAAAGCCACTCTGGTGTTGGGAACCAGCAGTTAGCGTAATGGCTATGTCGCTGGACTCCCACGTAGTCGACCGCGGTTTGTGTCCCGGACCCGGTGGCTTAAAACTCACGCCGGGCGCGTGTGCGTGCGTGCCCAAGATCCCGAGAGGAGAATGGAGGAGAAGGGATTGCGGTGTGACCATCCCCCCCCGGGGGGTGATTTCTTGCTTTCTGTCTCTATGTCTCTCTGTCTGTCTGGCGAGCGCACGCGCCCTGCAGTGAAAATCTCTCAAAAAAAAAAAAAAACCACTCTGGTGTTTAAAAATGGTTTCGCATCATTGATTTATATATATTATTAATATGAGGTCACCATTAGTAATAATATTGGTAGATGTGGACCATAATTTGTTTAAGTAGTATCCCGTGAACAAAAGTAATCAGACAGTATGAGTTTTGTAATGGAATAAATTTTATAAAACTATGATTATATTTCTTAGAAGTATACTTAAGAAGTAAGTTTAGAGCTTCCCTTTAAGATCATGTTCATAGGAGACAGGAAATAACTAGAGTTTTTCAAACAAATTATGTATTTTTTGAATTAAAAGTTCATCAAATGCATATTTAATATCTTTTTAATGGCATCACCTAATTGGTTGTGGTTTCTCTACATTTAGATGTGGAAAATGATTTTTTTCTTCTTCTTCTTTTTTTTTTTTTTTTATTTGGAGAGGTTTTTCGCTATAGGGCGCGTACACTCGCCAGACAGACAGAGAGAGACAGAGAGACAGAAAGCGAGAAATCCCCCCCAGGGGGGATGGCCACGCTGCAATCCCTTCTCCTCCATTCTCCTCTCAGGATCTTGGGCATGTATGCACATGCGCCCGGCGTGAGTTTTAAGCCACCAGGTCCGGGATGTGAACCGCGGTCGACTATGTGGGAGTCCAGCGACATAGCCATTATGCTAACTGCTGGTCCCGGAAAATGATTTTTTAAGCAAGACTGGTTTCTTGTTTTTTTTTTTCTTGTTTGTTTGGTTATAGGGTGTGTGTACTCACCAGGGGGAAACAGAGAAAGAGAGAGAGACAGAGAGAGAGAGTAAAAGTGAGAAAGAATCCCCCTCAGGAGGAATGGTCATGCTGAAATCCTTTCTCCTCCATTTTTCTCAAAGGATTTTTAAGCACACATGCACATGTCCCAGAGTATTTCAAGGCCATTAGGTCTAGGACTCAAACTACGTACTCAGCCAGGATCCAGCACCTTAATCACCATACCCACAGGCTGGTGATTATTTTAAATGATTATTTTTTTAAAATACTTCAAGTAATTACTACATGTGCTCCTCAAAACAGTGAGGTGGGTAGGGCTGACAGTGAACATCCTTTTCAGCAGATGAAGGAAATTAATATCTGAGAGATAACTATCCCATAGTATGTCAGGGTCTGAGCCACGATATTCTGAAAACTTATAATAATATAACAATAGTTGATTGGCCAGAGAATGATCATTACATTTCTATATTATAAATGTGTGAAAAATATATGTTATTTGTGATCAAAATTATATATTATAGACCAAATAAATAAAGAATCTATGACTAAAAAAATAACTATAAGAGGAAAATTGGCCTTCATATTTTGATAATTTAATCAAATCATGTGATTTAATCTATTCAACCCTTCAAAAAGTACTTATTGAAAACTATGATACAATGTCCAATTCTAAAATTTTCAAATATGCAAAATCAAACGACATATGGTATTGATGAAAGTAGCAAATCTTTCTATATAGTTAATAAAAGGTTATCTATTATTAAAAGGTTGATTTGGTTACTTGGTCTATAGAATGGACTGAGGAAACATTATATACATTCTTGTGCACACACAGATACAGACATATGTGCACACGCATACACACCAAGCACACAAAGTTTTCAGTGTGTCATATTGATTGTGGAAGATTGGCTGTCAATGCACAACATTGACATAGAAATGAAATAGAACAGACAATGCAAGAAGAAAGTTGCTTACAAAATAAAGTGGGAAAGACATAATAAAGAGAAATGCAAATGAGGAAGGAGAGAGTTAAAAATAATTTTGAGTAATGCAAAGTCATCATAGTGAGATGAAAATAGGATATAAGAGGAAACATCTGCCAATTTTTCATTGTCATTGGGTATATACTAGGTGCTAGGCCCAATTATAAGCATCAGCATAACAGAATTAAACCAAACAATCTACTAATGAGAAATTTTCTATAGTGGTCATAATTTCTTATAGGGTCTCCTATAAAAATGAATGTGTGAAGAGTATCTGATAAGACATCCATCCTCCCTGTTTGATATTGTCTCTTTCTTACTCAAAATCTCTTCTGTGTTGTTTCGGACAAATCTCTTACTATTGGGGCCAAGTTTTGAAGATCTAATTACTTTGACAATAATGTTAACTTGTAAATATCTAAATCTATTTAGAAATTCCAGTATATATAAATCATTTTGAAAGCCCTTGGAAAGAAAATTTAATTCAATACATTGATATGTAGACTAGTTGCAGTCCCCAAATTTCATCAATTAGGAGAAATTTGAACATTCTATTTCTCCTTTGGGAAAAATTTGACACTGTTATTTGTGTAAAAGGCATTAAGGAAAAAAAGTGAAGAGAATTTACTACATTATGGTTTCAGATATTACAAGGATGTAAGAAAAGAACAGACAGAGAGACCAAATTAGAATAAGACAAGAGTTTAGCATGGAGAGAAAATCACTGTATAGGTGATTAATAGAATATTAGTTTTGAGTAGTCATAGAGATATCAGTGAAAGTAATGGTGTTCTGTGGGAATACAAACTATTTTTTTTTTTGAGGACAGAGTGATTGAGTCATATACTACAGTAAAATTGCAGTTAATATGAAATAATAAAATATATTTAAACAACTCAGTGCAATGCTAGTTTTTTTAGGTCACCAAAAAGGTACTATCTCTTTAACTTGTGACTTTCCTCAAGTGACTAATAATGGTCCACAGTATTACTAAAACCTCAGAAATAATAGTTGTAATGTCTCAAAGTGAAAGAATTGGATTATTTACTTATAATTATTAATATTTCTGTCACAATAATACAGATGCAACAAAAGACTTTGTAAGAGTATTAAAGGTAAAGTAAGAAAGAATAGCATATGTAAGATTCTTCTGAGCTATGGCTACTAATATATCCTATAAAATAATAACTTCATTAGCAAACAAGCGCCCATGAGTCAATTAAGGGTGATCTCTCATAGACTTTAATATCTAATTCTGTGATGTGACCAGAAAGCATCAACTCTTCAGAACTATAATATTAGGAACTGACAAATGATGAGTTTTAACTTATTTTCAAAGATGTATCATTTGGGGATGAGGCTTCATATGAAGGCATCCCTCACTTTGTAAAAATAACAGTATATATAATGTATTTTTAAAATTATGAGGAATACATGTTAAGAATATTTCCAGTGATAATGTATATGCATAACACACATAAAATGTAAAAACAAACAAACAAACAAAAAACACCTCTACTGTGTAAAAATTAAAAAACAAACAAACAAACAAACATATATCAGATGAATGGGGAATTTCATATGAAATATTTGTCCTATAATTTGAAGTTTAGGATTTTGTCTGCAGGACTGAAACAAAACCCAAGATCAGTAAGAAGAAGAGTACAAAAACCAAAAGAGAAAAAAACTTCTTTATCTCTGGGGTGGTTGTCTATAGTAAGTACTTGATGGGAAGTAGAAAAGAA
Organism: Tupaia belangeri chinensis; assembly: GCF_000334495.1. NCBI lineage: Eukaryota > Metazoa > Chordata > Mammalia > Scandentia > Tupaiidae > Tupaia > Tupaia belangeri. Next base: position 8,668,259 of record NW_006160041.1, read on the forward strand.
GAGGAAAGCAGAGCATGACTTGAGAGAATGAATTCTCAAATTTACAACACGGGCTTTTCTGAGATTCTTATCAACTATATCATGTCAAGTAAAAAGCGATTATGTCAAGTCTAGTTCAGTATCTTTAAATGAGTCATTGCTAGAAAATTAAAATCAAAATGAAAAATAATCTGACCATACCTCTGTGGTGCAGTGGTAGCTTGTTGGACTGTGGAACTGGAAACCACAGCTGATCATGGTTTGAGTTTCCGATAACGTCAGTCTAAAACATGGAGGCATGTGCACAAGGACTTAGGATCCTTAGGATCCTTTTATTTTTGTGCCAGTCTCTCTCTCTCTCTCATGTGCACACTCTCTGTTATGAATTCTTAAAAAATGAAAAATAATGTAATCAATAATGGGAGTAGATTTAAATGTTCATATTATCTGATTAAACTTAGTAATTTTTTGTATATTACCAATTTTTTATTATACATTTAGACTAAGAGGCTTTGTTTAGGACACACTGTCAGGTATTTATTAATTATCAAATGCAATATAGTGTTCAAATTTATCTTATTTGATGAACATTTGGGACTGCAATTAGTCTGTGTGTCAAGAAATGCTTGAATTTTATTTTCTTTCATAGGGTTTTCAAAATAATTTAGACATACTGAAAATTTTAAATAGATTCAGTTATTTAAAGTTAACATTATCTCCAGAGTAATTAGATCTTCAAGGAGCCACAAAAAGGCTGTCCTGTATAATATCAGATTCAGGAGTATTCTAAGCCTGATAGTTTCTCCTAAATGTTAGCAAGATTGATACTGTGCACTGTTAAAATATTTGCTAGTCAATTATACATTATCTTAAATGGCTACTTAATATCAAAATACTGTGAGAAAAGATTTATTTTCTTTCATATGAGATATTTTCCAAACCTGCATATTTTCCAGGTCACTGTTCACATTGCCATCTATGGCCATTGTGCCTTCTAGAGTTGAGCAGTGAACAACAATATCATGGCCAGATGACACAGAACCATTCATAATTCTAATATTAGCCAGGTATATATAATATTCTAATATTACTTACATATATACATATATACATATACATATATATGTGTGTGTGTGCATATATATATATATATATATATTTACATATCTCTTTTATGTGGGTATATATATTTACATATGTCTGGTGGATAACAAAATTATTGCTCAAATGTGAATAAGCAGGTTTAGTATTAAAAACTACATTAAGAACTCACTATATGTCATATATTCAATCATATTGTTATCTAATGACCAGTAAATTATCTGATTCCAGATAAACATTCAATGTATATTCATTGAAGCAACAACACAATAACCTCTATATTTAGATAAGGAAATTTAAGTAACTTATCTGAAGGACTCTAACCCACTTATTTCTGATTTCATATTTAGATCTTGTAAGCACTGAGAATGTTAGTTAGCAGGATTTCTACCTCAAATCTCCAATAGCCAATGTTAACAAATGTTTGCAAGCTGTATTTAGTAATGTGACTTGATTTTAAGCTAGTCCATAAACCAATACTCTCAGACATACACTATTAATTTTTCAGACACTTTATAGATAAACAGGTCTAAGAAATATGAATAAGTGAACTAATTCTTATTTTTATTATTAGAAAATAATGAAAGCGGGTCTAAATATTTGCCCAGAATATTAGAGTATCCTATAAAACTCATTAAATTTAATTTTATGTCTTTACAAATAATACTTATTAGAGATTGTGTTTACAGCCACCCTAAGATCAGCCTCAGGATCTATGATTTACTAAATGAATTCAAAGAACTCAGGAAAATTGTAATAGATTTACAGATAAAATTATTTACAGCCAAGAAAAAAATGTAGACATAGATTAAAACCAGCAGAATGAAAAGGTAGAAAAGGCAGAGTCTAAGAGAGACCAGACATAAGCTTCAGTCATTCTGTCTTATGTAAAGTCTTTAACCCTATCAGCAATAAACATGTGACAATGCACATGAAGTATTGCGAATCAGGGATGATACCTGAGCCTTCATGACCTTAGTTACCGAGTCTCTAGCCTCTTCAAAGTTCAAACTGACACCACTTGGCCCAAGGCTTCCACCATTAATCACATTGTCAATATAAACAATGTCGAATGGCCAAAGTCCTCAGGTAAACAGACACTTTTATCAGACAGAATATTCCAAAGACTTAAAGGGTTTTTTTTAGGAGTCATCATAGGCCCAACTTTTCTTTGTGGTTTATCAGTTTTGAACACACTGACCTGCCAAATTCATTCTTTACTGCACAAGAGCAGAGCAACAGGCAGAACAAAACTCATCAGTGTTAAACTTACATGCTGGACCTTCAAAAAATTCATGGAAGAATGGAATTACAGTATAAATGCATTTCAGTGCAAAATATTTTTTAAATCCATGCAGTTTTAAAAATAATGTTATTTTTCCTTTATCTTTGTGGATTACTGCCTTATAGATAATATTTACAGTTATATAAAAAAATAAAATATATAGTGACATAAATATTCAAATTACCCAAGTCATTAACTGCCCTGCCTGTCATTCCTCCTCCATTTGTACATAAAGGCAGAAGTTTCCTCCATGAATGATTTGGAGAAGTGTAGTGTGCTTCTCAAGTGAAGGGAACAGAGATAGATAAAAGAAAGGAGGAAAGAGGATGACTTGAGGTGTCAGCAAAAGGCAAAGGCAGAAATGTATAATGGAAATTTAAAATGTAGTTCTAGAATTCATGACTGAAACCACAGATTTTTGGACACTCTGCATAAAGGTCACAATTGGTTTAAGGATATGAAGTAGGTTGTCAGAAAGAGAAAAGTGGCCATAAATAATTGCTGTTATTTTTCTTTAGTGTCTATCTTATAAAATTTGTTTAAGTTACAGTATAAAATTGGAATTCTTCTAGCTTGTTTCCCAGTAAATATAGGGCCTTCTAGAGAGTTCCATGGAAACATGTCATAGTCTTGTCCCAGAGGACCAGAACTGTCCCAATTCAAGCAGATGTTTCTGTCCTGCCTGGTTGTTTGTAGTTGGTGATTATTCCCTGTAACTATAAAAACATTTAATTTGATTGCATGCCTAAATTGATAGTGCTAAGAAAGAATACAAAGATACTTCAAAAAAGTTTGTGAAAAAATGGAATTAAAATAGTTTATTTTGGTGCAAAACATTTTGAAATTCATGCACAGTTTTTTAATAATACATATATTATAAACTTTTTGAAGACTCCTGGTATTCATCTACATACATGTAAATACACACATAGAAATATATATATCCTTGCACTTTTATCTTAAATCACAATATGTATTTTAATTTCCCTACTATATTCATAGTTCAGTATTCTACATTGTTTTCTAAATGTTATTTTCCTAGAGCATCTTTTTCATTTATTTACTTATTTTGCGTATACTCACTAGAGAGAGATAAAGTGAGAAATCACCCTCCAGAGCACATGTGCATATGTGCCAAAAATCCCAAGAGGAGAAATGGATTGTGGCGTGGCTATCACCCTTGGGCTGAGGGGGACATGATTTCTCATTTTCCTTCTTTTTTTTTTTTTTTAATTATTTTTTTCGAGAGGTTTTTGCTATAGGGCGTGTGTGCTTGCCAGACAGACAGAGAGAGACAGAGAGATAGAAAGCGAGAAATCACCCCCCAGGGGGGATGGCCACGCCGCAATCCCTTCTCCTCCATTCTCCTCTTGGGATCTTGGGCACACATGCACACACGCCTGGCATGAGTTTAAGCCACCGGGTCTGGACTCGAACTGCAGTCGACTACGTGGGAGTCCAGCGACATAGCCATTATGCTAACTGCTGGTCCCTCTCATTTTCCTTCTTTATCTCTCTCTCTCTCTCTGTCTTTCTCTGGTGAACACGTGTGCCCTATGACAAAAAGTGTGAAAATATAGACACTCTGGTCACTTCTGTGCCTTTGTGCCCAAAAATCCCCAAAGAAGGGAGAAACAGAAGAAAGGGAACTATGGTATGTCCATGCTCCATGAGGGGTGAGGAGTGCTTTGCTTTCTCTTCCACTCTTTTTGCAGTGAGTGCATGTGCCCTCTGGCAAATTAGAAAAATAATGAGTGTTTTACCAATTACAAATTAGAAAATTTACAAAATAGAATAATAAGTTTTACCTAAAAAAATTTACATATAATGATTTAAAATTAATTAAATGAGTAGTAAGTCTCCATTAATTTATTCAGTCAAAATGACTGATCATTTAAAATAGCCCATGCATAATGTTTGGTTAGGAGGGTAGAATATAAACTAGAGATGACACCTGACTTCAGCAAGCTAATAGTAAATTCAAGAAGGCATGCAGGTACCCAGAATATCTCAGCCGAATAGAATGAATACTGGGGATATAAATAGTTTAAATTCAAAAAAGGGGCACCCAAACCATCAAGTGATCAATTTGTTTGTTAAATATTTGATTTTGTGTGTAGAGTAAAAAGATTATTTTGTAATTTGTATTTCTTCACATTAAGAATCATTTTATTATCCCCCTCCAGAATTGTATCAGAAAGAGAAAACTTAATATTTTAATGAAATCAAGACTGATTGGGTAAAGTAGACTTCTTTAATTGTTTCTCAAAAATTGAAGAAGTAGAAGGTGATGAGCTGGGAGAGTATATGGTATTTTGTATTTTGTATAGGTATATTATCAGAAGAATTTCTCATTCATTTCTATAGCTGCAAACACTTTTTTTTTAACAAGTCCTTTTTATCTGCCATTTAGCAAGAATCCAATTACTGAGCACGAGCTTACTGCCTCATAAATAACATCCTCTTAACTTCCCAATCACACCATTCCAATTCTGTATTTTGTCAGCAAAAGTCCTGTTTTTAAAAATAATACTTCAACCATCTGCTTACCCATATGTGCTACACATCACTGAATGTTAGATTTTCTACAAGTTTTATAGATGGTACCACAAACCTTGAATGTGTTTTTTCTCATAATTAGCATTTTACAATCACATTAAATTGATCACAGGTAAACTGCTTCATTTTGGTGTGTTATTTTGATTGTAATCAGATTACTTGCTGGATAGTGATTTCCTAGCCAATATATTTTAGTTATAAAGAGTTGCCTTTCCCTTTTTATAGCAAATACATTATTTTAAAGGTCACACTTGTCAGACCTATAAACTAAATCCCAGACTTGCAATGTAAGGCATCCCTCGAAGGAGCCATCAGTGTTTACACTAGGGTAAAGAATGTTATTTTAGCAGTCCCATCAGTTTCAATGATGGATGATGTCATTTGCAATCTCTACAATTGGCTCCTCCCAAATGAAAACAGAAAATCGCTTGGTCAGGATTCAGTTTTCACTATCTGTGCTCTAAGTGATATATATATATTTTAAACTAAACTCTTTTCCTATAAAACAAGATAAACTGTAAATATATGTAAAGCAGAATCTGAAATTACTATAGTCTTTCAACTGAAGAACTATCCCGTGTATGGATGAATTAGGCAAATTTAAAATCCCCTGGGAAACCTGCCAAACTGAGACTTTGATGCTTTTGTAACCCAATTATGAGGAATAAAACCTTTCTACTCCTGTTTTTTAATATCTTGTGTTTTCACAGTTAAAAGGTAAATGGAGGATTGACACATGAGATGTTTACAAAGTTCTCTGTTTCTAATATATTGCTTAGAGAGCCCTGAAATTCTGTTAAACAATGAGGATTCAAAGTCTTTAAATTTTTAAAAATATATTTTGGTTAAGAAGATTATATGGCAGTAAAAATTTTATGACATGAATGTCTTTTCATGTAAAACCATCAGTAATAAAGTGAAGTATCCCTACATTACTGAGGAGGAAAAGCAAGTGTATCTTTTACTTGCAGAAGGCTAACCTGTAGGTCAAAATCCAATCATGAGTTTGTTTTCCAGTAAGAATCACAGTGTCTTTAAAAAAAAGCTGAACTGGATAAAATATGTTCACATCGAAGGATAAAAACCAACAGAGGAGGTAGATGTATAAGAATTATTCAGTTATCAGGAAAGTCATGATGCATTTTTTCATAGAAAATCATTGAAAAGTATATCATGACTTTCCTGAGAACCCAATAATTTCAATATAGATAGCATAGATCAGTGGAAAAATTAAGGTCTGATTCAGAAGTACTAAGGGGGTGAGGAAGGGGTGAGGAAAAGGGAGCCAGAGGAGATAAAAACGAGACTAAGAAATTGAGCAAAAAAATATCATTAGCAATTCAATATGTACTCCTCCACCCCCAGAAAGCTAGAACTATTACTAAATGTACACAACATAATGTAATGTTCAATGAAATTAAATATCTATATCCTTGATTGATATTATACATTGCATGCATGCTTTTTAAAAAGGAAAAAAAAGTGTATCTCACAAAGTTACACTATGATTATATGTAAACCCAGAAATTACTATAAAAATAAATATATACATAAATAAATGTATACATACATATAAAAGCAATCTTAAGTGTTAAAAACTAAATGCATTATGGGGGTACAATTAGTAACTTTGACAAATAGTAGTGACAACAGCTTAGAGCAAGAAATTGAGGATGAGGACAATTTTGAGGAATTTTGCTATAAATAAAATAAGTACTTCATTTGGATATTGTGCCTCTAAAACATTTCGTAAACTTCACTACAAACATCATGCATTATCAAATGTTTTAAAGTCTCTGAAACAAAGACTTATTTAGTTAAAAAAAATGGAAAGATATAAAGATTACATTAGAGTTGGGCAGGGCAGTGGCATTGTGGTAAAACACAGCAGAAGTTCCAGATTTGCATCCAGATCTGTCCTGGAATGTGCCAGGCAGTGTCCATGATCCAGGGCTGGATGAGACTCAGGGTAGATTATAGTGTCAGGATCCTGTTGTGGGTGCTCTTTCTTCCTCTTTCTTTCTTGCTCATAGAAGACATAGATATATAAACTAAATAAATTAAGATTATAATATACCAGTCAATACTTAAACACTTCAAACTCTGGTAGTGCAGGAGACATCACATCTAAGTAAGGAAATACATATAGATATAAAATGTATTCATGAAAGAAACGCACACACATAGACATAAAGCAGGAACTATAGGTCAACATTCATTCATGTTCACTTTGATCCATCTACAAATTCAAAAGAGGTTGCTGTGAGGATGACATCCTGAATAGCACTTTCACAGTCTTACGTAGCAAGAGAAATAAATTTAAAGGTCTACAAAGGACAACTGAAGATGGTAAACATCCAGATTCGATGTTAGGAGCCAAAGAAGTAGATGTAAATAGTCAGAAAGAATTGTCTTCCGCTAGGACAAAGTCCAAATATAAATCACTTCCATACTTAAAATATGATTAAGATTATCTGTTTTTGCGATGGGTACACCTTACAGGAAAAAAAAAATTCTCTTAGTAAGAAGTAACCTCTTAATTATCCCAAAAAGTAGACTTTCTACTCTTCTTCATGTGTATTGCATGTAGGAAAAAAATGAATTAAAACCCAGTAAAGTTATAGAAATAAAATCAACCCCTAGGTACCATAAATGTTGTTATTAGAGAAAAACTTCATAGATATTGAATTTATTAGACAAAAAGGTTTGTGATTTCAATGTTAATATCAATTTTCTTTTTTTTTTTGTTATTGTTTGCTATAGGCTATGGGGTGCTTGAGTTCACTGGAGAGACAGAGGGAGAC
>NW_006160041.1:8676783-8712660 GCF_000334495.1 Tupaia belangeri chinensis
TTTTTTTTTTTGAGAACAGAGTGATTGAGTCATATACTACAGTAAAATTGCAGTTAATATGAAATAATAAAATATATTTAAACAACTCAGTGCAATGCTAGTTTTTTTAGGTCACCAAAAAGGTACTATCTCTTTAACTTGTGACTTTCCTCAAGTGACTAATAATGGTCCACAGTATTACTAAAACCTCAGAAATAATAGTTGTAATGTCTCAAAGTGAAAGAATTGGATTATTTACTTATAATTATTAATATTTCTGTCACAATAATACAGATGCAACAAAAGACTTTGTAAGAGTATTAAAGGTAAAGTAAGAAAGAATAGCATATGTAAGATTTTTTTGAGCTATGGCTACTAATATATCCTATAAAATAATACCTTCATTAGCAAACAAGCGCCCATGAGTCAATTAAGGGTGATCTCTCATAGACTTTAATATCTAATTCTGTGATGTGACCAGAAAGCATCAACTCTTCAGAACTATAATATTAGGAACTGACAAATGATGAGTTTTAACTTATTTTCAAAGATGTATCATTTGGGGATGAGGCTTCATATGAAGGCATCCCTCACTTTGTAAAAATAACAGTATATATAATGTATTTTTAAAATTATGAGGAATACATGTTAAGAATATTTCCAGTGATAATGTATATGCATAACACACATAAAATGTAAAAACAAACAAACAAACAAAAAACACCTCTACTGTGTAAAAATTAAAAAACAAACAAACAAACAAACATATATCAGATGAATGGGGAATTTCATATGAAATATTTGTCCTATAATTTGAAGTTTAGGATTTTGTCTGCAGGACTGAAACAAAACCCAAGATCAGTAAGAAGAAGAGTACAAAAACCAAAAGAGAAAAAAACTTCTTTATCTCTGGGGTGGTTGTCTATAGTAAGTACTTGATGGGAAGTAGAAAAGAAGAGGAAAGCAGAGCATGACTTGAGAGAATGAATTCTCAAATTTACAACACGGGCTTTTCTGAGATTCTTATCAACTATATCATGTCAAGTAAAAAGCGATTATGTCAAGTCTAGTTCAGTATCTTTAAATGAGTCATTGCTAGAAAATTAAAATCAAAATGAAAAATAATCTGACCATACCTCTGTGGTGCAGTGGTAGCTTGTTGGACTGTGGAACTGGAAACCACAGCTGATCATGGTTTGAGTTTCCGATAACGTCAGTCTAAAACATGGAGGCATGTGCACAAGGACTTAGGATCCTTAGGATCCTTTTATTTTTGTGCCAGTCTCTCTCTCTCTCTCATGTGCACACTCTCTGTTATGAATTCTTAAAAAATGAAAAATAATGTAATCAATAATGGGAGTAGATTTAAATGTTCATATTATCTGATTAAACTTAGTAATTTTTTGTATATTACCAATTTTTTATTATACATTTAGACTAAGAGGCTTTGTTTAGGACACACTGTCAGGTATTTATTAATTATCAAATGCAATATAGTGTTCAAATTTATCTTATTTGATGAACATTTGGGACTGCAATTAGTCTGTGTGTCAAGAAATGCTTGAATTTTATTTTCTTTCATAGGGTTTTCAAAATAATTTAGACATACTGAAAATTTTAAATAGATTCAGTTATTTAAAGTTAACATTATCTCCAGAGTAATTAGATCTTCAAGGAGCCACAAAAAGGCTGTCCTGTATAATATCAGATTCAGGAGTATTCTAAGCCTGATAGTTTCTCCTAAATGTTAGCAAGATTGATACTGTGCACTGTTAAAATATTTGCTAGTCAATTATACATTATCTTAAATGGCTACTTAATATCAAAATACTGTGAGAAAAGATTTATTTTCTTTCATATGAGATATTTTCCAAACCTGCATATTTTCCAGGTCACTGTTCACATTGCCATCTATGGCCATTGTGCCTTCTAGAGTTGAGCAGTGAACAACAATATCATGGCCAGATGACACAGAACCATTCATAATTCTAATATTAGCCAGGTATATATAATATTCTAATATTACTTACATATATACATATATACATATACATATATATGTGTGTGTGTGCATATATATATATATATATATATTTACATATCTCTTTTATGTGGGTATATATATTTACATATGTCTGGTGGATAACAAAATTATTGCTCAAATGTGAATAAGCAGGTTTAGTATTAAAAACTACATTAAGAACTCACTATATGTCATATATTCAATCATATTGTTATCTAATGACCAGTAAATTATCTGATTCCAGATAAACATTCAATGTATATTCATTGAAGCAACAACACAATAACCTCTATATTTAGATAAGGAAATTTAAGTAACTTATCTGAAGGACTCTAACCCACTTATTTCTGATTTCATATTTAGATCTTGTAAGCACTGAGAATGTTAGTTAGCAGGATTTCTACCTCAAATCTCCAATAGCCAATGTTAACAAATGTTTGCAAGCTGTATTTAGTAATGTGACTTGATTTTAAGCTAGTCCATAAACCAATACTCTCAGACATACACTATTAATTTTTCAGACACTTTATAGATAAACAGGTCTAAGAAATATGAATAAGTGAACTAATTCTTATTTTTATTATTAGAAAATAATGAAAGCGGGTCTAAATATTTGCCCAGAATATTAGAGTATCCTATAAAACTCATTAAATTTAATTTTATGTCTTTACAAATAATACTTATTAGAGATTGTGTTTACAGCCACCCTAAGATCAGCCTCAGGATCTATGATTTACTAAATGAATTCAAAGAACTCAGGAAAATTGTAATAGATTTACAGATAAAATTATTTACAGCCAAGAAAAAAATGTAGACATAGATTAAAACCAGCAGAATGAAAAGGTAGAAAAGGCAGAGTCTAAGAGAGACCAGACATAAGCTTCAGTCATTCTGTCTTATGTAAAGTCTTTAACCCTATCAGCAATAAACATGTGACAATGCACATGAAGTATTGCGAATCAGGGATGATACCTGAGCCTTCATGACCTTAGTTACCGAGTCTCTAGCCTCTTCAAAGTTCAAACTGACACCACTTGGCCCAAGGCTTCCACCATTAATCACATTGTCAATATAAACAATGTCGAATGGCCAAAGTCCTCAGGTAAACAGACACTTTTATCAGACAGAATATTCCAAAGACTTAAAGGGTTTTTTTTAGGAGTCATCATAGGCCCAACTTTTCTTTGTGGTTTATCAGTTTTGAACACACTGACCTGCCAAATTCATTCTTTACTGCACAAGAGCAGAGCAACAGGCAGAACAAAACTCATCAGTGTTAAACTTACATGCTGGACCTTCAAAAAATTCATGGAAGAATGGAATTACAGTATAAATGCATTTCAGTGCAAAATATTTTTTAAATCCATGCAGTTTTAAAAATAATGTTATTTTTCCTTTATCTTTGTGGATTACTGCCTTATAGATAATATTTACAGTTATATAAAAAAATAAAATATATAGTGACATAAATATTCAAATTACCCAAGTCATTAACTGCCCTGCCTGTCATTCCTCCTCCATTTGTACATAAAGGCAGAAGTTTCCTCCATGAATGATTTGGAGAAGTGTAGTGTGCTTCTCAAGTGAAGGGAACAGAGATAGATAAAAGAAAGGAGGAAAGAGGATGACTTGAGGTGTCAGCAAAAGGCAAAGGCAGAAATGTATAATGGAAATTTAAAATGTAGTTCTAGAATTCATGACTGAAACCACAGATTTTTGGACACTCTGCATAAAGGTCACAATTGGTTTAAGGATATGAAGTAGGTTGTCAGAAAGAGAAAAGTGGCCATAAATAATTGCTGTTATTTTTCTTTAGTGTCTATCTTATAAAATTTGTTTAAGTTACAGTATAAAATTGGAATTCTTCTAGCTTGTTTCCCAGTAAATATAGGGCCTTCTAGAGAGTTCCATGGAAACATGTCATAGTCTTGTCCCAGAGGACCAGAACTGTCCCAATTCAAGCAGATGTTTCTGTCCTGCCTGGTTGTTTGTAGTTGGTGATTATTCCCTGTAACTATAAAAACATTTAATTTGATTGCATGCCTAAATTGATAGTGCTAAGAAAGAATACAAAGATACTTCAAAAAAGTTTGTGAAAAAATGGAATTAAAATAGTTTATTTTGGTGCAAAACATTTTGAAATTCATGCACAGTTTTTTAATAATACATATATTATAAACTTTTTGAAGACTCCTGGTATTCATCTACATACATGTAAATACACACATAGAAATATATATATCCTTGCACTTTTATCTTAAATCACAATATGTATTTTAATTTCCCTACTATATTCATAGTTCAGTATTCTACATTGTTTTCTAAATGTTATTTTCCTAGAGCATCTTTTTCATTTATTTACTTATTTTGCGTATACTCACTAGAGAGAGATAAAGTGAGAAATCACCCTCCAGAGCACATGTGCATATGTGCCAAAAATCCCAAGAGGAGAAATGGATTGTGGCGTGGCTATCACCCTTGGGCTGAGGGGGACATGATTTCTCATTTTCCTTCTTTTTTTTTTTTTTAATTATTTTTTTCGAGAGGTTTTTGCTATAGGGCGTGTGTGCTTGCCAGACAGACAGAGAGAGACAGAGAGATAGAAAGCGAGAAATCACCCCCCAGGGGGGATGGCCACGCCGCAATCCCTTCTCCTCCATTCTCCTCTTGGGATCTTGGGCACACATGCACACACGCCTGGCATGAGTTTAAGCCACCGGGTCTGGACTCGAACTGCAGTCGACTACGTGGGAGTCCAGCGACATAGCCATTATGCTAACTGCTGGTCCCTCTCATTTTCCTTCTTTATCTCTCTCTCTCTCTCTGTCTTTCTCTGGTGAACACGTGTGCCCTATGACAAAAAGTGTGAAAATATAGACACTCTGGTCACTTCTGTGCCTTTGTGCCCAAAAATCCCCAAAGAAGGGAGAAACAGAAGAAAGGGAACTATGGTATGTCCATGCTCCATGAGGGGTGAGGAGTGCTTTGCTTTCTCTTCCACTCTTTTTGCAGTGAGTGCATGTGCCCTCTGGCAAATTAGAAAAATAATGAGTGTTTTACCAATTACAAATTAGAAAATTTACAAAATAGAATAATAAGTTTTACCTAAAAAAATTTACATATAATGATTTAAAATTAATTAAATGAGTAGTAAGTCTCCATTAATTTATTCAGTCAAAATGACTGATCATTTAAAATAGCCCATGCATAATGTTTGGTTAGGAGGGTAGAATATAAACTAGAGATGACACCTGACTTCAGCAAGCTAATAGTAAATTCAAGAAGGCATGCAGGTACCCAGAATATCTCAGCCGAATAGAATGAATACTGGGGATATAAATAGTTTAAATTCAAAAAAGGGGCACCCAAACCATCAAGTGATCAATTTGTTTGTTAAATATTTGATTTTGTGTGTAGAGTAAAAAGATTATTTTGTAATTTGTATTTCTTCACATTAAGAATCATTTTATTATCCCCCTCCAGAATTGTATCAGAAAGAGAAAACTTAATATTTTAATGAAATCAAGACTGATTGGGTAAAGTAGACTTCTTTAATTGTTTCTCAAAAATTGAAGAAGTAGAAGGTGATGAGCTGGGAGAGTATATGGTATTTTGTATTTTGTATAGGTATATTATCAGAAGAATTTCTCATTCATTTCTATAGCTGCAAACACTTTTTTTTTAACAAGTCCTTTTTATCTGCCATTTAGCAAGAATCCAATTACTGAGCACGAGCTTACTGCCTCATAAATAACATCCTCTTAACTTCCCAATCACACCATTCCAATTCTGTATTTTGTCAGCAAAAGTCCTGTTTTTAAAAATAATACTTCAACCATCTGCTTACCCATATGTGCTACACATCACTGAATGTTAGATTTTCTACAAGTTTTATAGATGGTACCACAAACCTTGAATGTGTTTTTTCTCATAATTAGCATTTTACAATCACATTAAATTGATCACAGGTAAACTGCTTCATTTTGGTGTGTTATTTTGATTGTAATCAGATTACTTGCTGGATAGTGATTTCCTAGCCAATATATTTTAGTTATAAAGAGTTGCCTTTCCCTTTTTATAGCAAATACATTATTTTAAAGGTCACACTTGTCAGACCTATAAACTAAATCCCAGACTTGCAATGTAAGGCATCCCTCGAAGGAGCCATCAGTGTTTACACTAGGGTAAAGAATGTTATTTTAGCAGTCCCATCAGTTTCAATGATGGATGATGTCATTTGCAATCTCTACAATTGGCTCCTCCCAAATGAAAACAGAAAATCGCTTGGTCAGGATTCAGTTTTCACTATCTGTGCTCTAAGTGATATATATATATTTTAAACTAAACTCTTTTCCTATAAAACAAGATAAACTGTAAAAATATGTAAAGCAGAATCTGAAATTACTATAGTCTTTCAACTGAAGAACTATCCCGTGTATGGATGAATTAGGCAAATTTAAAATCCCCTGGGAAACCTGCCAAACTGAGACTTTGATGCTTTTGTAACCCAATTATGAGGAATAAAACCTTTCTACTCCTGTTTTTTAATATCTTGTGTTTTCACAGTTAAAAGGTAAATGGAGGATTGACACATGAGATGTTTACAAAGTTCTCTGTTTCTAATATATTGCTTAGAGAGCCCTGAAATTCTGTTAAACAATGAGGATTCAAAGTCTTTAAATTTTTAAAAATATATTTTGGTTAAGAAGATTATATGGCAGTAAAAATTTTATGACATGAATGTCTTTTCATGTAAAACCATCAGTAATAAAGTGAAGTATCCCTACATTACTGAGGAGGAAAAGCAAGTGTATCTTTTACTTGCAGAAGGCTAACCTGTAGGTCAAAATCCAATCATGAGTTTGTTTTCCAGTAAGAATCACAGTGTCTTTAAAAAAAAGCTGAACTGGATAAAATATGTTCACATCGAAGGATAAAAACCAACAGAGGAGGTAGATGTATAAGAATTATTCAGTTATCAGGAAAGTCATGATGCATTTTTTCATAGAAAATCATTGAAAAGTATATCATGACTTTCCTGAGAACCCAATAATTTCAATATAGATAGCATAGATCAGTGGAAAAATTAAGGTCTGATTCAGAAGTACTAAGGGGGTGAGGAAGGGGTGAGGAAAAGGGAGCCAGAGGAGATAAAAACGAGACTAAGAAATTGAGCAAAAAAATATCATTAGCAATTCAATATGTACTCCTCCACCCCCAGAAAGCTAGAACTATTACTAAATGTACACAACATAATGTAATGTTCAATGAAATTAAATATCTATATCCTTGATTGATATTATACATTGCATGCATGCTTTTTAAAAAGGAAAAAAAAGTGTATCTCACAAAGTTACACTATGATTATATGTAAACCCAGAAATTACTATAAAAATAAATATATACATAAATAAATGTATACATACATATAAAAGCAATCTTAAGTGTTAAAAACTAAATGCATTATGGGGGTACAATTAGTAACTTTGACAAATAGTAGTGACAACAGCTTAGAGCAAGAAATTGAGGATGAGGACAATTTTGAGGAATTTTGCTATAAATAAAATAAGTACTTCATTTGGATATTGTGCCTCTAAAACATTTCGTAAACTTCACTACAAACATCATGCATTATCAAATGTTTTAAAGTCTCTGAAACAAAGACTTATTTAGTTAAAAAAAATGGAAAGATATAAAGATTACATTAGAGTTGGGCAGGGCAGTGGCATTGTGGTAAAACACAGCAGAAGTTCCAGATTTGCATCCAGATCTGTCCTGGAATGTGCCAGGCAGTGTCCATGATCCAGGGCTGGATGAGACTCAGGGTAGATTATAGTGTCAGGATCCTGTTGTGGGTGCTCTTTCTTCCTCTTTCTTTCTTGCTCATAGAAGACATAGATATATAAACTAAATAAATTAAGATTATAATATACCAGTCAATACTTAAACACTTCAAACTCTGGTAGTGCAGGAGACATCACATCTAAGTAAGGAAATACATATAGATATAAAATGTATTCATGAAAGAAACGCACACACATAGACATAAAGCAGGAACTATAGGTCAACATTCATTCATGTTCACTTTGATCCATCTACAAATTCAAAAGAGGTTGCTGTGAGGATGACATCCTGAATAGCACTTTCACAGTCTTACGTAGCAAGAGAAATAAATTTAAAGGTCTACAAAGGACAACTGAAGATGGTAAACATCCAGATTCGATGTTAGGAGCCAAAGAAGTAGATGTAAATAGTCAGAAAGAATTGTCTTCCGCTAGGACAAAGTCCAAATATAAATCACTTCCATACTTAAAATATGATTAAGATTATCTGTTTTTGCGATGGGTACACCTTACAGGAAAAAAAAAATTCTCTTAGTAAGAAGTAACCTCTTAATTATCCCAAAAAGTAGACTTTCTACTCTTCTTCATGTGTATTGCATGTAGGAAAAAAATGAATTAAAACCCAGTAAAGTTATAGAAATAAAATCAACCCCTAGGTACCATAAATGTTGTTATTAGAGAAAAACTTCATAGATATTGAATTTATTAGACAAAAAGGTTTGTGATTTCAATGTTAATATCAATTTTCTTTTTTTTTTTGTTATTGTTTGCTATAGGCTATGGGGTGCTTGAGTTCACTGGAGAGACAGAGGGAAAGTGAGAAAGCACCTCCTGGAGTGGGTGGCCACACCACAATCCCCCCCATTCTCTTCTCAGGATTTTGGGTACACATGCACACAAGTGTGGTGTGTTTTCTAAGATGCTATGTTTGGGACTTGAAATACATTGTCCGCCATGTGGGATCCAGCCACCCCAACCGTCAGACCACTGGCTGATTTAGATAATACACAATTTCTTAAAATGTGTAAAGTACAGGTTTTTAAAAAATAAAACAGATATTCCATAAGTAAAACCTACAATGACTGAAAGTTAAGGATGGCAGAAATCTACTTAACAAAAAAAAAAGGCATCCATATGGAATTTTCAGAAAAAAGACAAGTTATATATGATGCATACACAAAGCAATTATACTAAATGCTACTGAACTTTTTGCTTTATAAATGTTTTAAAGTTTATTTATTTCCCCCATGTAGAGAGAAACAGAGAAAGACAGAAATTTCCTACAGGTTCTTCACGTTGCAATCCATCCCTGATCTCAGCAAGCTCAAATTATGCCTCAAGCCTGGAGCCTGGATTGGTCAGGGTGGTCTCGGGATGTAAACCTATGGCCTTTTCTATGTAGGTCCAGTTATAAAAGCACTGTACCACCACCTAGTTCTGATGTGTTCACTTTACATGATTAATAGTATGTTGTGTGAATTTAACTTTATTTAAAAATAGTAAATAATTTAAAAGAGAAAAGAAAGCACTCCCAAGATAGAAGCTGTGTTTATATCATTAATATAAAGTCATATAATAACTCTCAGAAACCATGGCTCACTATTTAGATCATTACTGTCATATTTTGTCCCCTAGATGTGGGTTACTTAGTCCAGTCCACACACGGGGGGGGGGGGGGGAGGAGGGAGGATTGTGATTAAGCTCCAACTTTTTTATTATTGTTTAATGATATTTTTACCATTTTTGGTATAGAGCATATGCATTCACCAGAGAGAGACAGAGAAAGGGAAAGTGAGAAATCGCTTCCTGTGGGATGGCCACACCACAGTCCCTTGTCCTCTTGGGATTTTGAGCACTCATGCAGACATGCTCAGTATGGTTTTCAAGGTGTTAAGTCTGGAACTAGAACTGTCATCAACCATGTGGGAGAATAGCACCTTTACCACCACACCAAATGCTGGTCCCAAGCTACAACTCTTTAGGAAGTAAGTGCTAAATAATTTGTAGAACCATAATCAATGATTACAGTGTACTCATTCTTGACATCTTTGCACAAGCAAATTAATAAAAAGTTTGCATAATGCATAAACTCTTCCCTATATGAATTTAAAGCCACAGCCTAGTAAAATGGCTTCAACTACTTAATTTTAGTTATATTAGCTGCTGAGAATTCTTAATAAATCGAATCATGGCAAGATTGAAATGAAATTACAGAATTTTAGAGCCTAACTGTATTCTGGTTCTACATGTAGAAAAACTGAGGGCAAATATTGTAATGAGACTTTTTCCCTAATGTTATAAATTTATCAGATGATACTGAAGTGATTTCAATTCATTTTTTATTTTCATTTATCATTCTTTGTACTAATACTAGTTTAAATATTGCTTGCATAAACTTAGTACACGAACACTAATGCAAACATTATCTTGCTTAATGTCGCTATCAAAATAGTCAATGTTGGTAATGGGGGAGGCTATGCATGTGCCAGACAGGGAGCATTTGTCAAATCTCTAACTTTCTCTTAATTTTGCCATGAGTCCGAAACTGCTCTAAAAATGAAGTCTTGGCTACTAGTAGATGCAAAACAGCACTATTTTGTGTTTATTTTTTTAAATAAGAAAGTAAGCCATCCAGAGGTTATTTTTCGTCTTTCCAAAAGTCTTATCATGAGTGACATGAATAGCACTAGCAGCCATTGCTAGACCCTCCAAAAGAGTGTACATATGCCCTTATGTGAGTGTGTGTGCACACGCACGTGTGCATGTGCCTGTGCATTAATGGCTATGTTTACAGTCTGTTCTAGTACATGCCCAGAGGCTCTTAAGAACCATGTAATTAAAAAGTCAGTTTGTGGTGATGAGGTTTAGGCTTACAAAAGAGTCTTAAGGAAGTCTGGGTTTATTCTAATTAAGTGAACTACCAGGGTGCTAAATGAAATTCTGTGCTTGGCAAATTCTCTTTGCTTTTTCATGGAGTTATGTTTGTGGATGAAATATTCTGAGAATGAATGTTAAAAGCCCTCGTGCCACCTAGACCCTCTCTAGAATTATTTTCTGAAAACAGTCTGCAGTTTGGCAGCTGTGTTGCAACCTGGGAGTGCATTTTAATTGGCATCACATAACTTCACGACTGAGGAATTCACTCCTCTCTCCACAAATTCCCTGCCCTCTTTTTGCCTATTTGTTGAAATATTTGAGTTGATACTACAGGCATTTCCCACTGTAAACTCTTTGGGACCATAGTGTTATGGGATGGGCAGTTCTCTGGGCGGGGGAATGTGAGAATCAGGCATTGCCAAAAAAAAAAAATGAGTTTCATTAATTTTTGCATTTCATCTTTTCCTTTCATCTTTTTGTTTTAATCTCTGCCTACTGCTATTTGCCCAAAATGGCTTAATGAATCTGAGAGAAAATTTATTTTGATAGACAGACTGTAAATATTAATATATCAGCAACATTTTCAGAGAAGAAATCTGTTTTGGATTACAGTTCACTGGATATATATTAGAGCTCAGTTTGAGGATTTCAGCTAAAATATAAGTAAGCATTTCTACTTGTTTCTCAGAAAATGTAGTCCACATTATTAGCAACAATCTTGTGTTATGTATAAAGCTAAACAAGTCATTTATTGTTTTCTTAATTTATCTTTAATCAAGTACAAAATACAAAGTGGAAATGTAGTGAAAAACCACCTGGGCTTTAAAGATAGATGTACTAAATTTTAATTTCAACTTCACCATTTTGGCTACATTTCTTTGGAAAAAAATTAAAACAGTTCCCCCTAGTCTTTGGTTTCACTTTTCACAATTTCAGTTATCTGTGGTTATATGTTGTCCAAAAATATTAAATAAAAGTGTCTAGAAATAAACCATTCTTCAGTATAAAATCTTGCCATTCTGAATAGCACATTGAACTCTAGTGCTGTTTGTTCCATCTTTCTCTGGATATGAACCATCCCTTCTTCTGGGTTGTGCATGCCACTTGCCCGTTCATCACTGGATAGGTTGTCAGATCAACTGCCACAGAACTGCATTTAGGATCTGGTAAGGCCATTTAATAAAATAAAAATCTAATCAGACTATATTGTTATAAAGGATCTATTTTATAATTAGTTACTGTTAATCTCATATTGTGCCTAATTTATAAATTAAACTTTATCATAGATATGTATGTATTTAAAAAATATTCACAGGGTTTACTACCACCCATGGTTTCAGGCATCCATTGAAATTTTGGGATATATTCTCCATGGATAAGGAAGGACTACTACTGTACTTGTCCTGCTTTAAGGGTTACATCAGTAAGTTAGTGACAAACCTGAATTCACTAAAAAATGTGAGTGAAAAGCTTAGCCGATTGTTTTTCAGATGCTCGCAGGAAACGAACAGTAGTTAACTATTGCAATATAATAACCTACCAGACTTCAAACTAGGAAAGGAAAAGAAATGAACTTTAGAGAAATTGCCCACTTTGAAAGAAAAATAAAAAAAGAATCATAGATTTGTTGCATTTTGGAACTGGCATTTGGCTATGAAATAGTATTAATAATTAAAGAAACAGGACAAGAGGGTTGACTAGACATGCCTAATACTTGTCCTGAGTCACACACACACACACACACACACACACACACACACCCTACACATACAGAATAATGACAAACAGGTATATTTCGACCAGAGTGACAAAAGCAAAGTGCCTGAGAATAGCATGGAAGTGATGGAAATCCTGTGGAACTCAGAAACTCAGAATGGCCCCATCAAAGTTGTCAGAATCAAAATGGAGTCATTTACGTCAACTTGTTCTAACCCTTGACTAAACCTGGCTGGGGAAGGCCATGGATGAGGTGTTTTCTTATGATAGCATTCCTGATAACCAGCACTGTTATTTAGAAAGCTGTCATAATTCCAACCTTGCACAAAGACCTCTGCAACCTGACTTCCACAAGTACCTTTGCCCAGAGACTGCTTGTCCAGACTTGGACAAGTGCTGTGCTTGTTATTGATTCTGGTAGTCAAGAATAATCGTCCCCAAACAATTGACATAAACCTCTCTGCCCTCACACCCCTTCCGGCTTCTGTTTTTTTTCCTTTAAAATCCACTTGTACTTTTTGCCTTGATAACCATACACTTCCATGGGCATGTCCAGGGCGGTGTGACTATGTTCATCCAAGATGCATGCCAAGTATAGTCCTCAATCTTATGCTCAAATAAACTCCTATTGCTTTATAAATTTTACTGTAGTTTACCTTCTTGGATTGAGAGCCATATAGAGAAGGAAAGTAAACACCTTTCTAGGCTACTCCATTCTCCTTATTGGCTGGGAACTAGCTGGAATGTCTCCTGGTGGGGGATAGGTAAGCAGGATACCCCTTCAGTATCCCCTTATCATCCCTATGGACACCTGTGTCTTCCTTACTAGAAAATCTTGCAGATTTTTCAGTCCCTGGGCCCGGTTCAGGAAGCTGCCTGGAGATCCCATGGCTGTACTACTCGAGAGAAGGAGCCATTGTGTGCCCCACTTCCTGTGGCCCAAGCTACCACTACACAGTGCCACCTTGAAACCAGAGCAACTGCTAGACTGCGTGCTCCTACTGGGGCCAGCAGCCATTGCACTCCTTGCTCTCAGTGCCTGTGTGGCCAGTGCACAGTGCCCACTCATGGCAGGGCGCCACTCCCAGCCCAGCTGCCGCAGCTCTCTACCTCTGAAACCAAATTACCTCAGAGACACTAATCTCCCCTGTCCCAATGGAGCTGTGCCCTGAACTCTGCTTCTCAGAGCCTGGGACCAGGAGAGAGCTATGCCTCCAACTCTCCCAGCCTCTCTTTGCTCCCTAGTGCCTAAACCAGTCCAAGTGTTCAGCTCCCACAGGAATCAGAACATTTGTCCAGAGAAGCAGCTGTGACCACAACACCACAGCCCATGTGGCATGCCGTTCCCCAGGAACCAAGACCCTGTCTCAGCAGTAGCCAAGGCTCCAGTTCCTGAAACTCATAGCCCAGTGTTGCCCAGAGCACCATGGGTGAAGGCACAGGGGAACATTCACACGCCGTGGAGCGTGAGCTGACCTGCGCATTGCCCTTCAGGATAGCTGCCATGCCTCTCTGCCTGAGCTGATCGAAGCACCCCACCACCTGTAGAATGGGGGTGTAGGCTTTGCAGATCACCTGAGTCCCTGCGTGCCCAAGCTGAGGGTGCCCTGCCAGCAGGAAGAGAGAGCCTTGACTGAGTGGTGCCACCCCATTCTCTGAGCCTTCAGTCTAACTGCCCCAGTCCCGAAGAATCTGGACTAGCCCCCCCAAGTCTGAGCTACTGAGGAGTCCAGCTGAGGAATACAATCACCATTGTGGTGTTCTTGTCCCAAGAGCCCAGGCTGTAGCAGTGCCTTATCAATACTGAATGTCTGCTGTAGTTGCACCCTGTCTCACGGAACCAGGGCCACTATCAGGTCTCACCATCCCAAGTCCAGAGTCATCAGTATGGCCCCCTCCATCCCCTAGGAGTTACCAGGGCCAAGGTTGGTCAGGAGCCACAGGATACAGAATAGCAGGCATGTGGAATGAACACATTTACAGATTTATTATACAACATAAAGGCTATGGTCAATAAATGGTATCAGGTTAGAGACTTTTGTTTAATAATTAAATTTTAGAAGCTCTTGTCAAAAAAATAAGATGATAGGTTCATCTGCTTCACTATAGTAAAACGATTTTATAGTAACCATTCTAAATGTACCTTACAATATCATGTTGTAAACCTGAAATATAGACAATAAGAATTAATATAAAAAAAAGAAACAAGTGGAGAAAAATTTTAGCTAATAAGTAGTTTCATACAGATTATGTTATTTCAAATCTTTAAAGTATATATGTTATTCATGAATGCAAAATAAATAAGAAAGCATTGCATTTAATTAATCACATTGTCTGACTATTTTAATATACTTTTATTATATCACTTAATTTCCAAGTTAAATGGAAGACAAGAAAAATCAAGGTACTTCTTTTAGTTAACTGGAGTATTAGATCTGAAGGAAAATACAATAATGTCATGATTAATGAAAATGCTCTAAGCCTCTGGTATTTTAGTGTAATCATACATTACCACGGTTCTTAAATTCAAGGTTAACTATGAAAGTATTTTCTCTCTGTGGTTATATTATTTCTGACACTACTCATATTATATTAATTGAATAAAATCTAGTCAATTGATAGAGTGTCCTAATTCTAAATGTTATATAGATTTTGTAGTGTAATAGAGACTGAATTAAAGGTATATGCACTCTAGTAAATCATTTGAATATTATATTTTATTACTTATTAATAAATCTCTAATAAAACGTATGTAAAACAAAAAATGTTAAATTAAAAATACTCTAGTAAAATTTCTATCTTTTTGGTTTTTATTTCTCAATCTGGTTATTTTCTAGTTATATGTATATATAATTTGTATATTACACATAGATTAATGGATCACATGTGTGTATATGTATGTATGTATGTCTATGTATAGTTGTGTTGATGTGTGTGTGCACACTCCAAAACATGTATATATGAAGGGATCTTGGAAAGTTCATAGAAAAAAATAGAGTTCAAGTACAAATTTATTTTGGTGCAAAATATTTTTGAAATTTATGCATAGTATTTTTCTAATATGAATTTTTCATAAACTTGAAAGTCTCTCATCTAGAATACAAATAGGTTGATTCCAGTCATATATTACATTGCAATCAATAACTAGTAAAAACATAAGCAATTTTAGTATATAAACTACATTAAAATTCCTTATAGAATACTGATTATCAAAAATAAATTATGGAGACAGCAGTTGGCGTAATGGCTATGTCACTGGACTCCCATGTAGTTGACCATGTTTCGAGTCCCAGACCCAGTGACTTAAACTCACACCGGGCACATGTGTGTGTGTGTGTGTTTGTGCCCGAGATCCCAAGAGGAGAATGAAGGAGAAGGGACTGCAATGTGGCCATCTACCCTGGAGGGTAATGTCTCGCTTTCTGTCTCTCTGTCTCTTTGTGTCTTTCTGGAGAGTGGACGCTCCTTATATAAAAACCTCTCAAAAAAAAAAAAAACCAATAAAACAAAATAAATTAGCCATTTTAGTCTATATTATTATAACAAAACTCAGTTAAGTAGCTTCTCACTTTTAATTAGATATCCCACCAGTTTTTATTATCATAAAGTAAATTAAAGTGTACTGATTATTTTTATGTGCCTGCAGTTGTTCCACAAAATATAAGGATAAGAAATAAGATGTGGTTCTGATTATTTAGATCTTTACTGACTGGATGGAAGTCATTACACATATGCAACCATAAGCTTCACTAGTAAATAGTAAAATGGTGAGAGTTAAATTATGTTGTACAAATGGAACTTACATATTGAAGATCTGAGAAAAGCAATGATACAAAAGACAAGATTAGGGACCAGCACATGGCTTAGCAGTTATGTAGCTGGATTATCACATGGCTGACTGGGGTTCGAGTCTCGGAACTGATGGCTTGAAACTCGTGTTGGGTGCATGTATGTGCTTGCCCAAGATCCTGGGAGAAGAATAGAGGAGAAGGGATTGTGGCATGGCCATCCCCTCGGGGAGGTTTTCTCACTTCCCCTCTCACTGTCTCTGTCTCTCTCTTTCTTTCCCCTTGGCAATCTCATGTGCCATAAAGCAAAAGCCTCTAAAAAAATATTAATCAAATCAAGAAACAATAAATCATAACAATTGAGTTCAGAAAAAAATACCAATATTTGAATGGAAAAGGAAGTTTAATGGCTAAAAGAATGACAACAACATTGTGTCTTGTTTTATTTTAAATCATGTTGAAGAAGAGAAGCCATGGGCCATTTTTGGAAAAACTAGAATCTGTACCTCTGCCTAATTAAAAGTCTTATGTGAATATGGGGTATTAAGAAACAGAGAGAGACAGTATTCCCAAGAAGTGTTGTTATTTGTTATTTCTTAACAGTAAAGACTTCTGGGCCCCACTCCAGAAGTACTGAAACATTTCTACAGTTAGACTCGGTGACCCTACACTGTTCATACCACTCCAGATATCTTCTGTACCATGAAATTTGAATTCTCCATTATTAAACATCTTCAAAGGCCAGTCTAAAAAAGGTATATTTCAAGTGGTAAGAAAAATATAGTAATTGGGACCAGCATTTGGCATAATGGCTGTGTCGCTGGAGTCCCATGTAGTTGACGGCAGTTCAACTCCCAGTGGAATCAACTCAGCTGGGTGTGTGTGCATGCGTGTCCAAGATCCTGAGAAGAGAATGGAGGAGAAGGGATAGTGGCGTGACCATCCTCTGGTGGGTGATGTCTAATTTTCTGTCTCTCTCTGTCTCTATCTTTCTGGCAAGTGCATGCGCCCTATAGCAAAAAATCCTTTCCAAAAAAAAAAGAGAAAATATAGTAATTGCTCTAATTTTTTTTGCTTATACATTTGGAATAAGAAAAATCAGTAACAAGGTATGTTTGAAAGACGAGCATTCATTTCAAAGGAAATTATGATACCACTGTATTTTGTGCTAATAACCTATATCTCAAAAATTATATCAATTTCTGCACGTGCCCTCTGAGATAAATATTAAGAAGTTAATATGTAACCAAAAGAGTATAATTAGAATGGTAGAAGGTCCTGCCTTAATGTAACAAATTTTTAGAATTTTGTGAGTCAGTTACTGCTGTTATTACATGGTTCCAAAAATAAAGTACTTAGAATACTTATTGTATTCACAAATGAAAGCGCAGATAATTGTAATAATACATATATCAAGCTTAGAGTACAGAGATACATAAGTAAAAAAGAAAAAAAAATCTGCTTCTCAGAAATTACTAATAGCTTATTTAGAGATATAAATGAATTAAATTAGTTAAAATATTCATCAGAGAAAACATTTCATGTACCAAAAGCAAAGTTTTGAAGTCCTAAGTTATCTTTCTTTGCACATACCATATTATCCTTTCCAAATATCATCCCCCATATCAAAATTACAGTATCAATTTTGTTTTGATATACATCTATTAGGATATTATATTGTTAATATCCAGAGGGGCCATTATGCATATGTAGGACATTGGATTTATTTTTTCTGAATTATTTATAGCTCTTACTTTTCAATATTTTCATCATTTTTGTCTCTTCAAGCCTCATTACTGATATTTTCTTATGATTTACCTTCTTGTTCATTAAGTCTATTTCTGGCTATATTTTATGTTTTTAAATTAGATCTACATATTTATTTTTAATTTTATTCATTTCAGCTGTAGTAATCCTATTTTATTATCTTTTACATAATTCAGTTTTTGTCTGATTCTAAATTTCATGATATCTCTTAAAACTTTTTTTTTTTTTTTTTAAGAAAGAGAAAGAGGTTTTTGCTATAGGGCACATGTGCTCACCAGAGAGAAAGAGAGACAGAATAGTAAGAAAACACCTGACAGGAGAAATTTGCCATATCACAATTCCTTCTTCTCCATTCTCCTCTCCGGATTTTAAGCACATATTCGTGGACGCCTGGTGTGAGTTTTAAGCCACTGGGTCTGGGATTGAACTGAGATTGACTATGTGGGAGCCCAGCGATGTAACCACTACACCATTTGTTGGTTCTAAATTTAATGTACTTTTCTATAGTATCTGATTTCCACATAGTTTTTGATTACTGAGTTTTTTCTTCTTGTGCTCTGTTTTTATCTTATAAAAAAATTGTTAAATTTTAAGAGGTATCTTTCTTTTCTAATAAAATATAAATCATAATATTTATTGTTTTAACCGTTATAATGTACATTCAGTGGCAATAATTACATCACAATATTTTTTTTAAAGAATTCAAAATTAGGCTTTATTATTTGTAGTTCTGGTTTACACTTAGTCTCCAAGTGCAATCCTTTGGAATCTTAACTCCCAGGGTGAAACTCTTTTGGGAATATTAACCCAATACAGAAGAAGTTAACCAGGACCTCCATATCTAGGGTTTCTTGATTCTGATCTTTGCAAAGTAGCCCTCCCAGGGTGTCTAAAGTAAGGTGTAGTCTCTTATCCTTCCAGCTACCTCTTCTATTTTTTTTTTTCAATTTTAATGTTACCAGAGAGAGAGAGAGAGAGAGAGAGAGAGAGAGAAAGCAAGCCACCAGGTCCGGGAGCCAAACTGTGGTTGGCCATGTGGGAGTGTCCAGCACCTTAACCACCATGCCACCTGCTGGTATCCAGATACCTCTTCTATAAATGACAGATGACCCTAGGAAAAATCAATCTCAAATGCTGATCTCAGCTTTGTAGAATTTTATTCTTTTTCTTGGATCTAGCCATAACTTCTCTTTGATTTATTAGCCTCTGATACCTTTATGTCTTATTAAAATATTTTGTTTTTTGAGAAGGACAAATAAATCTCTTTTATTTTATTTCATTTTTTTGCTTCAGTATGAAATTTGCTGGACTTAATTAACATAACCAGTACTTATTAGATGCTTTATGTCATGAGCAGTGTTTTAATCTATTTCTAGTAAAACCTCTGTGAGATAAAACATTATCTGTGTTTTACTCACATGAAAACCGAGGGTGTGAATGTTTAGGTGACTTCCTTACAGTGGTATAGCTAGCAAAGTGGCAAATACAAAATTTAAAGATCTCTGACCTTAGAAACCTAAATCCTTTTTTTTTTTTGGAGAGGTTTTCGCTATAGGGCGAGTGCACTTGCCAGACAGAGAGAGACAGAGAGACAGAAAGCGAGAAATCACCCCCCAGGGGGGATGGTCACACCGCAATCCCTTCTCCTTCATTCTCCTCTCGGGATGTTGGGCACGCACGCACACGCGCCCGGCGTGAGTTTTAAGCCACCGGGTTCAGGACACAAACCGCGGTCGACTACGTGGGAGTCCAGCGACATAGCCATTACGCTAACTGCTGGTTCCCAGAAACCTAAATCCTAACCATTGCAATAGAAATTAAAAGCAGACTGCTTTTCAATGATACCTCTTAAATAAATTAATTTAAAATTGAATTTTATACTTCCTGTATTAACGTTACTATGCTTTGTGTTTTTACATTGTGAGATTACAGTATGAGGTAAATTACAGTGAGGTTCTTGTAACTATTTGCCCTCTTTCTTGAATGTGAGTCAAAATTATGTGTTTTTTGTTGTAGTACAAATTTAGAAATGCTTACTAAGCTATAAATATAACTTCTAAGATCGGTTAGTAATGAAACATTGATAACATTTGTTTTCCTATCATTTTGTTTATTCTGCTAAAATTGAAATATAGCCCAAAAAAATCGTATTTAATTAAGGCAGTATGTTAGTTGAGTTCTGGTTTTATAGAACTTCTTTGATTAAGTGTTTCTTATTTTTATGGACTTTTGTTTTGACAAAGCCATAATACTATAAAATCTAGGGCAATTTTTTCCATTAGAATATTTGAATATCTAATGATTAATAATAATTGTTTATTATTATAAATATCGTTATGTCCACGATTGTACTAAACATGTTCATAATTTGAATGTATATTCTTTTGCATTTAACATTGTACATGTATTCAACAAAAGGTAGAATGATGAATGTAAATACAAAGTATGTTGGATATTAGAAACACTTAATTTTACTATGTAAGCACATAGACAGATACATGCAAAAAAAGTTACACCCATTATAAGTATATCTTATTTAATTTTTAAAAAGCATTAATACAAAATTTAAAGATCTCTGACCTTAGAAACCTAAATCCTTTTTTTTTTTTGGAGAGGTTTTCGCTATAGGGCGAGTGCACTTGCCAGACAGAGAGAGACAGAGAGACAGAAAGCGAGAAATCACCCCCCAGGGGGGATGGTCACACCGCAATCCCTTCTCCTTCATTCTCCTCTCGGGATGTTGGGCACGCACGCACACGCGCCCGGCGTGAGTTTTAAGCCACCGGGTTCAGGACACAAACCGCGGTCGACTACGTGGGAGTCCAGCGACATAGCCATTACGCTAACTGCTGGTTCCCAGAAACCTAAATCCTAACCATTGCAATAGAAATTAAAAGCAGACTGCTTTTCAATGATACCTCTTAAATAAATTAATTTAAAATTGAATTTTATACTTCCTGTATTAACGTTACTATGCTTTGTGTTTTTACATTGTGAGATTACAGTATGAGGTAAATTACAGTGAGGTTCTTGTAACTATTTGCCCTCTTTCTTGAATGTGAGTCAAAATTATGTGTTTTTTGTTGTAGTACAAATTTAGAAATGCTTACTAAGCTATAAATATAACTTCTAAGATCGGTTAGTAATGAAACATTGATAACATTTGTTTTCCTATCATTTTGTTTATTCTGCTAAAATTGAAATATAGCCCAAAAAAATCGTATTTAATTAAGGCAGTATGTTAGTTGAGTTCTGGTTTTATAGAACTTCTTTGATTAAGTGTTTCTTATTTTTATGGACTTTTGTTTTGACAAAGCCATAATACTATAAAATCTAGGGCAATTTTTTCCATTAGAATATTTGAATATCTAATGATTAATAATAATTGTTTATTATTATAAATATCGTTATGTCCACGATTGTACTAAACATGTTCATAATTTGAATGTATATTCTTTTGCATTTAACATTGTACATGTATTCAACAAAAGGTAGAATGATGAATGTAAATACAAAGTATGTTGGATATTAGAAACACTTAATTTTACTATGTAAGCACATAGACAGATACATGCAAAAAAAGTTACACCCATTATAAGTATATCTTATTTAATTTTTAAAAAGCATTTACTTATTTATTTATTATTACTATTTTTTTTAAATTTCCTACAGTGCATGTATAATCACCAGAGAGAGACAGAGACAGAGGGAGAATGAGAAAACAATTTGCCAGGTCCAGGACTCAAACCACGGTTGGCCATATGAGAGTCCATTGTTTTAACCACCATATTGTTTTCAGGCCCCTGTATATCTTATTGTATACAGGAAAAGCCAAGGACCTCTTTACTTTACAACTATAGCTGTGTAATTCTACACTTACAGATCATCACCAGTGTGTTCCTTTTGGTTCTATTCTATATGTTTGGTTTTACATCATTTTCTCTATAAATCTGATAAATAAAATGTTAATGTTATAGAAATTTATAATGTTTAATTATGGTGTATCATGTTTCTATTTTATTTATTTAATGAGAGTGAGAAGAAAAGAGAGATAAAGAGAGACAGAGGCACTTTGACAGGGTATATCACCAGGCAATCTTCTGCCCCAGCTCTCCAGTTATGGAGGGTTACAGACAACAGCTACTGTCTGGCCTGTTCAGGATGATCCAGAAGTGCACCCTACCCTCTCATATGCCCCAGCCTCATGTGGAGGTGCCCTAATGCTTTTGTGACAATGGCAAAGCTCGTTCATTATTTTCACAGTGACAGTATAATACATCAAACAGAACCAATGATGTGCCTAACCATTTCCTTTAAAATAAGACATACCAGGGGCCAGCAGGCGGTGAGGTGGTTAAGACACCAGAATCCCAAGTGACTGACTGTGGTTTGAATCCTGAACCTGGTGGCTTGCTCTCTCATTTTCTCACTCTGTCTCTGTGAGCACACTTGCCCTATAGCAAATTAAAACATAATAATAAAATAATATATAAAGTAAAATAAAAAATTCTTTAAAAATAATAAAATAAAATATACCAGATATTTCTAAGTTTTTACAATTACAAATAATATGACAATTATCGTTTAATGCGCTTAAGATTGTTTACCTCAAAATAGATTAAAACATACAATTTTTGAATCAAAGGAGTAAGATTCATTTGTTGTTTTCTGATAGGCTATACAATTATTTACCAAAATTTGTTTTATTAGTTTGCAAATCAAGAAGCAGTAATTGTTTCAGTGTTCTCTTGCCATCTGTGGGTATTCATACTTTAGTATTTTTTTCTATTTATTTATTAGCATCTGAAAGATTTGTATTTTTTAACAACTGATTTTTTTCTTTGAAAATACATATGATATTTAGATGTTGCCATGGAACTGGTAGAATAATTTTAGAACATCAAACCAAAGACTGCAAAAAATTATTTATCTCCAGGGTTCTGAATTCAGCCAAGACTAAAGAAAAAAGATGTTACATCATGTCACATTCTATATTTCACAGAAATGTGAAAATCTTCTAGCATTTCAGGTTAAGCAAACAGGAACTAAATGATGGCACAGTGATAGCACAATGTCCTGTAAAGCTGACTCATGTGGGAAGGCCCCAGGTTCCTGTTTAGAGATTTTCTAAACATGTCAGGAATATGCATGCCCAGGATCTGAGACTGGTTAAAACTGGACATTGACTGCAGCATAATGACCACAGTTGGAGTGCAGTGTCTCTCTGTATCTCTCTCACTCATAAAAAAGTAAACAAACATTAACAAGGGAAGTTAATGGGTCAGCTGGGAGCACTGGGCTGGGCTCCCATATGGCTGCCTGGAATTTGAGCCCCAGATCCAGGGCTTGAACATCACACTG
The DNA here is from genome assembly GCF_000334495.1 of Tupaia belangeri chinensis. NCBI lineage: Eukaryota > Metazoa > Chordata > Mammalia > Scandentia > Tupaiidae > Tupaia > Tupaia belangeri. The sequence goes on from NW_006160041.1 coordinate 8,700,138, forward strand.
GGCACATAAGCATGTGCCCCCAAAATCTGAAGAAGAGAATAAAAGAGAAGGAATTACGGCATGGCCATCCCTTCTGGAGGGTGACTTCTCATGTTCCCTCTCTCTGTCTCTCTCTCTGGCAAGTGCATGTGCCCTATGGCAGAAACATTTAAAAAAGAATTTAATAGTTAATTTGGTCCCAAATGACAAATGGCATGGTTGCAAAAGAGCTGATTGAGTCAAATGTTGATCTTTGACTCTTGAACTCCACAACATTTTATCCTCATGTCTCCCAGAGGCCTTATAATTATATTGGATGCCTCCAGTTTTCACAACTTTTGTTTTGTAACCAACTCTGTGTGCCTATGTATAATTCATGTTGATTTCCACATCAGTTGCAGTTCATTCAAAGAAACCTTATATTATGCAGGTTTCTTTTTTGAAGTTGGCCATGAGTAGGAGATCCTGGATTGTTTGAGATCAGGACCGAGATTTAAAACAAGAGGTGAAGTTCAGCAAGTTCACGTCCTTTTTTAACATGGTCCAGAAATTCTTAAGGGTCTATCAAAGTGAGGAGTGGGGGTATTGCTGTATTAACTATTTGTTGTTCCGGATTAAATATAGGTTATATATTAAATATAGGATATATACACACATATGTATATATATGACACATAGCAGTTTCAGCTGTGAATAAAACAATAAAGTGATTGAGTTGCTGTTTCTCTTTAGGTCAAGTATTAACAGAAATATTGTAGCCAATATTACATAGAAGTTCCCAAGGAACAACCTCTTTGAATGCTGCACAACGGTATAGATGCTAACAGCTATTTTTCCCAAGGGTGGAAAAGACCTGAGTGATTGGAGACTGGGTGTAAAGGTACACTAAAGATTATTCTGACATTAGTTTACTTTGAGCTAATCACATCCAGGTGGCCACAAATTATTACTCAAGGCCCAAATGTCACCAAAAATATGATTTCAGCACTCACTTTGATGCTGAAGTGTACAATTGATCCCTTCCAGAGTTCTCTCTAGGGCCCCTTAACCTCCAGAATAAATTATGTGTATTCACCCCAGAAAAGTGAGCATTAAAAAAAAAAAATTGACTGCGTACATGTCACTGACCCAAGAAATCTATAAAATAGTATCTGGTGAAATCATAACAAAATAGTTTTTAGTTCTCTGTATCCCACTTGTCAAGTGGCAAAATGTCTAAGCTAAAATATATTTTTCTCACAGAATTTTTAATTTAAATATTAAATATTGGCCATTTTGAATATGCTTAGAAACATTAAGAACAACTCAAATTATTTTTCTTTCTGTTTTTCTTTTTTCTTGCCAGATGATGCATATGCCTGAGAGAGAGAATGAGAGAGACAGAAAGGAAGAATGAGAAAGCATCCCCCCAGTGAGGCTTGGTCATGCTGCAATCCTCTTTTTTCAACTTTTTCATCCAATCAGGATTCTGGGCATGCAAACACACAGGGTGTCTTTTCAAGTACCTGGACAAGATTTGAAACTTGATTGGCCATGCAGATCTGGCTTCCTGCACACAGTACTCACTATCTGTGCTCTGAGACTGGCTTTGAAAGTTTCTTTTCTATATTTGAGCTTTTAAAGATATACCTCAGTTAAGAAGCTATGCTGGGACCAGCAGTTAGCGTTAATGGCTAGGTCGCTGGATTCCCATGTAGGTGACCACAGTTTGAGTCCCGGACCTGGTGGCTTAAATTCACGCCAGGCGTGTGTGCATGCGTGCCCAAGATCCCGAGAGAAGAATGTAGGAGAAGGGATTGCGGCGTTGCCATCCCCCCTGGGAGGGGTGATTTCTCGCTTTCTGTCTTTCTATTTCTCTGTCTCTGTCTTTCTGGCGAGCACACACACCCTATAGCAGAAAGTTCTCCCCCCAAAAAGAAGCTATGCTAACATCTTGTTAAAAAAATAAATAGCTCTTAAAAGAAATAAAAGGCTTACCTTATAGCATAGTAGTTAATCTCAGTTGAAAAGGAGCTGGATCCCACATGGCCACTGTGGTTCAAATCCCAACTCCAACAGCTTGAAAAACATGGCAGAGATATGCACCTCTGTGCCCAGAACCCTGATGGGATGGAGAAACAGAGGAAAAAAGAAAAGAGATATATGACCACATCTCATCGTGGGGAGCTTTCTCTCTCTTGAGTGAGTGAGTGCATGCACTCTCTAGCCAAGAGAGAGAGAGAGAGAGAGAGAGAGAAATCAGAGTTCAGGGCTGTTTGGTAAGAACTCTGTTTGATAATAACATAAATCAGAGTGTATTAGAATGCAACCTACAAAATTGAGTTAATGGCTATTGGTAGGAAAGATCTTTATATGCCAGGTGTGACATTTATCCCACCTAATAATGAAAGAACATGATTAAATATTGTTTATTTGAGAAGTTAGTTCCCAATGAGATTGATTATGTATGGAAATGTTTCAGAGTTATAAAGTAGTACATAATACAAAGGAAGATTAATAACTGAGGAGAAGAAAAGACATGATAGAATTGTTCATACAAATCTTTGCTCAGTGTGTAATTGAAATACTTATGATGTGCCCTACCCAGGATAAAAGTCTTGACATCTCATAATAAGGTAGACATCATTTAAGAGACTGCCAATAAATAGCTCAAAAATTCTTTCCTAGAATCAAAGTTAAGAACATCTTCCTTCCGTTCTATTATTGTCTAGAGTTAAAGAGGCTAGAGTAAAATTCATAAACTGGAAAAAGAGGGAGGACACTGGAGTCGAACTTCTAGGGTTTGAATTTTGCCTCTCTGATTTCTGACATTGTCACACTGGTCTTATTATTTGGCCTGTCAATGAGTATTTTGTTTTTTATTTAGAACAAAGGGATTATAGTCATGTCTATCTCAGAGTAAGTACATGACAATATGATAACTTTATTTCTGAAAGAATATGGATTAATTAACTGAATATATGAATTAAGAAAAACTTTCAGGTTATAATTAATGAGGCTTTTATTGAAGGAAATATACTCCAGTCTTTGCTCTGAGAGTAAAGGGTCCCAATCACTTCAAGGAAGTTTTTAGTTCCAAATACATTTCATAAATAATCAGGGAGACTATTCTACATTGAATGTTTTTGAAGTGTGTATATTTTCACACTAACTAGGAAAATATACGTGACAAATAGACTCACAGAAGCACAAATCAGATTTCACTTTGACATGACCTTATTCTAAATTTTTTTTGAGAGGATTTTGCTATAGAGAGCATGTGCATGCCAGAAAGACAGAGAGAGAGACAGAGATAGAAAGTGAGAAATCAACCCCCAGGGGGAATGGCCACATCACAATCCCTTCTCCTCCATCCTCCTCTTGGGATCTTGGGTATACATGTACATGTGCCTGGCATGAGTTTAAGCCACTGGGTCCAGGACTTGAACCATGGTCAACTACATGGAAGTCCAGCAACATAGCCATTACGCCAACTGCTGTTCCCTTATTCTATACCAGATAAAACTGTGGCTTTTAGAGTAGAAAATTTCAAGTATAATCATGGGTGCTCTGGGGAGAGAAGGAAGTGAGAAGAGCCAAGCCCCGCAAAGAGAAAAACTTTAATTATTTCAAAATGAGCCAATCCGTGTGCAATTAATTAATACAATGGTATATTAAGTTGGCTTAAGTTTCAGGATTGTCTAAGTAAATTATTTAGGAGAGCACCTGGAGTTTATAATGATGGTCCACGTTGCTTGAACAGTTACCTAGGCAAGGCAGCAAACTCTATCCTGAGTAAACAGAGTTATCCTGCTGGGCTTTTATTTGAGCCTGATTGATTTCACTAACTCTCTCATGTTCTCTTCTTTTAGTCAGAAAGTATTGTCATAGGAAATGTTAACAGTACTTTCAACAATCATGTGCAAGATTGTCCCTTTGAGTAAGTTCCTTATTGGTGACTGAGTGGAGTTTTGTGAGTAAGTACTAATTCCTCTTCAGTGTCAAATTTTAAAAACAATTTAACTGTGGATATGGCAATGGAAAATAAATGCAGTATGTATTGGCAAATTCATCATTGCTCTGTATTAAAAGACTTCAGAGTATAAAGTAGTCTACATGATTGATCAAAGAAACTTTGCAGATTGTTATAATGGAATAAAAAACTTTGGAAGCCAAGACTAATCCTCAAGTATTTTATCTTCCCTTAAATCTTTTGGTATTAAATTCAAAATAAAAGCTCATGGCGCAGTCAGTTGTGTAGTAGTTGACATGATTGGATCACACATGCCCAATTGGGCAGTTCAAGTCCCAGAAACAGTGGTTTGAAAAACATGTCAGATGTGTGTGCATGCACGCCCAAAATCCTGAGAGGAGAATGGAGGAAAAGGGATGTGGCATGGTCTTCCCCCCTGGGAAGGTGCTTTCTCATTTTCCCTCTCTTGGCAAGCACACATGCCCTATAGCAAATTAAAATCAATAAGTAAGTATGTAAGTAAGTAAGTAAGTAAATAAATAAATACAAGCTCACATTGAAGAAAATATCCAGGTGTAAGACATGATAACCTATAAATATTTTTAAAATTACAACTGATAATCAAAACTTTTAAATGAATGATGGTCTCATTTGAAATATTTAACTTTAATTTCTCATTCTTTGATAACTAAACCAGAATGAAATATAGTTAATGTCAAAGGAGTTTTATAGTATTAAAGCATTTTGATAGACTGTTTAAACTTGCCGGAGGCTCAGAAATTTCCACTTTTCCTTTTTGCATTCTTTTCTTTAATCTGTTTCCTCTTCTTTAATTCTCTTCTTGCCAGTTACAAGTTAGTAAAATAGTTTTTCAAATTATGTCTCATTTGAAAATTATCCTATTTTCTAAAATGCCTTTTGAACTTCTATCTCTTCTTGGAAACCTTTGGAATTAATCTTACTCTAGAAATTCTTTACTGCAGATAGTGCTTATACCTCCTGCTTTAAAAAATACTTTGTATTTTTCAATACCTGTTTGTGCATGTCTGTAATTCTCAGTAGACTGTATTCCGTTTTCATCATTGTATTGCGATAGCATATCTCATACTTGACTGCTCAGAGGTACAAACAATAGCTGGTTAAATTTGTTGCCCAATTGTTATGTTAGATCAATTTCTACAAAATTGTTCAGGTCTCTGTAGCTCATGTGAATGAGACGAGACAGCAAATGAGAAAAATTGGATGAACTGCTGTAAGAATATATATTTTAGAAAGCAAAAGAGCCTTTTGATAATGGAAGAGATGTTTGGTTAAGATCTTGGCAATAGGATGAACTTCTGTTATAGATGATGGGAAAAGGTAGTAAGGGAAGTGATGTGACAAGCTGCTAACCCCAGCACAAGAGGGTATTCTGAGACTTGCAAAATAGGTGGTTACATAGAGGAAAGTGCAAATAGGACTGAGGTTTCTGTAAAGGATATTTCTGTCTTCTAATTGCTTAGATATAGTCTCATGTGATCTACCCAGTTTCTAGCTTAGATGATGAACTTTAGGAAGAAGATATTAAAATTATTTTTATATGAATGCATTAATATATTAAGTTAATGTATTAGTTAAATTGTCTCTTTTATTCTTCTCACAATTTTTTTGAGAGATTTATGCTATAGGGCACATGCGCTCACCAGAAAGACAGAGAGAGACAGAGAGACAGAAAGCGAGAAATCACCCTCCCAGGGGGGATGGCCACGTCGCAATCCCTTCTCCTCCATTCTCCTCTCAGGATCTTGGATATTCACACACATGTACCTGGTGTGATCTGGAGTTGGCTGAAATTGGGAGTAGGTCATGGCATCAAGATCCTGTTGGGGATACTGTCTCTATATTCTTTATTTTCTCTCTGTTGTTCTCATGGGATACATTAATAAATAGACTTAAATATATTTAGATGATGAAGTTGGTAATGCTTAGTTTATGGGGCAGTGTAATGGGTTAAATGTGATAATGGATATAAGGTAGTTAAATCAATGTCCATAATATTAGTCACTTCTCTTGTAAATACATTAAATGTATAGTCCTATTTTTTTTTTCCACTTTCCACTGAGAAAGTCTTGCTTCAGAATGAAAAACACAGAATGGAGGAAAAGCAGGAGAATAAACTTGAACAGCCTAATGCTTTGAGAATTGCTAACTATCATTATATACATAATGGGGTAGGTGAAGCAGGTTATAAAACATTTGAACTCATTCCAGCACTGGTGACCCTTTCTCAAACCCAGATGTTTAAATGACTGCTCAATGGGGATGTGAGGGATTATAAATATGTCCCATCTGCTGCTACCGTCTGCCTGCTCTTGAAAGGTATAAAATCACCTACTGCACTTGGCGGCAGTGGCAGTCTCCGTTCCAATCCGCAGGAAAATTAAAAGGTGACCAGAAACCCTTCCTGTGGCAAAGCCTTTCAACATTCACCTGAAGGGAATAAATGAAGGTCAAGGCAATCACTTTGTTAATATGCTGCTGAATAGAAGTGCTTTGGGAAATATTTTATAATTTCACTGAGAGATATAAATCTGGACATCATAAACAAAAATGAGAATGCATTTACATGTTGAACTTTAGAAATCCGAAGGCATGTTTGTAATACTATGTAAATCACACAATCCTTTTCTTCAGATAGGCTCTTATCTGGAAGTATTGTAAAATTTTAGGGAGATACAATCTTACAGTTTGAATATGTACTACTAATAGTTGTAGTATTAATAGCAATAACATGTATTCGGGTTTTGCAGTTCCTCTGCTTTCCATTATTTTGTATTTTAGCACACTGGTGTTTTTAGTTACTACTTTAATACACTTAGAACTTTGTTATTATTTTATTATGTGTTTATTTACTTGTCATCAGCTCTCCACTTTATGAAACAATGTTCTCCAGGAGAGTAGGGATTTTATTTTTTCACCTCTTTACACACAATACCCAATAAAATGAATGGCATAGAGTAGACTTATAATAGTGTGGATGATATTAAAATTAATAGAGGTCATTTGTATTGTTTAAAAATCATTCCATGTGATGAATGTCAGATACACTTTACTGAGTATCATAAGAAAAAAATCATAAAGAAAATAATTCTAGATTTTTCCATACTTTTATTTCCCAGTTCCTTCTTGAACATGAGACAATGCTATCTGTATTTACACATCTGCCCATGGACTCAAATAGAATGAAAGGACGACAGAGCAATAACATTAATGAAGTGGATACTACAGACCTGAATTTTTGTTACATGTTCTCTTAATCTAAGAAGCTACTGTTAGCATTAAGAATTCATCAGAGATAATATACAGGTACATAGGTAAATGTAAACAATACATTCTTCCAACTTGTATGACCCAAGTCATATAATCTTATTCCATTAGTTATAAGATAATTGATCTTGAGCAAGCCACTTGGCCTCAGTTAATGCCTATATCCTCATCTGGTAATTAAAATAAAATGGCACATAATTTTTGTTAGCATCAGATTATGGATGACATGTGAAAACAATTTGTAAACTGCAGCGTAGCAGCTCAATACCTGTGTTTTGTACTCTAAATTGATAAATATTTTTGATGACCTTATTTCCAGAAAGTTAATAATGGTTTACTGGAAACATTTTTTTAAAGTAAGTGTTAGGTGTGGACTGACAGAAAGAACTAATCAGTAAAGTCGCAAATCAGAATGGAAATCTAGCTACTTATATTACTCTGTGTGTGTGTGTGTTTATATATATATATATATATATGTATGTATTTGTAATTATGGGGTCAGTAGCAACTACTATATTTTGCCAATACTGTTTTCTTCCTCATAATTTAATTATTTTTACTTAATTTAAAGATAATTTACTTTTATAGAATTATATAATCCAGTTGGCCACTTTTCTCCTCTTACTAGTCAATGTTTGCAATACTGTCAAACTTAAACATGCATAAGAGTGATGATTAGATAGATGATTTAACCACAGATTTCTAAGTCATGTTCTTAGAGCTTCTCATTCAGTAGGGCTGGGATGGAGTCTAGGTCTTTGCACTTCTAAGGAACTCTCAGATAATGCTCATGACACAGGCCCACTGAAGCATTATTTTAGAGAGTGATAGTGAATAAGAACTGATCTGAGTGATTCCCTCACTAATTAGCAGAAAAAAAGATATTTTAAATGGATTATTTCTATGTTTTTATTGAGATTTTGAAAACTTGGAAGAGAATATTTTTCTTAACATGAGTACAGGCAAAAATATATTTTGAAATGTATGGTGTGTAGGTTGAGTTACTCCAATATATAAGGGATATTGGTAAAGAATGTTCTATAAGTGACAATTTGATGGGACTGAGACAGACAGGACTGGGCAGAAGGAAAATGCTAAAGTGTGATACATTTGCAACATAGATACTTCCAATAAATGTAATAGGGAACCCTAGAAGCACTAGAGCTCTTTGAAGTTGTTCCTATTCAAGGCAAGAGGGCCAGACAGTTTTTATCCTCCCTTCAAACCGTAAGCTAATGTAGGCCTACTCTGGATAGGCAGTGTAATACTTAGAGATGTGATATTCTTCAGGAGAGGACGCACATACAGTTCCTAGAGAGGAATTCTGCCCTGAGCTCTCAGAAGTCAAGACTTCTGGCATCTTGGGGCATGGGGTACTTTGCAGGGAGGAAGGGAACATGGAGTTCCTGGTCCAATCCACTAAATATTGTCTACTTGATACTTTGAATTATTTCTGCTTCACTGGGATCCAGGTACAGAAGCGTGTAGGTCTGTCACATTTTACTTGGATAAAAATGTATATATCTTCCCATTTGAAATATTTGCAATTCTCAAATCAGCAAAAGTAAACCAGAAACTCCTAGAAGTATGTACCCCCTACCTTGTAATGTTTTTGTAGTTCTTGGCTTTTGAGTGTACTAGAAAAAGTGTTTCAGCATTTAGTTTCAAAACTGTCACTTTAAAGATTGTGAAGTGAAAAATATGGGAGAAAAATTCCTTTTTGAACTATTTCACCTTTTGATAAAAACAATTTAGTAAATTGATTTGTCCTGGAATTATAACATTTGCCTTAACCCACCCCATAACCCAGTAAATACATTAATTATGAATCTATTGGAATGGTTTAGACATTTGGGTAAAATAATTAGACTTGTCATATTATTTTATTTGAGAATACTATATTACTTTTACTGGTATGAGAAAGGATAATGTAAATTATCTAGCTCACTTTTTTTATCAATTAAATATACTAAGGTCTAGGAAATGATTATCATTCATTTTTCAAACAGCATATATAGAACCTCCGTAATATACAAGCAGCTGACTAGATGCAAAAGATAAAATATAAAATAACAGAGAAAGTATTCCTTGTCAATGCAGCTTAAAAGTTTGAGGACTATCTAGCAAAAAAGAAAACAAAACCAAATAAGTGAAGAATTATTAGAAATCTTAATACAATGAAGTCAAAGATCAATGTATAATAATGATAACAAAAATGGAGATCCATTTTAGTGAGAGTTGGAGGCCTCCTTGAACCTGTAAAAGAAACAGGAGAATCCACAAATGAATGCTAAAGAGAACTTTCCAGGAAGTGATAAGCTTGGCATTTTTACAAACTGAACAGCGGTTTATTAAATTAGGTAGGTCATTAAATGGCCTAAAGCACATAGGATAGCAGGGACTAGCCCATTTAAAGTATTAGAGAGTACAAAAAGAGTTCGGAATTAAACGTTATTTTGTTTTATAATTTGTCAGAGGGCACATGAGCTCACTGGAAAGAGACAGAGAGACAGGGAAGGAGAGAAGGAAAGCGAGATAGCACCCCCAATGGGACATGGTTATGCTACAATTCCTTCTGCTTCATTTCTCCTTCCTTTCAGGAAGGCACACCTGCCTAGAATGTTCAAATTTTATTCTAATTCTGATGAGAAGTCATTTAAAATGAAGTAACTTGGAGGTGAGCAGGTGAAGAATAAGTTAGTCCAACAGACATAAAACTTTCTGGAAACTGGATAACCACATGGTGGTTGTGAGTATCTGGTAGGCATTGAGAATCTATATAAAAGTTATATTGAGGCAAAACAGATAAGGAATTGCTGCAGTTTCCCAGCTGTTTAGATAGTAGATATTTATTTAGGTATTTAGATAGGGAATTGCTGCAGTTTCCCAGCTATTTACATATTAGATATTTAGATGATCTTATTGCAAACAGCATAGAGATTATCACATATTTCTGTACATGTTATTCTCAATGCTCCATCTTCCAACTGACAAGTATTTTCCTCACTCTGTAGAGTTCCCCCACCCCAGGGTTTTATTTAGGTTTTTCTCATAGTTCTGTATGTGCTCATCCAGGAAAAAGACAGCAACTGACAGAGGAAAAGTGAGACAGCATCCCCATGGAGGATGGTCATGCCTCAATCCCTTGGCCTCCATTCTCCTGGGATTTTGAGCATGCACACACATGTGTCCCGCATAATTTTCAAACCATTAGGTCCAGGACTCAAACGCACTGGCCATGTAGGAATCTAGCACTTTAACCACCACGCCACCTGCTGGCTGAGCTTGAATTTATATTGTTTAAAGTCGTCTGCTGAGGCATCTAATTTGTCCATAAATTTATACAATTCACCTTCATTTTTGAATAATATTTTCACTAGGATTTTATAATTATATATTTTTACTTTTATTCTTCCCACTTTTAAATTTGTCATTCCACATAAGTAATTGCTTTGGCTGAGAATGATAACATTTGTTTTAATCTACCCCCCTGTATTCCAGCTTCTATGTTTTGCTTTTAAATAAACTGACATTTTTACTGTTTTGAAAGTAATTAGTTTTCTGTAACTTATTTTAAATTTCTGTTTTGTCTTTTGATTTTTTTCAGTTTCACTAGTAACATTCATATTATTTCTTCAATACCTGGGTTGATATATTCCATGAAGTTGAGAAATCTCTGTCATAACTCTTTCAAGTACTGCTTCTGCTTTATGCTTTTCTTCTCTCCTTCTGGGACTCTAATTATATATGGGTTATGCCATAGACTAAGTTCGTTATGTCTCTTAGGCTCTGTTTTGATTTTTTTTATCCTTTCTGTTTTTTGTTTTCATCTTTCAGGGATAGTTAGAATATTTTTTATTAAGCTGTCTACAAGTTGCTAATCCTAGTTTTTGTTCTTTTCAGTCAATGGCAAAATTATCAAATAAATCCTAATTTTATGACTTTATGTTTTTCAGTTGTAGAAAAATTTATTTTTTCTTACAAATTTCAAGTCTGTTTGGAAGTGTTCCCTAATATCTTTTTCTCTATCTTTTTGTATAACTATATTTGATTTCACCAAGATACTGTGTAATAAATATTATATGGGGAATAGCCTAACCCACTGAACAATTCACATCTCCTATGTGACACTCAGGCATATACATCATTCAACACCATAGGAGGAGGAGGAAACCAACACTAGTAGTGGCTCTCAATTCTGTCAGAGTTAGAATCACCTGGAGTGTGGACAGAGATGAATTCATTTTACAAATCACAGTGCTTGCTAACCACATTATAGTAATTACATCAGTTTTTCATAGGTGATATATAGGTATTACAATTTATTTATTTTGCAATAGAGAATCTGCACCTTTGTGTATAGGAGAAAGAGAGAGTGAAAGAGAAGCAACTTTAATGGGTCTTATTACTCTTCTCAGGATCCTCACTGGCTTCATCTTGCTTACAAACTGACCCAGAGATCAGACCCCACTGTCAGCCATGTGGCTTCTAGCCTTGCGGGGCACTTATATTACCACTGTGCCACAGTGGCTGGGCCAGGCATCAATATTTTTAAGTTCTCTAAATGATTCAGATATTTACTTGGGGTTGTCCTTATTAGAGCCACTGACTTATTTCTTCATTCTCTCTCCTTACTCCTCCTTCACATTTTCTCTTGCTATGTTTGCTGAGATTCTTAAAACTTAAACTTAATAATGAAAGTTAATTGTATGACTATCAGAGAATGTCTATAGGTATGAAATATATGCTTTCTTGGGTAATGCGTATTCATGCAAATGTTAAGGATTTCACGGTTAACATCATTACCCATCTGCCTCCCACCCCGAAACACACACGCAGGTACTACAAACACAAAAACTTCTGGAGAGGGACAAAAAAAAAAGAGTAAAATGAAAACAAGTAAATCTAAATTTTGAAGATGTTAAAATTATATTCAATACACTTTTTAGAGTATTTTAAAAGTAACACTGTATAAAATGAAAAACATTATAATTATTAATATCCCTGCTATATACTGAGATTATTTGGTGTTGAAGTTGAGCTCGTTGTATGAATATTGGAAGGCTCTTTGACATCTTCAGGCTCAGTTGACAGGGAACATGTTTGTGTATAAATCACTACATAAGTATAGATGAGTTTTGACTTGTAATATGAAGAGAAGCTGTGATATACTGAGAAGACACTTTATACAACCATTTTTATCACCAGTTTCCTAACAGTGCCTGGCATCCTGGCATACTGTAGACATGAGCTATATATCTAATCTCTCTCTCTCTCTCTCTCTCT